>NW_013952450.1:599661-606864 GCF_001266775.1 Austrofundulus limnaeus
CAGACACACTGAAGGCCTTTAGGCACACAGAGATGATTACATTGCGCAGAGTGTCAGGAAATGAGAGTGGCTCTCCTCATGTCCTCTCAGGATTTCTATTTCTGAATCAGGGGAGACTGAGCAGAACCTGCTGCAGCTCAGAGAAGACGAGACTCAAAAATATGTCAGCACTTTYAGCGTTACACAGCTTCTTTCTCAGAGGAAATCTCTAAATGGCAGCATTGTATGTGATGATTGTGTAATTAACGTGGCAGCTATTWAACAAGGAAAAGCTGAATTCATATTAGTGTTGATAACTGGTTGTGAACATTGCCTGTGAGACCTAAACACATGTTTTATTTTATTATTCACCCACATTTTCCAGCACTGCTCTCTTCATATAGCCCAACAACAGACAGGTGATGATGTGATTCTGAACAATGAAATGAGGCCATTAAGCAAAGGCTTCCATCTGTGGTTTCTGAAAAAAGAAAATAAAAATGTCTGTGTGCTTATTTCCTTTGATGTGCACTATAGGCACTGTTCACAGCTAACCAATGTCTTTTTGCACAAGACAGCAAGCGTGGGCTCTGGGACAAGGCTGTTGTGTGTGTTTTTGGGCAACACGTCTCAGTCGCTGGCTCGATGCCATCTCACTTTGGTACGGAAAAAAAGTTCTGTTTGTACTATTTGTGTAAACCTGATGGTACCTACAGTTGGTTGTATTTGCACTTGTCGAACTCAGTTCAGTCTTGCTTCATATAAAATACTGATATTTCAGAATTTAGCCTTTTAAGAACAATTTTATTTATGTTTGACTTCAATAATGCAACGTGGCAGGTATCTCTTATGTGTACACAACAGTTTAGATCTTTGAAGTGTGTCTCGTTGGAGCAGTTAGTATCTTACCTGTTGTAGATAGCTCTTTGAATGACCTCAGTTTGGAGAAAAGATTTGATTTTGACCGGATTGATGAGCGAACAGCTAGTCCAAACCAGACCAAGATCAAAGTGGACAGCTGCCATTTACAATTAATCTTAAAAAATGCTGTTGTTCATGTAAATATTTTGTAAATTCTACATAGGCAACACCCGATAGCAGTTTTTCTAAAACCGAGTACAAGTGCTTCAAATATTGAGTTAGAACCTAGACATTACTTAATGATCTTAAACATATTTCTTTTGTTTAGAACTACAGCCCCTCTGACTGGATTAAATCAAATACAGCATGACATATACTGTTGCAACATTTAAAAAAAATAAAATAAAGATTTTCTTTAAACTTGGATAAACCTTTTGAACATGAAACTGACAAACATTTAACTTGAAATGTAAACACCAACACATCCAGTGGAGTATCGACATAAGTATCTATACTGGTATCGATCAGAGTATCAAGACATTTTGAGTACTTATAAAACTGTTGGTATTGGACCTGATGCCGATACCAGTATTGATATTGGGACACCACTACTTTACATTTATCCATAGAGCATTTCATTATTATGAGTACTAGCAGGTCGCAGATGAGGCTGCTATGAAGACACTGTTTGAACTTTGCAAATTCAACAAGTTCAAAAAGCAGATTTATAACTTAGATATTTATGAACACTGTCTTCTATGATCACACAGGAAAGTTTAACAAGAATTAGTTTTGTGCAAATGGTCTGTAAAACAGTGAATATTTACTGGTTGAATTTGTTCGATTCCAATGGTGTTTCCATCCCAAAAAAATGTGAGCTTGGTCCGCTTTGTGCATTTGTAATAATTTTTAGGTTTGAAATAATGTATTTTCCTCATAGACCTAGAAGTTAACTGTAATCCTTCTGATGTAGCCCAGTCACTTCAGGTGGGATTATCATGTTTTTTCTGCTGGAATAACAGTAATTAAAAATTAACAAAAGTGTAAAGATTTTTTAAACAGCATTTACACAAACAGGTATGAAATCTTTGAGGTTGAAGTTGTTTTATGGTGGACTTAGTCTCAGAGCCATTAGCATTTCAATTTGAAACTAAAAATGAAGTTGCCAGAAAGTTATCTACGACAGGTAAAATACTAACTGTTCATTACTTTTCTAAAGAATGCCACCTCAGATCTGAGCTATCTCTTTTATGTAAGAATGTTAATTTCTTGAAATGATCTCAGGCCAGGCCTAGTCACGTTGTATTAAAACAGATCTCAGACTCCTCTGAGTATCACTGATGGAATGATAACATCACAGGACTAAACCAGGAGTACACAGCAGAGATTTGGTGTGACACTAAAGGGTTTACMCTCAGTTTATTGCCAATCCTTTGCAACCCTTTAAAAAATAGATTCTCATCTAAAAGTATCGTAGGTGAGATGRTTTTTGTCTTGGATCATGTGAGTGTGGACCTCAGCTGGCACGATCAACTGTTCACTGGGAGTCGCAGAAGGGTCGTTCCCAGGGGGGTCTCGGCGTTACCGTTGCGTAATTTAGACACAATATCTTGATGATGCAAAAATAATAACATCCATCCGTCTGCTTTCAGCCTTGGCGTACACTCGTGTCTTTCGGGGACGTGTCTGGTTTGTTCCGCAGCTGCAAGCTTCTTCATCTTCTTTTTTTTTACTTTTTCTTTTTGGCCAACGGGTTACATGGCAACAGATCCCATATGGTAATTAATATGTGGAGAAGCCATGATGTGAGTCTGGTGCATCAGCTTTTCTTTTCTTTTCAACTCAAAATAAATATCTAAAGAATTCATCAAAATTGTTGCTGATGAAAGTAATGGAACTGATCGTTTTTACATAATAGTCTCATGTTTAGGATTATAAGAAATGTCTCACTTGCAGGCAGCTCATAATGGCATGTCCTTCATTATCAACGACCTCTTGATGTCTAATCCCACTATAAAGCCATTACAGCTTTCATAGGACAGCCCACGCTTTGAGCTGAGTCTAATTTTCCCCCTTGTATTGTTTAAAAAAAGAAAAGCTTTTATTCTGGCATTCAGTAAAACTGTCCACCTTCTAATCCTGAAGGTTTTACTTCGATTCGGGGTGATATTAAAACACAAAACCCTGATATGCACCAAGCCTGACTCGTGTTATATAATCACTGGCAAAGCCCCCGTGGTCTCTCAGTGTTAGTTAGTGCTGAGTCCTAATGCCTGAGCTCAGCAAAACCAGTGGCCGGCGAGTAAATCCCACACCTGTCAGTCACTGTGAGCAMTGAGTCACATCAATGTGAATTATTCAGAAAAAGACCAGGGGCCAGTGGCCACAAACATTTCTTCTTTATGAACAGTATTGTTACGGCCGGCCTCAGCGACCCTGAGGTGTTGTTTTTGGATCTGCGATACCCAGGAGTTTGTTTGAAGCATTAACAGACGATTCAGACACTTTGGAGTGGGCTTCTGTGGAGCCATAAATATTCTACATCTCTTAGATTGAYAGTTCTTTGATCAGCAGATAAAAGCGCTTAATAATGACTAAATAATCGAGGGGTGTCCAATCCTGAGCCTCGAGGGTCTYTATCCATGTTTTACTTGTTTCCCTGCTCCAACACACCCGACTCGGTGATTGAATAATTTAAATTTTGCAGAAGTCTGTTAGTCCCTCGTTCGTTCAAATCTGGTGTATTTCAGTGTTTTCTCCTGCCCCGCTCACTCACCTGCCCCTCGTTATCTCTCCCCCAGGTGATGCTCATTTTAGCTTGTTAGTGTTCCCTTTCAGTTCTGTTCCCCTCTGTTTTCTTGGCGCGCTGTGCTTTCCATAGCTGTTCATCTGTTGTGTTCATTCCTGAGCCTCACATTTACCTGGAAGCACCCAGCTGCCATGACGGCACTTTATTTCCTTAATAATAAGTCAATTTTATCTTTATTTCCTCATGTTCCCCAAGTCTTGTCGGTACCACAATGTTTAAAGGCAACTAGGTACCGTATTATTAATTACTAATATTATTAAAGCTACTTTAGAATAATTATTTTTTTCACATTTTGCTTATTCAAGCAAAATATTCTTCACTTCTTGTTGAGAGGGACCAGGCTGTACTGGAAGTGCTAGAGCTCGCTGCTGCAGTTGTTTTTTTGCGTATGCAAATAACTTTATATAAATAAACTGAACTGAATTCTATGTAGATAAACAAATTTTACAAAATTAGGATGTTAAACATATTTTAAAAGGTTTTATGTGGAAATCAGCAGCTGGTACGTCATCATACGGGACAGAATTAAGATTTTGTCCCTCCAAACAGACCAACATCTCAAAGGATCCGAACTATCCCTTTAAGGTTTTCTACTTCAGATCCTACAGTAACAATGATCTCTTATGAGTTGTTACAAAAGCCCTGTTCAGGTATCTTTCCTTGATACACGGAGCCAAACATCCTCTCTCTCTCCACTGATTGTTTGTGTGTTGCTGTAATTAACTGATGAGGCATCTTGAATCAAAACCAGGAAGTTGTCCGACTGCGCTGACATGAAGCTCGAGTGGCCCTCATGCTGACATACTCTCTCAATTTCCTCCTTTTTCAACGTCAAACCAAGCTTGAAGTCCAGATTTGAAAACTTGCAGAACAACGCAGACTTTGGACCACAGTCATCATGAAAAACAGTAGTCTCATATTTTCTCAGTAACTGTCTTTAATTGAATCTTTAAAACGACTTTCAAAGAAAATCAAATGCCCAGGAGACATTTTGCTGGACATAGGAAGACTTCTACAGAGGTCAAAGGTCGATTTTTGTCCCCAATCATCCCTTTAAGAGAAATACCTGTTTATTTGCAGAGCAGAAACTAAACAGTTGAAAATATGGATAGGAATAATATTTCTATCGTCAATTATCTCTAACAATTTAATTTCAATACTCTGTAAAAGCAGATATTTATTGCTGTTTTCTATTAAAAAATAACCTTATGTAAAAATAAGCTGGTTTATTCAGCTGTGCTGCTCATTCAGATCTTTTTTTTTAAATAAGAGAACTACTGTTTTTACTAAATTACCTTTTATACTTTGCTAAAAGATTAGAGCTTTCTTTTTAAGGGCACAACATCAAAGCTAAAATCATCCATATGAACTGTGCATTTCAGTGACGCTGTTCTTGAATCTTTACATTTTTTTTATTAACACTGAAATTGTTTGAATGTGTGCAAATATTTGAAACTTTGGTGCACACAGCCTTCTCAGAAGGTAAGGAGCACAATCCACGTTGGGTGAAGAAAACCTCAATTATCAGAAAAATATTGATGTATAGTTTTCTACATCCTGTTTGGTTCTTAAGGAGCAACATATAACTCATAGTCAAACATCTTAGGAAAATATTAGTCATTGTGACCAACACAGCAACCATTTTATGGTTCTCCTCTTTCATCCCCATGTCTCTCATATTGAATTAATTTTGTTCTGTACATGTATTATCTCTGTAAAAACTGAACTAAAATGGTTTTAGAGGAGCATGAGGTTCATTTAAACAAACTGGACATGATGGGTATTCTTACAAACATGACTGAGGGCTAAAATCTAGAATAAGGAAGTGCTGTTTTTGCAAGGGGAAAAATGGTTTCAGGTGTAACAAATTTGTGTTTAAACTATTGTTTGATTGATCTAAACTGCTTTATCATTGTTTCATTTGGGGAATTCCTGGATTTTAAAGTTAGAGCTTTAAAAAAAACCTGTTTCATCAATATTGGAGCAACTTTCAGGGATTCACTTCAAAGCTTAAATATGACTTTATGTTACTTTGGTATCAAATATGCAAAATCACATTTATTAACAATAAAAAAACTAACATGCGGTGGTCCTTCTCTTCAGCCACATTTATTGATTTGTAAATCTGTTTTGTTTATTGCAAGAAAAAAAATGCTTTAAAACTGACCAATAAAATGTGTGCTTTACTGACTATTGCTTCAGTTCAGACCTCACTCCAGTGGAGTCACTAAAATGCTTTTTATCTGCAGTGTGTAATGTTTGCATTAGAAAGAATCAACAGTAAAACAAATGGAAATGCTAAGTTTAATTTGTGGAGTTTTTTGTCGCTTGTGTGTTTACCAAGAGAAGTGACTCAAAGGTAWGATAATGTGATAATGAGTTATTTATCCCATTGTCCTGTAATAAAGAATTTTATTTTGCAGTGATAGTGGAATATTATCTCAAAATAACAAAGCTTGTTTTTGTTCGGAGCAAGTGGCTTCATATCTTGTGATGTGACATTAAGGAAACCAACTTTGTGCCTTTTTTGTTGTTGTTGTTGTTGTCTCTAAGCACACAGTGTTGATTAAAGATTTGTCATTACATTTTTCTACTCAACATACAGCAGCTCTCAAAAGGATATTTTCCCTGATATGGGCAATATATGCATAGATTTATTTTGAAAGAGAACAAATATAAAGAGTTAAAAGTTTGTTCGTTTGTCTTCAACAAAATGACTTAAATGCCTGCGTATAAATTTGATTTTATTTAGTTGAGGCCTTACAAACGTAACATTATAATTCTTTATAATATTATAAAATAGTTTATTGACTTTATTACCTGGATGGTGCAGATTTCAATTTATTTTGTGTTTCAGTTTTCTTCGTTGATGTTGATGATTAGTAAAAGGCATTAAGTGATCAAAAATTGTTTTCATGCTGTTTCATTGTTGTTGTTAAATACATTCTTTATGAAAGTCAAAGTGCAGTTACTTTTGCCTACTTTCCTTCTATTAATTTCAGTTTTTGAGACCTACTAAATAATAAACCGGAACTAACAAATTGGGCATTTTCTCACTGAAGTGGCTTGTGGTCAGATGTTTTATCATGGTTCTTTTAATGCTGCAAAGGAAATGTTCTCAATGAGTTGCTTTGTGTTTGTTCAGCAAATTAACAGTAAAATCAGCTGATCTTAACGATAACTCTGTCATTTCTGGCCATAAACAGCAGCTTCTACTTTTCAGAGGTACTCGTTGAAACTGAAACTGCACACAAAACAGTTAACCTAAGAAATGTATTTACACCTAAAGACTTAATATATAAGGTTCTGTCATAGAAGGTGTTGATGATTTATAGCTTTTAACACTCTTAACTCAAAATGACCAAATGAAAACATTCAAGTTTTTGTGTAGGAAGAAAGTCTTTCTTTAGCTTTTTTTTCCTTGATTGGAGACCAACATTTCTAAACAGTGCATCTTTTGCTTTTCCCCATTATTTTCTAAGCATTGTTCCTTTATTCTGTTAAAGGCACAGTGTGTAGGATTTTGTAAATTCTTTTAGCCGAAATTGAGATAA
>NW_013952450.1:607186-609419 GCF_001266775.1 Austrofundulus limnaeus
GGGGGGACCAGGGAGGATGATTCAACCACTCAACCACTAGATGACGCTGAAAACAACAAATCCTACACACTGTGCCTTCAAGCTTATTTTCTGTTTTCTTCCTATGGCACTTTGCATTGTTCTGCATTTTACCCTTGAATACAGTTATTTGTATCTGACACTCAGTCAGCTGGTCGAGGGTCATATTTCCGACTCTCTTCGATACGATCTTTGATCCATCGCCCTGGTGGCCTGTAAGCGTTCAAACTCGTGTCGGCTGTTTCTGTCAGGACTGAGATTTGCCAACGCCCTGCTCCCGCCACCTAGATCCTCCTCTTCCTCCTCCTCCTCCTCGTCCCGATTGAGGAAGGCCAGCTCGTTCTCATAGCAGAAGGTATTAGAATTGGGGACTAAGAACTTGTTYTCCACCATTTCCTTGGCACTGCAGCGTGGAGTGGATGGGACCTCATAGGTTTTGTGAAAGTGAGAATAATCCACCTTGTASAGGTTCTTCTCCTCGAACAGGACCGGCTCAAACCTGTGACCCCAAAGGATCTCAGAAGCCAGGTAGGAGCTGCGAGCCTGCGTGGTCATGGCGGTTGCTTCGACCATCCCTTCCAGGATGACGACGATCTCAAAGTCTGCGGACTCCAAGTCCTGTTTGCTGATCCCAAACAGAGGGCTCTCCTCATCTATCTCATGGAGAATTGTTATAGGTGAAACTAAGAAAATCCGGTCCAATCCTTTGTCAAACCCGACATTAATGTCTATCTGGTCCAGAGGAATATATTCCCCTTCATCAGTTATTCGAGGTTTGATGAGCTGTGCTCTGACGTGGGCCTCGACGATGTGACTTTTACGAAGATTCCCAACCCTCCACATGAGACACAGCTTTCCGTCCCGCATGGCGATGACAGCGTTGTGGCTAAACAAGAGTGTCTGTGCTCGCTTTTTAGGTCTCGCCATTTTAGCCATGATTGCGCCAATCATAAAACAATCGATGATACAGCCCACAATCGACTGAAAGACCACCATGAAGACCGCCACCGGGCACTCCTCAGTCACGCAGCGGTAGCCGTAACCTATAGTAGACTGTGTTTCAATGGAGAATAGAAAGGCAGCCACAAATCCATTGACCTGTAGGACGCAGGGAGTGAAGTTATCATCCCCAGCTGGGTTATCCAGATCTCCATGAAGCAAAGCAATGACCCAAAACGCCACCCCGAAGGCCAGCCAGGAGAGAACAAAGACAAGAGTGAAGACTACCAGCATCCATCGCCAGCGAATATCAACACACGTGGTGAAGATGTCAGCCATGTAACGCTGTGACTTGTCGTCCATGTTGGCGAACTGCACATTGCACTGGCCGTTCTTGGTCACGAAGCGGTTGCGGCACTTTCGGCGCGTGTGGATCTTGCCATTGCCAAAGCCGTTCATGCCATGCATGGTAGTGAGGCGGAGCCCCTCTTCCTCGGACGACACAATGCTGTAGCGGTTGATTCGTCCCACACTCATRCTCTTGACGTCCCCTCCAGCTGCAGAGCTCGAGGAGAAGGGCAGGCCTGGAGTCCAAGTCTGTGATCAAGGCCCCTCACAGCTTGATCCCTGGCAAAGCTGCATTTTAGTGCCTCATTTAGGCAGCAGGGCGGGAGATCTGTGAGTGAATCCAGTCCCTGTAGAGAGTGTCAGAAGAGAACATGTATGAGCGACATGATGGTCTGGTCACACACACACCACAAAAAATGACCCTTGAATATTTTAAACAAATGAGCATATGAGCATGCTTAAGATCATGCTTGATATTATTTTATTCCTACTCCATTTCGAACATGTTGAGATTATTATTGTCATAAAATATATGCATTTTGTATTTAATATGTGTAATATGTTTAAGTATGGTTATCTCTTTGTATGGTCATCATGTTCGAAATAAATTTGTTTGATTGATTGATTGATTGATTGATTGATTGATTGATTGATTGATTGATTGATTGATTTTCCAGATCTGGCCAAAACAATCTACTCATTTCACTGCATAAATCAATCATAAAAAAATAAGGCTTGAAAATGAAACATTTTTAAAGGAATGTTAGGAATTGAACTACTATCCACCATTCACGTCTTTTGCTGTTGACAAAGGTGGATTCTTGCTGTTCTAAAACAACTGACACAGCATTGCACAATTATTGTTATAAACATGGAATAAAATTAAATAAAATTATATTTGGTAGATTGTTTCTTTGTTGCAACAAAG
>NW_013952450.1:610252-627425 GCF_001266775.1 Austrofundulus limnaeus
ACTTATTTACTTACTTACTTACTTACTTTTTTACTTATTTACTTACTTACTTACCCACCAAAAAAAATTAATTTTAAAAAACACTTTTCTAAAGGTCATAATGACTATAAAATATAATAAAAAAATGTTCTTCCAGTTCAGCCTGGGTTCCTCTTTGTAGTAAAAAGAACATAATAAATCTTCATGAAAAAATATATATTATGTTACAGATTTGTAAAACAGCTTCTACATGACCCCATAAAAGTTTTGATAAAGTTTTAAGGCAACAGAAATCCACTTCAGAGCTGGGCCTGCTCAAACAAGTCATTAGCTTGTCAGTCTGGTCAGAACTAGTTTCCATCTCTCCAGGCTTTCATTCAAAAAGCTGTCWACAGCTRATAACCTTTCCACAGAATCCCACTTCAAAAAAAATATGCACAATCTCTTGAAATGTTAGTATTCATAGATCCAGTTACTTTGGTTACAGTTCTTCTCATGCCTGTTTTGCTCTGTAATCAACACAATCAACACAAACTCCAGATGAACTGAAGGGTCCTCCTGCTTTTTGATGTCAGCTCAGTAAATGAGGAGCTCCCCTCACAGCACAGCCTCTTGTATCAAATATCAAACAGTTTTCCCTGTTTTTAATGATAATTTGTTGCATTGAACATGAACTGAACTCGATCCAATAAAGACTTTGACCACAATGTGCCACTTCCCATGTCTGTCTTGTTTTTTATTTTAAGCCTATCATCAATCAGGAAGGCTGTCACATGCTAATTTTCAGCCTGTCTCGGTCGTATTTATAGTCAGTCAGCGGCATGCTGTGCAGTCATCACACATCTAACAGACAAGCTGTGCTGCTCGATCTCTCCTCTTGTGGCCCAAGTTTATCACCGTCCTGTCTTTGTTGGTTTTATATTAGCAGGAACACGAAGGTTGGGTGCATTTATACTCCTAAGGGACGTGTGTCTACCACTGATTCATCGGACATGCACTTCCAGAAACCGCATACAGAGATGGAGAGAGGAGGACTCTATTTATTCGACCCCATTCTGTAAGATTTGCAGTGTTATTAATCATGCTGCGAGGATGCAGTAAAATTATCCCAGCTTCCCTTGGTGTTCATATAAATAGATTAGTAGATTTCTCAGTCAGTGTCCTGTGTTATCTTTWATCACACACCAGACCTTTAGCCTATACAACCAGTTTGTCCAAAAGTTTGAGATTAAATATGTGGATGATGTCAGGACATTTTTCAGGTTTTACCTATCGTCAGCCAGGCTGGAGATAATCTGATCTGTGTGCTGCACGCTCAGCTCTGGGGTGGGGGTCAAGAAGTTTTACTCATGGGAGCTGGATTTAGACCCCCACCCCCCACCCCCAGGGTAGACAGTTCTTGTCTTTTAGCCACATTCATTGTTTGTCTGACGTTGGACCCTAAAGACTCCACAGTTCACTCATGTGGGCTCCCAAATCCCGAGGGTCCTCCCGTCTGCCACACACTAAATCCCCATTCACTCGCACTCTTTCAGCTGGAAGTTCTCTTCATGTGGAGTCAGTCCTTAAAAAAGTCCCTCAGGATCGAACGCATGCCCACGTCAGGGAAACGTGTTGAAGCTAAATCAGCTATTTTTATACCTCTAAAGGTCTTTTGACAATAAAACACTCCAATCTCATGGGAGGAAACAGCTGCTGACTCTAAAAATAGGAGCTCTGTTAACTTTGTGAAACAGAATTGTCTCCCTCTCTCTAATTATGTAAATGTGTGACTTTTACTCAGACAGATTAAGTAAACTTGGATTACACACAGGAGTAGGTGGGCTCTGCAGACAGCAAAAACACAAAGCCAGCCACGTTACATAACCGAAGCTAATAWTCAGCTTCAACTTTGTTTTTGGTTGCCACATAATACGTCTCAGAGTCCTTCCTGCAGGCATTACCTGAGCAGCTGTATATGGTACTGAGTCTTCTCTTTATGTTGGAGTCCTGCAGTGTCAGGTGTCCAGTCGGTTTGTTGAAACAAAGCTAAATTCTGCTCTGAGTTCATGGAGTGATCAGTCAGAAAACTCATTCTGTAGTTAAATATGCAACGCACTATAAATCAGATGAGTACATTCAGTTTGTATGTATGAATGTATGTATATATATATATATATATATATATATATATTGTATATGTGTGCGCGTGTGTGTGTGTGTGTGTGTGTGTGTGTGTGTGTGTGTGTGTGTGTGTGTGTGTGTGTGTAAACACATTATTATTATTTGCCACATAAAACACTTCAGAATTTAGTTTGTTTGTTCACTAAAACAATAGACATTAAGTTCATTCAACTAATTAAAATATTTAGAGGCATTTTTCCTCATTGTTATTTTGACCAATTTAGAGTTCAGCTTTTTGAAGTGTAGATCAGTGGAAAGCTTATTAACAATTATTATCTTACCTGATGAAGGTAGCTGTAAATTGCTGCTGTTTATACCCCCACCCCCATCTTGTTGATTTCACAGTGATTCATGCAAGCGCTTAACTGACTATTTGTATTACATGTTTATTTTACTTTACATAAAATTATATGTAAATACATGAGTACATATAGCAGCGCTAGCAAGTAGATGTATAAAATTATCGTACTTTAGCAACTGTGCAATGAGAAACTGATGTAAAGAAGTGTTTTTGTGAAGCACTATACATTTTTGAGTCTGCGTTTGTTTTAAAATGGCAATAATCCTCAGGCTTTGTACGTACAAAAGTCCTTTTTTTTACAATACAAACTTCTTACTTGTCATTTCTAAATTTATCCTTATAAACACTGCACAGTTTCTAGAATTGTCAGTGTTGTAAAAAGTACCACAAAGTGATACTTGAGTAAAAATAAAAGCATCTTACCGCAGAATTACTTTAGTAAATGTTAAAGTCTTCTTCAAGAATAGTACTTGAGTAAAAGTCTTAAAGTATTTCATATTGTACTTAAGTATCAAAAGTACATTTTTGATATAAAATTTATTTAAGGTATTTAATGTATTTAAAGTAAAAATACTGAGTAAAACTGAGAGGTTAGAATGTCAAAAACGACTGACAAAAACCATTATTCTAAAGGCCATCATGACTGCAATGTTATAATAAAACTATGCTAATGTAGAAAAATTTGAGATGTACTTGTCTACTTGTTTCATCTGCATACCTCTGCCACGGTCATCTTCATAAAAGACTACAAACACCTCATATGTTCTGCTGGAGTGTGACGTGAATTGTGTCACACAGGTGTGATGGATCGCACAAACCAATTGGGTGTTGGAATGGTTTATAATTATACTTCTCATCCAATCCCAATCAAATTCTTCAACTCTATTCAGGAGTTTTGTTTTTTTTAACAATGACAAAACAAAATGAAAAGCAAAAATGACTACAGTATATAACGACTTTCTACTTCTAACGTTTTTTAAAAATGTAAAGAATAGAAAGTACATATAGTTGTGTGGAAATGTAAGGAGTTGAAGGAAAAAGACAGCTAAAAAATAATTACTCAAGTAAAATATAGATAACCAAAATATCTAGTTAAGTAAAATATCAAAGTATTTGTAGTTACTTAACACCTCTGAGAAATGTTTTCATTCAGACAAAAATGACACAAAACACTRTAGTAACTATTCTAGGCCTGCATGTGGCACTGTAATGCTGCCAACAAAAACACACCAAAAACAGGAAACAAGATGTGGAGCATGCTCAGAAAACCTGAAAGCTTTTTTATAGATGACACAGAACTTGCTTCTATTCGCTTAAAACTAAGAATGAACAGAAAACAGCAGCTACGTGTTTATTTCATAGCTGTGTTGCAACCATTAGGATCAACTGTTTTGGTGCTGGGCTGACAAAAGTTTTTTTTTTTTTTACTTTTTAGGAATTGTAATGTTGTTAGTCTCTAAAGCATTGTTTACCTCACAGTCCAAGTTCCAATAACCCAGATCTTCAGTGCACACACATTAAAGTTAACATACATCACAGAAAGTGATTTTGCTCTCTCGGTGCTTAAAAAGCCTTCTGTGACCCTCCGTGGGTGTGTGTTTGTGTATGTTCTTAGTCATGGAGACGGTAAGCTTTCTGCTGATTAGGATGAATAGAGTAAATAATTGGATGTCCAAAATAATGGAAGCGATTGGGAAGGACAATGAAACCTTGTGGGAGAGGATACTTCATCTCAAAGAAGCATTCAGGAAACTGAGCTGTGAAGGATCTACCATCCCGGCCCACCTCCCACGGCCATTGTGAAGGAATATCAGAGGCTCAGGTGTCATTCTATTTTCCTGGAGCTGACCGAGTGGAACTCGTCTGGTTTCAAGTGACCTAAAAGTATTTTCTTATTAAAYGTAACACCATGTTCAGACAGAAATATAGCATGGTTGGAAATGTGTTGAAGAGTCTAAATCATGCTCTATTTGTTGTTTCTAGTTCAGGATTTGAACAGCCAGGCAGAACTAGAGTAGAACTTGGATCCTAACACTGAAACCGAAAACTGTTGTGCTGCAACATGACCCAACTTTCTAGAATATACAGCAAATCCAGAGTGGACTTCTAACACTGTTTTGACTGATGGTTTACTTTTTTAAAGTAGGACATCTTTTTTTTTTACCAGCTGCACCTGTAGCCAAACACCTGGTTCTCAGTGACTGATCATTCCTACATGCTGCCTCCTCTCTGGGCTATTTGTTCATCTCTATTGCTCTTTTTTGCCCT
Organism: Austrofundulus limnaeus; assembly: GCF_001266775.1. Classification (NCBI taxonomy): domain Eukaryota; kingdom Metazoa; phylum Chordata; class Actinopteri; order Cyprinodontiformes; family Rivulidae; genus Austrofundulus; species Austrofundulus limnaeus. The sequence goes on from NW_013952450.1 coordinate 614,964, forward strand.
TGTTATTTTTACAAACTCAGAAACACTGAGTCACCCGCATGCACTCCGTGATTTTTTTTATTTTAAAGGGATAATTCAGACCGTTTGAATTGGAGCTCTAAATAACTGAGGCCAATTCATGTTTTACCATTTTGTTAATCGTTTTTTAAATGGCTCACGTTTGGAGAAACAGGCTGTGATTTGGACTGAATTGATGAGCTAACAGTTTGTCAGAGAATCAGCTCGAGTGGATAGCAGTTCAAGCAAAGAATGTTTTATGAACCTTTACATGGCTGTCACACTAGAAGGATTTCCAGGTTAGAAATGTTACAATAGCTGCTGCTGTTGCTATTTGCTCTTGCTAATCTTTAAACATTTCTGTGTAAATATGCAGGGCAATGCAAAATCTATTATTTATTTATTTATTTTTATTTATTTATTTATTTATTTTTTGCGGTTTGACTTAAAAGGAGGCCAGTCCATTTTTATCTTTGACTTTTCTTGTCAGTCCGGTCAGAATTAAACTCTTTYCCCCCACACTGAGGTCATTCTTAAAGCTATCTGCAACAGGTAAGACATTAATTGTTCATTTGGGTGGCTGTGGCTGAATGTCTATGGGAGTTTGTCCTTTCAGTGACTGAGTTGGGGCTTTGATTCGACCACTATTCAGTCACATGTTCCTGGGCAAGACACTGAACCCTTCATTGCCTCTAATGCGCGTCCCATCAGTGTATGAATGTGATCTGCACTGATCAGACTCCACAGAATGATCTGTCCCGATTAGCTTTGTAGAGAGACAGAGTAGAGTGCTGTGTGAATGGGTAAATGAGGGCACAGATTGTAAGGTAAAGTGCTTTGAATATCCTGGTTAGATAAAATGAACTATATATGTACTGTATATGTAAATGTTCATAACATTTCCATGATTGATTGATTGATTGATTGATTGATTGATTGATTGATTGGTGATGCCTTTATTGTCATTATATGGAGCACAATGAAATTTCATTTAAGGATGGATCTCCACTTCAAAAGATCTGAACTATTGCTTTAAGTGATGCAGGTTAGTTGAAGCCCACAGGCTTATATTACTTGTTGCTGAGATGATGGTAAAGATAACAGCCACAATTTTAATGATGATCAGTGTGTGGCTTGGAGTTTTGTCTTTATTTGTATGTTTTTACTTGACATACTGCACACTAGATATCTCTGTTGATTAACAGGTGAATGAAATTAAATCACACTGAGTTAGGAGGTCAAACGGAATCTCAGTAATAATCTTTTATTTTATTTATATATTTTTTGTTCCTCCACATCAAYAATTTTCTTACATTAAAGGATTTGTGAAGCATGGAGCAACAGATGTATCCATTACCTTGAATCATACCTGTTTTTCACTTTGTAAGGAAGAAAATAACTCAAACTGCACTGTAAAAATGAAATGTTGGATTTACTTAACCATGTTATGTGACCTGGTTCCACTTAACTGAGTTGAGTAAATTCAAAGCAATATACCAGTTTTTTAACCAAAGAACATGAGCATGTTGCTTTGAATTTACTCAACTCAGTTAAGTGGAACCAGGTCACATAACATGGTTAAGTAAATCCAACATTTCATTTTTAGAGTGTGTGTTTGTTTATCTGGATACAATTTTTAACCCCCGATGATATTATTATCCGAAATGAATTTGTTCTTATAGATTTTATCCAATCTTTAAAAAAGTTAATGTTTTATTTGACAGTGATTGGTTAAACAATCTTAAAGAAACAATCATCATTTTAGTGAATTGTCAATAAATGTTTGCAAGATCAAATAATGAATAATTTCTCCTTATGGGATAATGTAACAGTGTTAACTTTGCTGTGTTTGTATCATCTGACCTTTCTCTCATGAGCTAATAGATAGATGTAAATGCTTGGTTTTGTTTCTTTTTATTTATATTTTTGATTTTTACAAGTTTGAACCATTCAAGATCCCATGATGACATCACAAAAACAAAGAAATCAACAAGTCTTATTGGCCTGCTCAAATTCATCTGAATGAATAACCTCATTTGAAGGAGGAGAATATTTAGATCCTAGAAAATGAACAAAAATGGTCACAAAATCTTATGCGAACTGTAATGCAATTTATCGTTTTAGGTCTGTAATGGGTTATGATAGAAATGAGGTGACAAAAAAAGACTTCAGCTTTAGTTTGTGCTGTTTTCATCACCATGCAGTGACAAAGGACATGAAGTCATTTTTTCTTTAATTTTGCCCACAAAGCTTTCACACACATGCAATACAAACAGATATTTACAATATATTCTCATTTAAAGTGGGACTTTAGAACTAGATTCATGAAACTATGATTGATTTTAATGGATTCCAGTGACTGGTGCAGCGCTCTACTGCCATTTCTATAAAAAATGTTTGACAGATATTGCTGTGGCRTTCAGCCTGAGAGTTTAAAGAGAAAGTTGTGTGTCCTCTGCTCACCTTTTTATACACCTGTCATACTCCAGGCTCCAGAACTGTAAGATCTGATCTTGGTTCCCAGCRTTCCCACTAACCAAACTGAGGCATTCTTTCTGGATCTGCHACTTCAGCTACTCAAAAACTGAAGATTTCCACTCCATCATCTTCAGCAAAAGGCACAAAGTGTCCTCAGACTCCATTCTCGCTCGATTCCATTCCCGCTCCTTTGTTTTGAGGAGGTTTTGCCTGTTCTAACCCAGATGAACCGCACCAGAACTTTTAGGCCGAGTTCCTTCTGAGTGCAAAGCAGGTGTAAAGCTTTTTGGTYGGAGCTATCCAAATGATAATTCAGCTTTCTGTATCTCCATCCTTRGGGTAGTTTCTTCAGCTGCTCTTCTTACTTTCGGTCCTCTTACTTTTTCCCAGCCTCAGGTCATTTCTTCACATTTATCTAAAAAGAAATGTGCAACAKCCCCAAATGTCTCTCTCTATCAATCTCCTGAAATCTGATCTAGTTGGCGAGCCGCTCTTTCTCCTCTCTCTCTCTCTGTTCCTGCTTCGTGTGCTATCACAGAAGCTACCATTTGCAGCCTCCCTCTCTCTCTCCATCCCTCCCTCCCTCCCTCCCTCTTTTTTCTCCTCCTCTCTACTATTTGTCTCCCTATCTTGTTCTCACCCTCCCCTCCTCACGTCATGGCACTACCAATGGACGGCAACCTGATGCACAGACTCATCATTCAGAAAAGTACAGCATCATCCTACAAAAGCAGAGGATGCAACCGAAAGGAAAATGCCTCTGGATGTAACACACAAAACGAATCCCACTTGTTGTRCACCATAACTCATCCACAACACACGATTAAGTATTTTATATATTATTTATAGTATTTATTTTAATTACTTTTTTGCTGAGCAACCGTTTGTCAGGCTGCTTTCTCCACAGACCTTTAATTTTGTTCATTTTCATGAATATTTAGGCTTAGGAGTTTAAAATACATAGTTATGGTTRGGAAGATAGAAAACTATGCATGCAGTTATTTAAATCACTTATTTTGGACTTCTATAACTTATTCCCCCATTGCACTGAAGAAATTTAAAGTTATTAGAGGTTAGTACTGATGTTAAAAGCACAACACTATGTTCTTAGGTTTTCCTTTTTGTAATGTTGACAGTGTTTAATCTATTATGTTTTGATTGATATAGATCAGTTACATGTCCGAAATAGGTGACAACACATAATCAACCGTTATGATAAGAGTAGATGAGGATTTTGTCTGAATACCTGTGATTCAGCCGTAGGTCAGTAGGGGGTGAACGCAAGCATTGAAGAACCTGTATAAATAGATGAACTTCCTGGTTTTTCGCCAGTGTTGGTTTCCTGTCAGCTTGAGTGACAATAAACTTCACTCAGATCCAGAATTCTGGTGTTGTATGGTTTGATTCCTTCTACAAATCATTTTACTTAACAATGGTGTTTTTAATATCAACTTCAGTTTATTGAATACAAATTTTCTCACAGCACTATAAGATAAACTGTACTCATAAAGTGATAAAGGTACAAGAGTTATAACAATGAAGAGAGATTGATCTGCTAAAGTTCTCTACTGTTTTTCTTCCAAGGAAGCAGACTCTTGGAATCTTTTAGTGACAGTGATGAAGTGGTTCCCCCTTTTTATTAAACTTTGTCTGTTTTTTCTCTCATTTTCTCTCCAGTTCCTGTCCCTGAAGTGACAGAATAATGTGCCAGCCTAAAACTGAGGAAAGTGGACAAGTTGCGATTAATCGCGATGAAAATTTTTAATCCATGCCCGGCACTAAAATTAATCATTATGAGTTAACTCGATTAATTTCACAGCCCTAAACTAATTGAAATATACAGTACATCCTCATAGTTGGAATAATAAAATAACTTTTCCCTGAGTATGATCAGATTCTGGACAGAAAATGAATTAAAAAGCAGCCAAAGTTCAWAGGAACAAATTGGCAGAAACTGTTCATGAAAACTATTTTAACAGAGCCAAAGAAAGCCTTTCTCCTTGGAAACAAAATGTTAAGAAATAAGAGATGACTTGAGACTTTTGCATTGTATTGTACAAAGCTAGGGTTGCAAAAAAAACTACATAATTACAGACTACAAAATTTAGTACTGAAAGGTTCTGACTCCCATCATGCTCCACAAATACYAACCTGATAATATGCTGCCTTCTCAGAGGTACACATGAATCCTGACATCACTGTGTTGGAAAGGTGCAGATTCTGTAGATTCTATGTTTTCTGATGAGATCCAGTTCAGTTTATTCTCATCAACTTAACTGATCAACTTTACTGCTTAAATTGGTTGACAAAATGTGTCATGTACTGTAATTTCTTTATTTTTATTTTTTTTGTTTACAGAAAATTTAGAAAAACTGAATGTAGAAGATAATACTGATATTCAGTGATAACAGTGCAACAGAAGTGTTTGCATCATCTTAGCTGAGACTGGTGGTCTTAGTGTCCCCTCCATCTGCAACCAGAAATGGACAAAAATAAAATGAAKGACAATAAGCTTGTTAGGAAGAACATATTTTAATTTCTTGTTGGTATGAGCAGAACAGAGCTGTTGCATCACAGCAAGAAGGTCGCAGATAAAAAGAAAACCTCAGCTGAGACCTTTCTGTGTGGAGTTTGCATGTTCTTYCTGTGCTCATGTGGATTTTCTCTGGACACTCTGGTTTCCTCAAACAGACCAAAAACGTGTTTTGGGTTAAGTTGTAACTCTATTGTCCCTTAGTGTGAGTTAGAGCATTGGTCTTTATGTGGCCCTGTTGGACAGGAAGTGCAAGTTAAGAAAATAAGTGGATGGATGTTTATTTATTTTTTATAACCTGTAAAAATGATAGTTTAGTTATTTTGCAGTGGCATTCTGAGGGAAGGTTATGACCAACTAAATATCTTATCTGGTGTAGATATTTATAAGAACAACCTCAGTTTGGACAAATTAAGTTTAATTCTRACTAAATGAGTTTACCAGAAAGGGTTTCTAAAAGTCCAGAGCAGTTTGTTAAACTTACCTACACCAGGTAAGATATTAATTACATTAACGAGTCTCCCACATAAAGACAAAGAACCTTAGATTAAAGGCGTCATTTTTATCAACAGACGTTCATTTTTTTTTCCTCTCAGGACATTGTTTATTTTTTAAACCTGTTTTGCACAAAGAAGCATTTTTAAGACTGATTGATWATAATATTGAAGTTRTCACATTTAAAATAGCRACACTATAAAGGTGGTTTGTTGTTTTATTTAAAAAGGTTGTAGTTCATTTTTGTTTCAACCTGCAATTTTTTTCAGTTCTCTTTTAGTTCAATTGTTCAAAAAAGATTTTAGTGTGAAATAAACTACAATGTGTGTGGACATTTTCTTCCCAGCAGAAAAAGTTTGGGAACCACTGCATTAAAAKATAAAGACAGTCTATTTCAGATTCCACTGAGGTCATGTTTAACTTCAAGTAACTGTGCACTCTATGTTGTGCTTGTTTTATTCAAAGACTGGTGCAAAATATATATATTTTCTTGTTTATAATAATCATAAAGCAACATTAAACTTTAAAATGTASAATGTAATTTTTGCACCATCGATTATATAATTCTACTTGGTTTATAAAAGATTAATTTTAGTAACATRTTCATGTTAAGCCTTATATATTTCTTGTTTAGTGTATAAAATTCAAGAGGAACAAAAATATTATTTTCAACTACTTGATGCATTTATTTTTTTCAAGTCTGAATTTAAGCCTATATTTACTGTAGATTTTTTTTACCCCCACTTATCTTGTCCTTAACCTTCATCCAAAATTCATCAAGGTTATTTTCCTTGGCATGTGACTGCATTACTTTGCTCTGGAGCTGCAGAAATGACCCGGGTCAAACCTTCACGTGTCTCTCTGACCTGTGATAGCTCGTTACTCTAATGACAGACTGCAGGGGTTTTAAAACACCACTCCACGGGCTGCTGCGTCCTGTTGGAGACTGATGCCTTTCACACTTGTCACCAGCAGCTAATCAACCGAATTTGACCTGACGGTGTTTGCGTGCGCCACCTGAATGCGTGTGTGTTTGGCAGCGTGACTGTCCTACGAAGCCCAATCAGAATTATTAGAGCGACGTCAATCAGTCTTGGTTAAAGTGCTGTTTTGCATACTGAAGCTTTCAGGGAAACAGCTACGGCTTGAGCAAGATGCGGTGTTCACACTGAGCCCATAACGTTCTTCTCTGTCCCTGATTCTTGCCTTTAGTCGGAGCGTTTTTCTCGCTCGCCACCACCACCACCGTGGAGTACTTCACTGTTAACCTCGACAGATTCTAAGTGTGACATTCTCCTCCGAGCTGAGCGCCTTGTTTCTCTTTTCTCACGTCGTCCCGGAGAATCAGTCGTCAGTCAAATGCAAAAAAAAAAAAAAAGGAGATGACAATTAGTAAGAGAGGGGGCTGAAAGAGTGAGAAGTTTCTAAATACAGCCTCACTGGCTCGGCCCCAGCTTTATCACTAATGATTCATCAGTGCAGGAACCCTTTCCCTCTTTGCTTTTTTCTCCTTCCCAATCCTGGCTCTGATTTTCAGAGTTCAGAATCTGCAATGGGCTTGCGTGCGATCATCACCAGGCTATTGTGTGCTTGGATGACGACGTCAACTAATGGAGCTCCAAAAAGAGTCCGGCTCTGGCACCGCTCGGCCTGTGTCGGCAACAGGTATCATACTGATTCTCGCATAATGCAAAGTCTTACGGTGCAACAAGCTGGGAGAACAGTAGATCACAAGGTTCACACTTTCAGACTGTAAACGCCGTTATGTAACTGCAACATAATCACAGGTGGCTGCTCAAATATCCTTTGCATGTCTGTGTCTAAATGAGAGGGCTTTGCCTCCAAGGGACACGGCTAAGTGGGATTCACTGCTGCTTCCATGGCTACAGTTATAACACTTTTCCCTCTATTTTCAGATCAAAAAGAGCTGATAGAAAATGAAGGAAGAAAACACAGAGAGGGCAGAAGAACACAGCAGTTATTGCACTTTTTRTTTGCCTATTTGTTGAACTCAAGCACTTTGAGAAAATCAAAAGTGAGGGATTTGAAAACACTGATGAAAGCATGATTAATACAAAATACAAAAAAAGGCATAATCACAGTTTAGCTCAAAAAGACTAAGAATAACTTCAAAAATAGGCGTGACACGTGACGTGCTCAGGTGTTAAAACAGCAGCTGAGTGAGAAAAGTGAAGAAAAAAAAGGGATTTGGTCTCAGTGCCATTACTCCTGCCAGTTGTGAGCAGTCAGGTATGATTTGCATTAATCAGAAGGACCCTAAAAATAAACTTTTCATAATCTCTCTGGTGATAGCGGCTGTGGCGTTTCATTTTTTACTCGCCCAGCAGACACTGTCCAGGAGCTCTGTTGACTTATTGCTGCTGACAGCTCAATCTCTCTTAAGATCCAAAGAAGTTCTGACACTGTAAGGGTAGCAGTTACTTTTTTGGAGGAATTTGTACAGTGAAGCTCTGTAAAGTTGTGTTTCRGTTTCYAAAYRCTGAYYTTTTCATGAAATCTAACTACTAGTAGTTTGTGGTTATACTTGTAATATCAACGAAATTGGAAACAAGAGTACGATAAAGAATGTCATTTATGTTTTTTTCTTTGGCTTTWTCATGAGATTTCAAGCTACATTATTAAGAACAACATAATTTACTAATATTAAAGCATAAATGTGAATGTAAAGTCAGTTCCATAATTTTTTTAAAAAAGACAGTACAGTACTTGATGTATGGCCTGTGCCCAATCTTCTCCTGGTGGGCAACGATTCGTGTAGCATGTAGCTGCTAACTGTTTCACTCTCATGTGGTTTTTTTTTTTTTTTTTTGGTTCTTACCACATTACAATACCACTTATCTGACTGCATCCAATATTTGTGTTTTTTCAAATTTCATGGGTACTCTACGAACGTAACCCTCTTGAAAATTTGGGTTTCAATGTACTTGGTTTTAACGAAATCATTTGTAGTTCTTTCTAATTTGGATATAGACTTGAAATTAGATCTGCTTTATAATTTTAAAAAGGGGATAAAACGTATTTTCCAAGCACATACTATAATTCAATTCTATACCACAATCAACTGTTTCCTTTAGTTCTTATGAAAACGCTGTATCAAAATTAAATTTGATTTTGCATCATAGCTTATCTAAATGTTTTGAATTGGAAACTCMTACCATTTCTGACATTCCCACTTCATTGCGACTTCACACCAATGAATGAGGTTTTGCGGGCAGCTTGACCCAGGGCACAGGCAAAAACCCAAAGTGCAGAAAAAGGCTTCATTTAACAAAAAGGCTGTCAAGGCAGCTCAAAAATGTTCCAAGGAAACAAGAGCACGAGTRACACAGGAGGACAACCACACTGGCTGGAATAAGCAGCACACTGGTCAGACAAACACAGAGGACAGGACACAGAATATAAAGGCAAATTAAAGAAAACAACAAGAAACACCTGGAGGAATGATGGACAGCAGGGCAGAGATACACAGGGAAACACACAAAAAACCACTAGAAAAACTAAGATAAAATAAACATAGACCATGACTCAACRTTTTGGGGAGGGAAGCTCTGGGGCAGGAGCTCTGCTTCAGACTGAGCTCCAGGGAGGAGCTTTGTACAAACAGGCGGTGCTTTGCACCAGCAAGCATTTAGGCAGCTCCACATGGCTACCACAAGAGATTCAAGGATTTCTYAAACATGCAGGAGTGAGTCAAAGCAACACTCTGGGCATGTTTTTTTTTTTTTTATGAGCGGATGATATTATAACATAAACAAAGCTAACAAATGACAATTTTGCAAAATACCCTSCCTTTAATAAAAATCACTCCTGTCAATAGTCCTCAGACTGATGACCTTTCATCGGCAGTGGCCATATCTATTTATCTGTATTTTGTCTTGTGTTGCTGTGGTGTCTTGAGATAACTGGMAGCAAGAAAATAATGTTAAAACACCACCTTACACTCCATGGTGTGATCTCAAGTGACGTCAAGTTGCTGAAGATTTACAGCTCATGTCAAAATCTAATAATACCAGAAACTATGCAGCAGTGACCCAAAGGTAACAATATAGAATCTAATGCTTTGCTGTTTGCATTGCCATGGTGTTGTGGCATATTTGGACTGTTATGTGTAACAGTTGTCGCCAGTGCTTGTCTTTCATWTTTGTTCTGTCAGAGCTCAGAGCTGTGTCAGTGACCAACATTATCTACTTGTCATTTATTCCACAAACATGAATCTGGAGGAAACTGAAGTGGGTGTTGAGGATTTGGTTTGGACTTTACTTGAAGACAAGGATAACAGAAAATGAACTGTCAGACTGAGATCTGCCAGACTGGTGAAAAAGAGAGCTCTAGTGAGAATAGCGTCCAGAAGATGATGGGTGAAACCGTGGCTTGATTCTGACAGAAGTCTGATATTCAGTTATTTCTACAGACTTAAATATGACAAGAAAATGCAGACGAACACCACAGATACACTGCAGCATTGTCACATGCAAGAACACAAAGACCAACAAAAACAAGGAGCTGCTTATGTCACAATGTAGCATATGGCTTGCTTACACCACAGTACAATGTAACATGAGGCCAACAGATATATGTAATGTGAGCACATCTTGAATGTCACACATAACATCACATTATGTCACACATGAAACAGCTTTTACAAACTAAAAAAAAAACAAACATAACAACCTTTTTTTCAGACAGATTTTACTTACAAAGGCTTGAGGAGCCACTGAACCAAACTCAAATCTCATCATAACATTGTTTAAGACTTTGTCTGATGCAGCTTTAGATAAATTTCTGTTGAATTGTGATTTTGCACATTCCTTTTTTTGTCAGCGTATTACGGATGATATTCTACAGGATAAATTCAACCTGGACTGGATTATTTTATACAGTAGAATATTTTAAAAAAGTGTCCTTTATTGAGGTTTCACAAATCAGATAAAGGTTTTAAAAATACCAAACTTGTTTTGAAATATTCTACTTTAAGTGCTGAAAAATCCAGTCCAAGTTTAAAGACTTTATATTAGATTAGATCAGATTAGATTAGATTAGATTAGATTAGATTGAACTTTATTGATCCCTTGGGAGGGGTCCCTCAGGGAAATTGCGTTTCTAGCAGCATCAGATGTGTGTGATGAGCTGAGCTGGACCAGGCCTAGTGTGATCCAGATGAATTAAAAGGGATGAAACAGCTTTTATCAAAGTTTCACATATCAGATAAAGTTTTCACAAATCTCAAACTTGATTTTAAATACTCTGTGGTCAGTGTAGAATACTCTAGTCCAGGTTTGAAAAGTCTAAGTATTTTAGTTTTTAAACTAGAGCAGAATAAAGATGACAAGGTAGTGTCACATGTCAGAATATCGCTGTTGAATGAATAATTCATTAAACACTGCATTGGAAGCTACAATTGGAAACGAACTTCAGCTTTGGGATAAAATGCACATCGCCAACATCTSACTGCAGCACATTAAAGAAATTATCCACCTGTCGTCAAGCAATAGGAGATTCCAGCATTACACAATCCCTCCTCGCATTTGTTAGCAAAACTCACAGTTCAGTTTTAGACAGATTCCTGTCAAAATTGTGCTGAAAAAGGGAATAAATGTGTCAAAGAAAACAACACAACAGTAATGGCACAACACCTACACTGTCCCAGTCAGCAGAGCTGTGGCTACACGAGGGGCTGGAGTGTATTAACGCTATTTCTACACCTGTGCTTAGCGTCCATCTTTCTCCTCCCCTCATCGTGGGCGGCAGATGCTATTTTGAATTTCGGGACGCACGGGGATGTTGGCTCATTTTGACTACCTTTGTTACCTTTAGTCAGTTCTGAATTAAAAGGCTAACCCCTTTATTGTCCATGCATTCTGATTTATAATGTGGCTTATGTTTAAGAAATTTGTATCTGCATGTCAGAATATCGCTGTTGAATGAATAATTCATTAAACTGCACCCAACCACAGCTATCATCCTGAGATCGACTGTCAGAAATATCAGTTTCAACACAAATTCTTTACCTCAAGCTTTATTTGCCTGCCTATTATTTGTTTATTAATTTGCAAATTACTGCCTAAATCTAATTTAAATCATTACACAAAGACAAATAGGTATTCTGTGAAAGCTGCTGGATTTATTCTGGATTTATTTATAAAAGTTTTTATTATTAAATTTTCAGTGCTGGTGGTGTGTCTGTGGTTTACCTCTGCTGCAGAATGTTGAGAAAAGCCCCGACCTGACTTTCCACAGATACCCAGGGGGTGAGGAATTAATCGGCTCAGGATCCAGTGTCCTCCTCTGCTGACCTTGACCTCTAAAAGTTTAATTACTCAATTACTCCATTTTAGAACAGCTTTGAAACGCCAGTAATCTATTTAACTCCTTTCTTTTATCAGAGATTTTGGTTATTTTATTATATTTCAGCTGAACATGTTGTGCTGTTCATCCAGTTCATAAAACTAAATGTGATGGTTAAGCTTTCACATGTGTTTTAGTCAGCATTCTCCCTGAAATTATTTATTGCTCTTTTCTGAACTGAACTCTGCGGGTAAGTTGTGCACATATGAGCAGGATTTATGTTACAGCTATTTGTAATGTGAAACTGTCCGCTGGCTCTTTGCCTGACGTGGAAACTTGAAACTTCTCAGTGAAGAGATGAGTGACAAAATAAAAAGAGCGAGACAACAAAGTGGGAAACTCTTCAATGGTGCCTCCAAAACTGCCTGATAGGAACTTTTTGAAAGAACCGTTTTATGTATGAGGTGCCGTTTGTAAAGTTATACAGGCAAAAATTACCACCAATATTTTTGCTTTATTTAACCTTTCAGAAGAAAAAAATGGGTTTATTTTTTGTAAATGTCAGTGTACAAACTAAACATTTAGTTTACAAACTTAAAATTTAACTTACAAATTAAATATTGAGTTAGCAAGACTTTTATTTAGGTCTAAAT
>NW_013952450.1:628855-666692 GCF_001266775.1 Austrofundulus limnaeus
AAATTAGCCTGCAGTACCACTGCTCTACCCATATGAGCAGCAAAAATATGTTTTTAGATCAAATGATACAGATTTGAACAATTACGCACAAAAACATCAAAATTAGCGCAGAAACAGTACTATATAACATTTTAGACACATTCTAGACAGTTTATCAGCTAAAAAAAGTTAATTTTGTGGTAAGTTACTCTTTAAAGATACCCCACACCCCAGTATTTATGGGATGACATTGAACGTGAAAGTATGGTGTTCAATCTGGTGGCACAAATGTAGCACCATAAGAGAGGGGCACATTTTGAGTATTGAGCTTAAAAACAATTAAAAAGTCTTTGACAAAGACAACTCCAGCTGCAACATATAATGCTAAGAATTACAGTGCATGGAAACGACTCCACGTATTAACTTTAATTTATCCATGTGTTGCTCCATCTTTCAGTGACTTGGTTTCATTGAAGGACTCCAGCATGTTTGCAGGTGATTTTCTTATCGTGAACACATACTGTAAGCTTGTTGAGAAGAAGTCGGTAGTTGACTCATCTTAATATTTCACTTTAAATGCCTGTAGTCCTGCAACACAGCTCTCAAAGGTGCTGCTGTTGTAATGAAGGTTTAAGCACAGCTCTATAATCTTTATCTCTGGGTAATAGTCAGCAAATTGTTCTTGGTGGAAGTCTGATCCTGCTCTGACATTATCAGTCATTTAATAAACTCCTGCTTTTGTGCTATATATTTACATCTCCAGGCAACCAGTTTTTTCCACATTGATCTAAATGTTGACATCACTGGAATTATCAGACTGGATGTTATTGACTTCACCCCATTCCATATATTGCTGCAGGTGCCACAGTAACCATAATCTTTAGTTTTTCATTTTAATTCTAAGTGATCACAGTGATGTGGCTGATTGGTGTTGAGCAATCAGACGTAAAATGTTAAACCGGGCAAGAAAAGCTTCAGGTGTATTATGAACCCATTTATGAACACAAAATTGCAAGAGAAACACGGCTGGGGGGGAAGAATAGTACTGAAAGTCGATGACAACTTGTAAGTCTGAAAGATCAAAGTGATGTGAAGGAGTTGCTTTTTGTTTGGTAATTAGGAACAAACCAAGATGATTTGTTTCTCCATACCGAGAACATCTTTGTCGTACCATTGCATCATGCTAATGTGAAATTATTCATATGTTTCTGTTAAGTTGGAACTCAGATTATAGTCCTTTTACATGAAACGCTCTATTGGCAACTTCATTACCACAAATATCATCATTCATTGTCTCTCACAAATTTAGCCTCTCTGCTTCAGGCACTTTGGCTTGGCTCCTCCTGTCTTCTGTCATTTTTAGTTGTACAGTAGTTGTCATGCTGAATAAATTRTTGTCCCTGTTTTCCACAAAACAAAACTTTGTGAAAACAAACCTAAAACAAAGTGACTTTTAGCCTCAAATTCTCAACATTTCTAGCAAGTTAGCTTGTTTTGAATGTCAGAACAAGACAAGCTTAGAGGTCGGTGGTGCCTCTATTAGACCTACTTTTCCTCTTTTTTTCAGTTCTTCAGACTTTGGTTGTGGAGCTGCAGTGTGATTGGACATTTTCTGAAGATACATGAGAGTTTCTATGATTGTCAAAACTTGGATAAAAACTAAAATTATGAGGTGTCATGTAGCGAGTAGCACTCTCATTGATTCTACAAAGGTTAATTAAAGCCTCTATCTGTTTTTGCAAGATTTCTGCAATAAAATGTGTCCATGTGTATGTTTCCAGATTTGCATGTGTGGGTGGATGTACATCTGTGTTAAAACTTCTTTCATGGCTGCATGTATGTCCAYGCAGGAGAAAGTGTGCACACGCAGCTATTTGTAGCCGGTCTGTCTCCCAGGGAACCCACCCTCCTTCTGTCGGTTCCACACAGCCGAGACCAGCCAAGCCCTAATTTTACCCTAAATTTACCAGCAGCTGACCCTGTTTCTCATGTGCATCACAGACCCTGTGATCCCCGTGCATCACTAATKCGGTCTCCTTGATTTCTCACTTACGCTCTGTGCTTTTCCTTTCTCGTTCCTGCAGACATACTCTGCATAAAAATCTATCTTTGCTCCCCATATGCTCTTTCACACACTCAGGCGCAGTCACTTTCACACCTACACACACTCATCTGTACCGTCACCAGAATAGACACAAGAGATGGCAGTTTTAAACCAAATGGCAAAACACTTTTGGGAATCAGACAGATCAGTTATGTAATTTCGTACAGTAATTTTTGTGTGTGCTGGCATGACTGATGTGATGAGAAGCTAGAAAAACAGGCCTGTGGCATTGGAAAAATGAATTAACCAGTGGTGCATATGGCAGTATTGTGTAGGCAAATGGTGAAATACCACTTGCCCTTTTAGCCTGGGGGCTTTTGGGGTATGCAACAATTCATAACACTGAAATAAAAGGCTTTTTACATGAGAGCTGAAATACAGTATATGCCAGCCAGGACTTTATACTATAGTTATACAATGATCATACCTATGGTTTTAAATCTTTAAAGGGGCAATATCATGTAAAATCAACTTTTTTGAGTTTTATACCATGTTATAATATTGTACTCTCAAAAAAAAAAAAAACATGCCCAAAGCCTTGCATTCATGCATGTTTGAGAAATCCTGCAGCATTGTTAGGAAGCCATGCTGAGGAGCAAAACGACAGGTGGGGACCAGAAACATCTTTTGGGACCAGAAATGCCTCTGGGACGTGTCTTTAAGATGAGCTTCCTCATCACGGAGCACACCTCCCCATCCCCCACCCCACACACCCCGCCCATGACTCCTGCAGGCTCTTGGCAGTAACAGAGCAAACTGAAAGTGAAACCTAACTGTCTGCTGCTCACCACACTACTTCTCACACAGTGAAGCTCTTTTCAGATTAAAAATACCTTTAAGGAAATGTATTTTCAGATGCCAAGTAAACTGCATCATAGCATACACACGAAGCACCCCCCCCCCTCCCCCGACCGAAACGTATGGGATGGAAGGTGGTTCTTAAAGAGACAAAGGCCAATTTCAAGGCGTTTAGAAGAGGAAGTGATGAGAAAAGTTTATTTTCTATTTAAACATAAAAAACAGCATTTTAATAACAGCTAAAGGTGACATAGATTCTTTATTGTGGAATAGTATTTAAATATATGCTTGAGAAACACATAATATTGCCCCTTTAAAATCAATGAAACCCTCAGGCGGCAATTAATTTGCTATTATACAGGAATGATGTGGAACCCAAGCATAAACATTGATTTTGCAGAAATCATCTTGAGCTTAGAAAGATTTATCTGTTAAAATTTCAAGTATTTTCACAACTGCCTTTACATTTTGATCTAAAATTAGCTTTGGGAGTTTCTCGCTAAAACAGATCAACACTGAAAATGTTTAACAAATCACAAAACTAACAAAAATGAAAGTACCATTTTGTTATGGAATACATATCACTCACTGCCTTGTATATTAAAGTTTTAAACAAAGGCCTTGCTCAACCTGGTAGTGCATAAACATATGTGTTGGGAATGACTTTCAGTTACTACCACAGCAAATTTTATTTTAAAATCTACAAAAGTGGCACAGCTACAGTCATCTATGTGTTTGTCAAGGTCAATAGGTTGTTGCAGCCATCCTAAATTGGACCGACTCCAAAAGTTAATTAACTGAAKATGTAAAGTCAGTGKTTTACCAATGTAGTAGAAGTACCAAAAAGAAAAATTCAGTCTTTTTAATAAAATTAACTGATAGTCAAAGAACAATATTGATGTCAAAAGATAAGACATAACCTAAAATATGATTCARCAAATAGTTAAATATGAGGTGTGGTGAGTAGTTCAACAAATTGAAACAAGTCACCAACATACACCGTTCCTAGTGAGTTATTATGCATGTGGTACCATCAGTTATTCAAAGTGCCACAGCTTGTCATGTTGTATGGAGTAGCTAAAAGTAAGGCCACAGCAGTGTCGTTGTGTCAGCTGGATTCTCCACTGAGGCTTTACACTAATTCACTGTATCCGATCCTACTCAATGGATCCGCAGGCCAAACATTACTGTCATTGTTCCCGCCAGAGATGCTGGCTTTAAAGGGATAGTTAGGAGAGGGAATGATGTTCAGCAACTTTTTTTGGATTGTTACTGTAAGCATGAGGATGATTAAACAGTCATTTATGTCAACAGTGTAGCGATACAATATGTGTGGGTGTGTTTAAGGCGCTGCTCGTTTGGTTCTGATATCTGCTTGTGTTATTATTTTATGGAACTAATGCTTCTTGATACGATTACAGAAAAGGATTGGTTTAATAAAAACAAATTTTATCCTCATTGATGAGCGAATTTACTTTTAAACTGCATTCACAGTGCAGGTCTTAATGCTCAATTCTGATTTTATGAAAAAAAAAAAAAAAGATTTACATATCTTAAGGGAGGCCACATCCGGTATGGTGAGGTTATGACATTCTGGTAGATTGAAAAACTTATCTGACTCAAAGCACAGTAGAATCTGGGAGTGGGCCACAGAGATGACAGCATCTGCTGAGAAAATGAGGACAGGAGAATGTATTTATTGTGGCAGGGCAGGCTGGAAGATGAAAGATTTGATGTTATTTATTGTTTTGTTAACATTTTACATGCTCTGACATGTTAAACACTGTACATTTGAAACTGAGTGTTTGAAAAAATCCGTAAAACTTGAAAAAATCTRTGACATTGCTCTGTACGTCCATACACCTACAAAATTAGGGGAAATCCCTGTAAATTATGGAATATCAACTTGACATGTATGCCCTTCTGAAGGGGTCAGTAGGTGCAGGTGTGCATGACCATAGTGAAAAAGAGTACACACACCCACAAGCTGGTTTTGCAGCTGTATCTCAAGCTGAGATATATGCAGTCCACCAGTGGCATCTCTCAAAGAMCTTCAGTGTACACAGAAGGAAATATGTGACTGGCCATGTCGAAACCAGGAACAAGTCTCCCCCGGGGTCGTTTTGAGTTATTTACAGAATCTGATAGTGTGGGTTCTAAGCTATCCAATGATGTTAAACACATGGCAATAAAAAAAAGAATGAAGTAGTCATTTGAATGTTAGCAATCTGCAAACAAGATTAGAGTGACCCCCACTTAAAATCTTTCTAAAAACACCTTTTTTTTAACTCATTGACTTTTAACCCAATGGATATTATTATTTTTTATTGGTAGTGATTTTATCTGTTTTAATGCTTTGTTTTATTATGTTTTGTATTGAGTTTTTAATTCATTTACATTGTTTTATGTTTTGCTTTGTCATTTTATTTTGATGTTCATTTATCATTTTTTGTCTCTTTCTGTAAGACCCAATGTAAAATTACAACATTACTTTTAGCTGTACTAAAAATAAATCTGCAAATGTCACTGACGTGACCCGCATACACAGAGAACAACGTGGCGTCACAACTTGTAGCACATCGATTCTGAAGTTGCTGTTCAATCAGAGCTGATTAAATAATTATCTGACATGCTTGTTTAGTTGATTTAGTTCAGTGTTTATATCTGAACCTGGCTCTGACTCGATGCTCAGGTGAAGCATTTAATTTTTGGAACGTATTGCTTTGAAGAGCTTTGATAGTAAAGTAGGTTGATACGGGACAGCAACCGAAGAAAAAACTTTTTATCATGTTTCTGTGGGTTTTAAGGACATGGAAAATAAAAAAAGGAAGAAAAAAAATAAAATAAACAACATGACTCCAGGTTAGTGTCTACTGATCCTTCACTCCCGCACCCATTACAAAAAAAGTTCTGAAACTCACCCCAAACTGAAACCATCTCCCGTCATGGCACGTTTTCTTTTCAACAAAGTATTTCTGTGAATGTTGTCATCTCCAAAATAAAGTCTGTTAGCTTCAAATGCTGTGGTGGTGATGTCCAGCTTCTGAAATGTTACGGTCCAGCTCCTTGCCACAAGTTCAAAGCTTTCCTCATCTTCCTCATCTTTGGCTAACTTCAACTGCAAACTCACGTTTCCCAAAGTACTGTGGTCGCTGTCATAGACTCTTCTGCTTCATCTTGATCTGATTCAGAATAAGAAGTGGCATCGGCGTCTGCCTTGGTAAAAAAGTTACTACTACGCAGACACCGTGACTTGGTTCGGTTCTGAAGCAGCACGTTCTCAGTCTATGTTCATTCCAAAACAGAACTCAAAAGGATTAGGAACTGGTGAAGTAGCCATGCGTTTCTTTCAGACCTGCAGCTTACTGGAAGAAAACTCACAAGGTGTGTTAACAGCCCAAGAACAGCCAAACAAATCCAGCATGTTAATCAGCTGTGTGGCTCCCCTCCCCAAAACACAAATTTCCGGTCAGCCCCTTTAGCTCTGAAAACAGGCTGAATTCAAACACATAGTTTACCATTTTAAAACTCCAAAATTGGTATTTAAAGCATGGGGTGGATTCTTCATAACTTCAGCTACATTTTTCTAAAAGAAAAAGAAAACCACAATTTTCTCAGAAATTTTATTCCTTTTTTTTTTTCTCTGTGCATCAGAGATTTGTTCCTTCTTTTGTCGTGGCCCATCACATGTTCATCCTAACAGATAGCCAAACTGCTATTAGAGCTCTCCAAGGGTCACACGTGTCATTTGGGAGTGTCCCAAAGCAGTCAACCAAATAGGCATCAACACTCAATCCATTGGAGCTGACAGACTCTAGATGGGCATGGAAACTGATAAATGATCCAAATCTTAGGTTTGGAAAAACTTTTGTTGCCCTGACAAGGAAAACTTTAAGCCCCCTGATTGGAGTCTTAACTGGGCACAATCTGCTCAATCGCCACAAAATGGTGATGGGACTCCGTAACAATGTCCTGTGTGATGCCTGTGTCATTGAATCAGAGACCTCCTTGCACTACTTAGGCCACTGCCTGGCTCTGAGCAATCAAAGGAAAGGAATTCTTGGGGACCCCTTTATTGATCCTGAGAATCTCAGACCACTGAATGTTTCCAACCTTTTGTCCTTCATCCGAGGAACGCGAAAGTTTAATTAAAGCTCAGTGTCCTTTTGGGGAGAGCAATGGGCCCACTTTCAAGGCCCTTGTTTATATGGGTTCCTTATCCAGCCCCACTCACCATAGCCATACCCACGGCATGATAGCATCCCACCACTAGGTGGAGGTGCATAGGGTTCAAAAATAGCCTGTAGCCATCAAAATCAGTGTGTAAAAATCTTCACTTTGCTGCCTACTTTTGCTGCTGCCCAGTTATAAATGGGAATTTTTTCACTTAAAAGTTGTAAATTTAAACTGGAACATCCCCTCCTGTCAGAATTCCCTGTCAGAAAGTGGATGAGTTCAGAACTCAAGAAAGCTACTCACCACAACTGAATAGTGAGTAAAACTCTCTTCCTTATACTTCTAATAGTATTCCTGAAATATTTATTTCACATTTAGTCAGTACTTTTCAGTGTTTATAAGGTGACATGTAAAGGTTTCTATGCAGAAAATACTACATAGAGCACAGTTATTGTTTGTTAGCAGTGCTCAGCCATAGCAATGAGATAATGAATATGTCAAAGATAAACCAGAAACATTGGAGTTAATTAGAAATGGTCCTTTGAGTGTCAACATAATGTCATATGGCCCTCTGTGAAAATGAGTTTGAGACATCCCCAACCCTAATGTCCCAGTTAAAATCTTTTTTTGTTTGTTTGAAAGTATGTGTCATGACACGCTCTGCTCCGCCCACCACAGCTTCCCTGTCAAGTCATTCACCAATTAGTAATCATCATCATTGCACTCACCTGTGATTCCAGTATTTAAGCCCAGGCTCTGGCCTTGTTCGATGCCAGATTTTCTCCAGCGTTATTTTCCCATGCCTCATCTTGCCTTGTTTCCCTCTATCTCGTTTCTGGACCTTGGACTCTCGCCTCTCGCCTCTCGCCTCGCCCCTCATTGGTACCTCCTCGCTCTCTGACCACCGGCCTCGAACCCTTGCTCTGGACTCTGGACTTAAGATCTCTGCCTCGCCCCTCATTGGTACCTCCACGCTCTCTGACCACNGGCCTCGAACCCTTTCTCTGGACTCTGGACTTAAGATCTCTGCCTCGCCCCTCATTGGTACCTCCACGCTCTCTGACAAGCGGCTCTGGATTCACAAACACATCTCAGGATTCAGAGGTGGATTAGCCTTTTTGTTTTTGCTATCCACCATCCTGTCATGTTTTTCTTCGAAGCTTCCCCGTTCTAACCTTTTTTTTGCGTCAAAATGTCAATATAAAGTACAGAACTATATGAAATAATGCCAGGGGGTAAAACAACAACAAAAAGAAAACATGACAAGTGAAAAACAGTGCATGAACAGAGAATAGTTCATGAAGTACAGTTAAAGAATTTTAAGGCTTCAACAGTCTTTACAGCTTTGGGATTAGTTGAGGTCCGAATGGTTTCTACATAATGTAGCAGTTCAGACAAAAATAGATGAAAAAGAGGCTTCTTGGCAGAAAATTTGCACTTGTGAATATTAAATTTAGCTAAAATTAATAATAAACTAATTACATAAATTTTTTTAGAGGGGCAGAAATTGTAAAAAAAAAAAACAAAAAGCACATCTGTATATAAGAGGTAAAAACTGCTGAGGATTTGAGACTGAATGTAGTAAACAAAGCTTTTCCAGAAGCAAACTGTGAAGGGACACCTCCAAAATAAGTGCACTGTAGTTTCATTGTCCAAATTACAGAAGGAGTAACTGCAGTCAATGTCCTTGTGCAAGTTCTGTTTTGCAGGGTAACAACAATGAAGAAGTTTGAAGCACACATCACAAGGTTTGTTTGTAATGAAGTATTTTGAAGACAAAGTCCATACTGTTGTCCATTTGATGTCAGGAGAAAACTGTCTCCAGTAGTGTGTCACATAYGRCATTGTTGCAATGTCCTTCTGAAAAAGAGATCTTCTACTCCTGTTTCTTATRGAGGGTTTAGAAGAGAAACACATTTTACCCACAGCTGATTCAAAAACAGAACAATGGATATCAACAGCTCTGTCCTCCACAGAATGAGAAAACCCTTTAAAGAGCATCAGAACCTCTTTAGGAATAGCGTCCATAACAATAGCAAATTCCCTGGGGGTAACTGGGATGCAGTAGGAGGATAGAAATTCGGGATAAGATTTAAGGAGCCCATCAGAGTYAAGCAATTGACTTAAAAATAATATTATTATTGAACCAGTTGGGGGAAAACAGAGATTTATTTTTATRGAGAATATTACAGTTATTCTAGATAAGAAAAGTGTGAGGGGAGAAAGAACGCTTGTAAATTAGAGACCAAGCCAAGAGCATTTGTTTGTGGTAATTAGCTAATTTAAGGGGCAGTTTTTCTATATTATAGTTGGACATAAGTAAAAATGAGAGGCCACCAAGTTTAGAGAAAATATGATTAGGTATAAAATTCCACAATGATTCTGGGTCCAATAAAAATTTCCTGATCTGGTTAATTTTAAACGTGTAGTTCCCCGTTCTAACTCTCGTTCTCATAGTAAACAACGGTGACGTCATCGCCACCAGACATCGCGGTGTGTGTGACGCTCCTGTTTGGAGACCTGTCAGAGAAATTCAGTTCATTAAATTGTTAAACCTTTCTCGTTGTTTGGTTGTGGTTTTGAACTCCTCCCACGCCATCATCTCTAAAAACTGAGTGCAACCACTTTTTATTGAGCTGTTTAACCCAGCACTAACCTTACAAATAAATAGTGGTTAAATATTATTACAATATGTAACACCCAACCTACATCCGTCTCTTACTTCGTGGGTCACTATCAGGGCTATCTGCAATACCAAAATTTAATTGTTTAGCAATCTTCTGCTTTAGCCTTCACATTGGATCTTTTTGGGAGCTCTTTGTTTCACTCRAGGTGATCCCTGCAGGTTTATCGACTCTATTTCAAACTGATGTTTGATCTGGCCACACAGGAGACCTACTTTCTCCAGGTCTCACACAGACCAACTTTCACCTGGCTTTGTGTTCAGCAGTTGCAACGGTAGAGCGAAGAAGAAACCACCGGTGCACGCCCCCAAAAAAGAGGGAGTGGAATATGGGATGAGGCGAGCAACTACTCAACTTACCTACTTAACAAAGTAGATTCTTTAGAGATGACGCCATGCGTTGGTGAAACACAGATAGGGTTGAGATAGCAGGGACCAATATGGGCCAAGAGCAACTGATTTAATCAAAAAGAGGATGAACAAGAATGAATGAATAAGCAGAGCTGTTTGAAAATGTAAACCAGTGTTTTAAAATAGCAAATTTAAAAAGAACAGAGTTAACGATAACTACATATTTAGGGTCAGTCATCTGTGTGTTGCTGTCAGATGTTTGGTGTCATTGACATGAGATGAAACACTCTGATTTACTTTGTCCCTTTTGTAAAATTACTCCTTTTGAAGCCRGTGTCCCTTTTAACAGCTCTGATTGTGATTGTGTGGGTGAGAAGTGAGAAAAAGAATGAGACTGTGTAAGGTTTTTGGAGTTGATCTATATTTTTATTTGTGGGGAATCACATAATAGTTGGCAAACTTGTGCTTTTTTTAACTGCACATGTACCAAGCCAATGAAAGCACAACAGTGCCTTCTAATATTATTGTCTTATTATTGTTCAGATCTTATATTTAGATTATTTGACTTAGAAGCTGTGTAGGGATTAGGTTTATTGTAAGCACATAAAAGATTTTCTTAAATGCCTGTACTCATCATACTGGCAACAGTGACAGGAAATCAGAGTGTAATATTGTATTATCAAAATTATTTTAATGGAATTTCACATTTTCTAATTTACTGTAAATAGTACTTTTGCAAAGCTTAAAGTCCTGGTACCCCAACATCTGATGAAATCATTTTATTTCTCTCTCTCTCTCTCTCTCTTGATGTATATTCAGTAGAAAATGAAGACTGATACAATATACAACACAATCCAGCTTTGGTTTAATAGTAAAGAAAACAGAGTGCCTCAGTGACCCTGCAGAAAGTCTTGTACTTTGGGACTCACACTTCTGCAACAGTGTTTTGGTTACTTTTTGCCAGACAGCCGCCTCAGCAGTGCTGACATTTATAAAAGCGCTGAGCACTTTATCACTCCTGTGGGACAGGAAATGCACAAACGCAAAGTGACATATTTTAGATTTCAAAAAACAGGAAAAGAAGTCAGAAGAAATCACAAGAATTTGATCCTCTTAACCAAACTTGGTCAGCAGGTTGGTTGGTGTTTAAGACATTGGTGATAGTGATTTACATATATTATATTATATTATATTATATTATATNATATTATATTATATTATATTATATTATATTATATTGAAACGTGATCACTAAGGCCCTGTTTATGTGACACTTTTACACAGTTATTTTCTCTCAAACCACGCTTTTTGAATCCACATCTCAGAGTAAATGCTTTTGAAGTCTCASTCAAGTTGTAAATACTGTATGTATTACATACAGCTGCTGTCAACAGTTTTCTGCATTTGTATGAGTAGAGGAACAACAGTAACAATGGCAGGTAGCAGACATGTAGCAGCAATCCAACCTCGTCTTCAGTCCGAATGAACAAATGTTACATCTATTACCATTTTCGTACCTTAAACCTGAAGTTTGCACTCARTTGTTCATAAATTGTGAAAATCACAGCGCCAGCTAGTGACGCAGCACGGAAAACACAGCAGATTCAACAAAAGCAGCATTGTTCGTGTAAATGTAACCTTTCCACTATCAACTTTGGGGAAGAAAAAACTAACATTTTCAGAGCTTTTTGGGCCTAAATTCAGCAGTAGTTTAAGATACCATTAGAGTCTAATTTTAACAGCTTAGCAAACTTTCTAATCATGGAGGTTTAAATTTTCCAAAACTTCAAGCAAAAGCCTCAAGATGCCAGGATGCAAAGATATAAAAGCTTTTATCAAGTCAAACATACACGCCAGTTCCTTTCTGCTAAACGCAACAGCAGCTGAAGAGGTTCACACCTAAAGTGGAGATTTAAGAGACTTAACTGAAAAATGTAGACACAAATGATTTGAATGAAGTACGTTATTAGTGTAATTTACAGCTAAAGGTTTTAAGACTTCAAAATAAGTTGTTTTGGTCTCATTGATCGACAGAACTACCACTCATTGTGAAGGTGAAGTATAAAGAAAGGGTCAATGTTTAAAGTAATCGGATGGTTGTAACACATTAGAGCAGCAGGAGAGTCTTCAGTGAGTTTTAGGAAAAGGCTGCTCGTCCAGAGAGTGTCACGTCTCTGTTGGTTTCCTGCCTTGAAGTCTCAGAATAATCTTTGACACTAAAAGAGACTGACAGCCCCATACACTAGCATTTTTTTCATGTCCCTGCCTCTTTAAAAAAAATAATAATAATACTGTAAAACAACGCCCCGATTGTCATTTGTTTCTAGATCTAGCAGAAACAACGTGTTCACTTTTACAACAATAAGGTTTTCTTTCTTATTTCATTAAAGAGTCTGTGTTTTATCAGCTGTGATCAGATTTTGCATTAAATTAATTCACAAGCCTTACAATCAATCCTTTGATATTTACAGTTTGAAATAATATAAGACTCCACAGTCCTCCATCACAGAAACTCAGATTCTCTCCCTGAGGGCGGTTGGGGAAGAGGCGGGGCCAGATGTCAGCTGAAACAGAATCCAGGAGGCTGGTGTGCTCAGAGGTGATACAGCAGCTGAAGMGATGATGCTCAGCAGACAGTCAGAGGCCAGTGATCAGGCTGCCACCGTGGCTCTTCCAGCCCACCACACCCGCTTCCTCACCAGCCAATTACAGTAATTAGTGGATCGTTTCCAGTAGCTGAAAGATTATCACTCACTTTCTAGCTGACTGAGATGCTGCAGTTCAGTCTTTACGTGTTTCAATATCAGCTTGGCTGCAGCACTGCAAAATCTTTGTACATGTCATACACATTTATTTTATAAATGATTATTTTCAATAACATGATTCACTGGAATTACTGGAAGTATGACTGGGAGTGTTTGGGATTAAAAGGTCCTTTTTACACTTGAAATTATAATTAACTTTGCTATTATGGTGATAAATTCTTACAAGTGAAAAATGTGAAAAATGACATTAGGAAAAAAATGCATCCATTTCTTATTAACTGAAACAAACAAACAAAATAAGAGATAAASAAGTAATTAGTGATTTCAGATCCTTAAAATGCAATCTGTATTTTTGTGACCCTATATGACAAATGCATTTCAGGGAAAAACAAGGCTTTGATGTCATTTTCTATTACTGGAGGCACTTATTTTTCTTTTCAAGTGGGAAATTAACATCTTACTTGACACAGTTTTTTAACAACTTATTTGKGGAAAATAATTTCATTCCAACTGTTCTGATGAGCTAAGGCTAGTCTGAAAGGAGCCAATAATCAAATTTCAGAGCAATTCAGTGCAGTCAGTTTTGTGTTACTTGGTTTATTTACATTGAAGTCTGCTGTGATTTGTAATCATCAATAGCAGCACGAAACGGTAGCATTTCCTGTGTAACTTGAGGTCGATTCTGATAAAAGTAGCTGTAATATAAAGTAGCAACGTTGTAAAGGTTTATAAAATACAAAAAAAAATGTGAATGGAATTGATTTAGGGTTGCTACTACAGCCTGTCTGATCTGATCAGAATTAAATTTTGTTTCTCCAAACTGAGGTTCTTCAAGGAGCTATCTACAAAAGATAGAATATCAAACATTCATAACTTTTTCACAGAGCTTCAGCAAAAAAATAATAATAATAAAAACGCATTCTCCCTTTAAGCTCTAGTAGGCCAAAAATAAAGTCCTTCAAAATGAGAGCATGAAGCGCTGCCACGTGGGATTTTCTTGTCCTTACTTCCTTTTTTTTTTTTAGCCTTGTGGAGGTCTAAAAATATTGAATACTTTTAAAGCAGACTGTTGCAGCATGGTCAGGTGAGCGGAAACTAAACCAAAGTTCGCTAAGTGAAGGAAAGAAATGCACGTGAATGGGACAAAAGGTTACCTGTGGACTGATGGTCATGGAAAAAAGCAAAACACACCCCAATAATCTGCGCTGCTGTTACTGGATCACAGTGGAGTTTTGTTTGAAAGCAGGGACAGAGGGATCAGATAAAATTACTGGTGAGAACCTCAGGGGGGTGTCCTCGGCCCCTAATCTAACTGATGTGTGTGTTGTCAGTTTAAAGAGCTTCTCTCCGTCAGTGTAACAGAGAAGAGTGGTGACTCTTCTTTCACGAGCCTTTAAAGCCTAATGTTGACATGAGGGCTCTCTCAGGAGACTCTGCAGCCTCACTGAGGTGGAAAAAAATAATGTTCATTGAGCTTTAATAACTCAAGAAACCAAACTGAGATTTACCAGCAAGTTTGATAACTAATTCTGATTAATTTGTTAGTGTGTGAGAACAAACGCAACAAAGTCTTAAAATGTTTGACAACAGAAATATATGTATCAACTTTTTAAAGGTACCACAGATTGTGCATTTTTTTTACTGATCCAAATTTGTACTTAATGGCTTTTGGTTCACAAAATAAGAAAAATCACATAAAGATATTGAAATTATCATTTGTGTTATTAATGTTTTAAAATTTTGTTACTAAGACTTTTCTTTTAAATGTAGGATTAGGATTCTTTTGCATTCATCATTCTTGTTGTGCTTGAGGTACCTCTTATAGTTTGTGTTTTGTGACCTGATAGTTCTACATCAAAGTTTTGCTCAGAATAATTTTGCAATGAGTTTGTTCATTTATTAATTATGTCTGCACAATAAATCAGTTTACATTTGTTAGATTAACTAAATGCTAACTTTGGTATTAAAAYTTGGTATTTGTTGCTGAATATCAATGCAATTTAATTTATAAGTTTTACTTTTTAAAAGTATGTCTGTGATGTCTTTTCATGATTGTACAGTTTGCATAATAAATTATTTAAAAATATATCATTTGTCATTCTAACAGTTTTCAACATATACAAACTAATTCTCAAATAAATTTGGTATATAGTTGGAAAAATCCTGTAAAATAAGTTGATTTTGCACTAACAAACTGTTTCTTTATTTTTCAGTGTAAAGAAAATAAAACAGCTGTCTTTAACGACACAAGTAGCAACGGCACAATATGACATTTTATTTTACTGTACAGCTGTTACTTACTTTATTACAGGATTGCTAAAATTGGCTTTACGTTAGTTTCTCCATAAAATAAAATGCAATAACCTACTGTATTTTAAAATACAGCAAGTTACTGGATAATAGTTGCCAGTAAGTTACTGTAAATTTAACAAAAAATTATTTACAGTGATAATACATCATCATAATAAWAAAAAACAATCCCAGCTGACTTTACAGCTGTGTTGGTTTTGTTTCATTACACTGAGAGATTTATTGAAATACTCGTCGTGATTCATCAAAAACTCTAACTTTTTTCTGCTGAATGAATTAAAAAGATCCATTAATGCTGTGCACTAATCTGTGATTGAACTCTCAACTGCCAAGCAGGATTAGTCCTGTTTCACTGCAGCTCCTGTCTGTTTCTCTCTAATCTAGTTATCTAATCTTATTACTTCACTAATTAACTGCAGCCGCCGGTATTTTTAGCATCTCGATCAGCCTGACATCCGTATAACCTGCCTGAACTGGCTGGATTTATAAATTTGGACTCTAAGCAATAATCTGAGACATTTTGATCAGATAAATGCAGGCGTTATCTTTTTCCTGACTAAAATACATACAGTATATATGTATTATGTACAGTTTTATAAAAACTTTTTTTAAACTGCGTGATAGTAAGTAAAGGTTTTTTGGACAAAAGCAAYACCCCACATTTTATGTTATTTAGTTTTAGTTGTTAAAAACAGGTTTAAGAAGATCTAAGTCATTTATTAATCATAAAAAAATTTCTTTCTGCTGTAAACTCAGCATTGACCTTGAACTGGATTCTTGTTTTAAAACAGCCAGGAGGGAGTTTAAAGAGTGATGTGAAGTGACAGGAGGGATCACCATCCATCTGCCAAACACACACATCCAGCATCCAGGCCAGAAACCCTAAAACAAATTATGTCAGACAATCAAACACAACAGTGGGTCAAGTCTGAGTCAGGCCAATTAAAAAAAAGCATTGTAGTCATTTTTGAAGAAACTTCAGACTCAAACTCTTCCTAACTAACACTATTTCATAAATGTTTACACTGCTTTTATTTCACGTTCTGGCCGAACCGGGATGTTTCTGCAGAAAGTGCCCCATGCTTCACCTGAAAGTGCTAAAACTGGCTGCTGCTGTTGTTTGTGTTGCAAACATTCATTGAATTCATTCATAGCTAAATTGATGGAAATGTAAAAACGTAAAACCATAACACTGCAAACACTGCATGAAACTTTTTAATATAAAGACTAATTTAAATATAGGATGTTTTTCTTACCAATACTTCTGTGTGTGCATTTGTGCTTCTATTTATTACCTTCTAAAGATCCATTTTTCCAAAATATAGAACCTTGTGAGGACCCACTGCTCCTAATGGGGTCCCACTACACCAAATGTTGTTTTTGGGTGGAGTTTTTGGTTTAGAACCAAGGTGGGAATTATATAGGGTTAGGAATATGTTGGGTTTAGTGTCAGGATTAGGCTGTAGAAATGAATGAAAAATGAATGAAAGTCAAAAATCAAAATCCCCATGAAGATCCACGTCTCCATCCATGGTCAGGTCAGGGGGACATTAGGTCCAGGACAAAAACCCAGATATCTCTCTCCCCGCAGTATCACTTTCCAGCTCATCCTGTGGACCCTAATGCATTTTCAGGCCAGGGAGATAACCCCTCGAGTGAGTCCTGGGTCTACCCTGGGTTGTGCCTGGAACATCGCTAAAGGGAGGCATCCAGGAGGCATCCTTATCAGATGAACCACCTTAATGGACTCCTTTCGATGCAGAGGAGCAGCAGCTCTAATCTGAGCTGTCCTGGATGACGGAGCTTCTCATAAGGCTGAACCCAGCCACCCTGCAAAGGAAGCTCATTTCAACCACTTGTGTCCAGGGTCTCATTCTTTTGGTCATGATCCACACCTCGTGACCACAGGTGAGGGTTGGACCACAGACAGACCAGTAAATTCAGAACTTTGCCTTTTGAATCAGTGTTTTCCTCACCACAATCGACTGAAGCAACATTCTCTTTACTGAGGATGAGGTCCTAATCTGTCGATCCAACTCCCGCTCCATCCTACCATCACTTGTGAACAAGATATMAAGATTGTTATACTCTTCCACCTGAAGCAGAGAACCCCACCCCCACCCCCCAAGAGGAGCCATTCCACAATTATCTATCTCTTGAYAATTTATTTCCTTTTATTGTTTTTAAAATTCATTTCTCAGAAAAAAAATATTGGATGAGTATCTACAACTGATTTACTTTTGCAGAACCTTTGATTCAAAATGTCTGCCACAATAATCAASAGAAGAAAACAATAACATGACCATAACTCTGTCAGTTTGGCAAATTGTGAACTAAATTTTTTGTGGTAGTAGCTGAGAGTCATTTCTAAACKTTAACACATTGTGCACATAATTTTTTTAAGATTTATCCAAAGTTGCTGAATGGATTGTCATTGTTCAACTTGAGATGTTTTCAGTTAAAAATTTTAACGTAAAAAGCAACAGGTAATAAATTCCTTTACSGAGTTGATTCACATCTTCAATAATTTAATTATTGTAAAAGACTGAAGAAAAATCAATGTCTGTTAAAAATGTTTAATCACATCACCACACAAGTGCAGGAAAGATGAATCTATTTTGAACAGTGAATCATTGGTCTTCCTACTTATGGTGAGTGTTTTCTCTTTGCTCTCAGTATGTTTCAATCGCTCTCAGAATAAGTCAGCTGCCACTCTGAATGCATTGTTTCTGAACAGGTTACATGCCACAGCGGCGCTGGTGTCACAGCAGAACAAACGCCCGTCCGAATCTCCTTTCTGCCTAGTGCCTTTTTCTGAGTTTGCACCCGTTGCCCTCCTCTCACTTTGAAATGAGTTAATCCACAGGTGACGAACAACACACAGCAGCCCTTTTTCTTTATAAAGAGATATGAAAAACAGCACTGACGCAAAATGAAAAGGCTTCTATGTTATGTCTAAAAAAATGATGAAACTGAAATAGGGATGCTTCTGTTCAAATGCATGACTAATATTTTATTTTGTTTCCATCCTGTTAAATGTAYTGTTAATGAGGAAATGGCATGACTTTCACTCTGTAAAAATGGATGATGTTCACCTTGAATACTCATCTCCTAAAAACAAACTTGCTGTAAACTTTTGAATTTTTAATGTAATTTCTCACCATCCAGGTAACACTTCAATGTAAAATCTGTTCCTAACTGTGTGACAAATGATTTACCAACAACTAATAGACATGCTCTAAAAATGCAGGTTCGTATCGATGCCTTGTTCCGTGTAACGAGGCATATGTAAAGGATGTGCAGAAGATCACACTTTAAGACCTGTGATTATTCATTTTCACTTCCATACGTTGCCTGACACCTCGAAGCGTTGCTCGTTAGGATGTGCAACAAGAGCAGAGCTGGAGTTTATTAGATGCATGCAGMAATGCCCACATGCAGCAGACCAAATTTTAATGCAATATTTGTTTTTCATCCGTGCTCCTCAAAGGTTGATATGACTTAAAACAATAAGTTTGATGTTTTCAAGTGATGTTCTGTGGAGAGTTACTGTAAGTGTCATTTATGGTAACAAGTCTTAGTTATTTAAATCTGATTRGCAATATTTTTTCTGTCTGTTTTGAAGGTCTGTTTTGTGACTGATTAACTGAATTTAGTTTTGTATTTCACACTTGGTGCAGCCATGGTTTGAACAGAGGAACAGAGTCAGTGTGTCTTATCAATATAAGGTCTCTCTGTAACATAGACGATGGGCCTCATGAAAGAACATGTTCGTATTCTTATCCTAAATTTCTCTTACTTTTGTTCGTATGAAGGGTTCATACGAACATGTCACGTCAGATACAACAAACTCTTCTATCTTCAGGAAAAGTGTKTAAATGAGCAGCGTAAACTGATGAATGTGTATCCAGATGCTTGTGCACGGGGAGAGGTGATTATCATAATTACCACCTTAAAAACACCATATAAAGGGCTCGACACACAGGGAGCGACAATCTACAGCGATTGACGGCTGTCATCGCAGCCAGGGTGAAACCGACACACGGGACGTGATAGCGATCGCAGCGTTGCGAATCGTGCTCTCAGGTCGCTTGTCTTCACAAAATTTGATTGGTTCTTGACTCAGAAGGCGGGTGTGCATTACGGACRTGTAAACTAAACAAATCTTGCGATGCTAATGATATTGAAAAACAAACACACATCAAGATACAGTTTTATGAGGAAAAACTTACCATAAACTTCACCCTGGTGCCAATAAATTCCCACAAAGCTTTTCAGTAATCACTTGGTGAAAGTGTTAGCTAACTGCAGTGTGCAGCATACTCTCCTCTCATTGGTCAGTCAATGAAACCCTCGCTGATTGGTTGTACGCTAATCAACAGTGACAAAAGTTGAACATTTTTCAACTTTCATATGTCGTGTCGCAAGCTCGCATGTGCACGTCTACGTGTACGAGCGCGAAATTTCACATGCACTATTTTCGCCGGTGGCTTAGCTGGAGGAGGACAAGCGATTGTCGCCTCACCGCACRGGCTCCATAGGAAATGAATGGAGAGCGACCGACGTCGCCTTCCGTGTGTCGAGCCCTTTAGGCTACGATTCCTGCCCCACATACAAGGAAGTGACCGTTCATAAATGACATTGCAAAGTACAAAGAACTTTATGAGTTTGGAGATTGAAGTCCTGCTCTCAGAGATCCAGAAAATAAAATCTGTCCTTTTTAGCAGCGTCAGCTGTGGAATTAAAGGAGCTGCTAAAGCCGAGGAATGAAATGACGACTGCTGTTTATGTCGTGTCTCCTGTGGGTCGTATACAGACACAGAAATAAAAATCTAAATCAAATTCATCTCTCTCTAATCCTGCTCCAGTTTTTCTTTGGTCAAATATTTTTAATTTAATTGTAAATGACTGTGTTACACCCTGCCTTGCAAGTGGTGTCAGATGCGGTTATGAAAAAAGCTTTTTAAAACATCTCCAAACTTCAATTAATGCAWAATTTAAGTTGGCTTGTAATTTGACATCTTCATATTAATAGTGTAGTGATATATAACAACTTTAATAGCCAATTTAATTTAATCTAAAAATATCTTAAAACTAATGAAATATAAAGTTATTAATGAGAAAAATCWGTCTGGATAACAGCAGACTGACTGCTCATAAAATATACGACAGGTCTGGACCACTCGTGAATTGTGTTTGTATCTGAAGAAAATCTTAGAATACGAGAAAATTAWTGAATGCCACAAGTTCTCCTGAATCACTCGTRCGCACAACTTAAGAACAAATCTGTTCAAACAATTCTTACATGAGTCCCAATGTCTGRCACAAAAGGTACCACCTCCATGGGTGTGACCAGGAAGTCAGATACTTTGTTAGGGTAATTCTTCATTAGGTAGTCTCCCTCTTAGATCAGCCTGGGACAAACACTGGACTCTTGAGAGGGGATTGTTATTGTTTTGGTGTTCTGATAAGGCCAAGGCCTTTTTCACTCACAGAGCATGCTGCTGACTGACTGTGGGCCTTATGAAGTCAGATTTTGGAATAAAGTTTTTAGAAGAGATCAACTGGTTTTCTGCCAACTTATTCTGACTTCCAATTCACAGAACATGATTTTCCTACAGTTTCTTTCTGCCAAAGATCACATTAAGGCAGTGGTTCCCAAACTTTTCAGATTTGACCCACAAAATAAAGTGGCAGAGACCTTTTCCCCCAACTATTTTTGGGTAATAGACATTGGAATCAGGTCAAATGAACAAGGGCACACTAACAATATTTATTATGCTAATGCCATCCATTTGTTTATTTTTTTTTGGTATACAAAACTCACTTGGAACAATTAAGGCAAAAAAGGGTATTTTTAAATTTAATTAGTTCTGAAAATCCTTTCAAGACTCCACCATGATGTTTCAGGACCCACCATGGGGTCCAGACCCTAATATTGGGAACCACTGTATTCAGGTATGTTTTATCCAACAAATGTTTTTTTATAGTCAGACAGTGAGAGAAGATTTACAATGTTCACACTGTGTATTTTGTGTGTATTTTGAACAGGCCAATCCAATCCAGCTTTATTTGTAAAGCACTTTTTGCACCACAGCAGACCCAAGTGTTTTACAAAATTTACATTCCAACACAGCTCATATAAAAAACAAATTCAATCAAAAATCACAAAAAAAAAAAAACCCTAAAAGCAAGAAATAAAAACAGAAAAATGCTTAAAAACCTAATTTAAAATCTACAATAAAATCAAGAAAATTTCTACAAAAATACAAATGGACAAGACAACCCCTTACACAGTGTCAAAAGCCAAAGAAAACAAGTGGGGTTGATTAAAAAAAAGATGCGTTTTAAAAACAGCCAGTGAAGAGGCCTGTCTGAGTTGGCAAAGTTTAGGAGCTGCTGCAGCAAAATATGGATGCACCTTGAGTTTGAGTCTGGTTTCAGGGACCCTCAGGAGCAACTGATCAGCTGGTCTGAGGGAGCAGGAGGGACAGTTGTGTCAATAAAGTCACTTTAGTGGAGCATAACTTCCAGGCTGTCCCATTCAACTGTCAATCACAGTGTAACTGACTGACACTAAGTGTAGTACACCAAAATAACTGTGACCACTTTTATTGTTTCGTTTTGTTTAGCAAAACTAAAATTTTCCTCTCTTTGTGGATGGACTTTGCACTTTATTTTAATTGTGTGAAGAAATGGACTGAATAATGTGAGCAGCATGCAYGCAGAACCTTTGTTTGTAGACAGGTGGAATGCCAGGCTGCATTAGGTGAGGCGTTCTGCCCCTCACTTCAGACGCAAACTGGATGACAGTCGCTGCACATCATGACTTCATTACTGCTGCATTTTTTCCTGTACTTTTACAAACTTACCATTTTGTTACCACAGTACCATGGGACCCGTAACATAAGTTATGTTTTAATGCATATTTGAACATGCAGCAGCAAGGTAAAATTACAAAACAAAGCTGGGTCATTGTGCAAAGTATAATAAACGATTAGTAAATAGAGCAGAATAAACATATCAAATGTTTCAACTAAGAATTTATTTTATTTTTAATTTTATGTTTTTATTTTATGGCACGAACACAACCCTAAAAACATGAGAGTCAGTAAAAGCTGTAAAAGTAAGTGATACAAACAGGAAACAGCTGGAGGAGCATTTTGAAACTAAGTTATTTGTAGGTCAGTCAGACGAGAGGGTATAAAAAGAGAATATATCAAGATTAAAGATTAAACACCTAAATAAAATTATTTACTTGCTTAAAGCTCGTACTGCAGCCAGCCACAAGGGGGCACCTTTCATGTCAACCTGAAGGACTTTATCAGTTAGATACTGATGTTAAAAGCACTACACAATTTTCATAGTTTCCCTTTTAAGTATTGATTTTTATGATCTATTGTTTGATGATTGTTATGTCTTGATTAAAATAGTTTAGATACATGCCCGAACCACCAACAACACATAGAAAAACCGTTATCAATTCATCAGGGAAGGTAATGTTTGTTCGAGTGGCCTGCGATGCAGCCGTAGACCTGTAGTGGGCGCGCCAGGCACTGAAGAACTTTGTATGTATAACAGACCGGAACTTCCGGTTTGCCTTCAGCGCAGCTTGGCTTCCCCAGTCAGGAGCAATAAAAGCTTCGCTCGTAACCAGATCTGGGTTGTATGGTTCCAGTTCTCTTCACATTTAAATCTATTCAATATTTATATGGTTTCGTCTYGATTCCAGTTTAAGGAACACTAATTTTTCTTACAAACCCATTAAAACCCATGTGGTAGTGAACTTTTACGTTCTATACAGACCTGCTCTGAGTTGTCGAAAAAAATCTCTGACATTTTCTCCATACATCGGTATGCATGCAAATTGGGGGGAAATCTGTCTAATTTACAGACAATACAACTTGATGTGTATTCCTTCTTTATGTCTTCAACTTCAGGTTTCCAGTCCTGTCTTTAGCTATAATACATTTTRATGGTCAGGGCTAATTCAGCTTTTTTCAAACTGAGGTCATTTTGTCTACAAGAGATGAGATATTTGCTTATAACCTTTCCATAGAACCTGTTTAAAACAACTGAACCATCTTTTTAACTGATGTGTATTCTTAGTTGTTGCAAAAGTGGAAACATAAAAATAGTTTTATGACTACAGTTGTATTTAACTAGGACTGTGTAATTTGTAAGAAAGAAAATACTGAATAAAGCAGCTTATCACATTGCATGACTATGCTTTTTTTTTCCACCCAACACAATGAGGAAGGTTCTTTTTCCTGCCACGGCTGCTGATGGTCACAGTTGCATCCCTGCAGCTTGTAGTCTGGCCGGCTAAACTTTTTCCATTTTTGCCTGATGAGGCCATCGTTGGCCGGGCCTTTCAGCRAGGCTGTCTCCTCACTTTCACTGCTCAGCCCTGAGATAACCTGGCKCGCTGCCCTGCCAGCCTCCTTTTCCTCCTCCAGCTCCTCTCTGCATTGTGTTTCCACCTGTCCTCCAACGCCCCGGGGAGCTGCAACGGWGCTCCATCAAGTGGAGATGTAAACCAAGCTATTCCAACACCAACACGCCCTCTTCCATTATTCATGGGCACCATTAATGAGTTTTCCATCTACCTTCAGGTGTCTGTCTTAATTAAAAGAAACAAATATAGTGTTTGATTAAAAGAAATGAACGTTAAAAAAAGAGGGTTGCCTGAAAACAGCAATCGCACGCAACCTACAAAGAGCTGCGCTGAATCAGATTTGTCTTTTCCYGTCACAATTACATTTACAATAACTCACGGGAAAGCAAACTGTAAGTGAAATACTCCAGACACTCTGCTCAAATCCTGCAGGAATTAATGTGCCAATTAATCCTCTTTTTTTCCTTCTGACACCACAGAGATGTCTGCGCTTTCACCAGGCCAAAAGATTGTGTGTCAGTCACACAGGTAACACGTTTGTGTAAATCCTATGATCACAAAAAGGAGGGCAGCTAAATATTTCATGGTGTCTTCAAGTTACTCGGGAACCTTGTGACCCAACATTTGGACCTGAGCATCCGCGGTCATTATTAAACACCTTTACACAGTTTGCCTCTGAGCACACAGAAAACATGAAACACTTGTGCCTCTGCTTGCTCTGCTCCCTTAAAGCTGGACTTCTTACTGGATTGACAGAATTTATTCAGTAATGGGAGTTTGGCCTCTTTTGCAGTCAGAGGTTTACATGTTCACATCATGGCAATAAGTCATATTCTTTTCTGTTTTTTTATGATTTATTTAAACCAGGGTGAGATAGGGTGAAATAAAACAAACTTCTTTGATTTTTTTGCACGCACGTTTGATTTTTTAGTGGATTTTCTTTCATCTACAGGGTCAAACACCTAAATCTTTTATAATGTGATTGAAGATCAAACATGTCTTTAACTTGTCATGGCCCAGGTCTAGTAGTGATTTGTTGATCACGATTGACAGCAGCTGGTAGTTTAGCTTTTTCAGCATGGAACAGATTTGTTTGACAGCATACACCAGAAAAGTTCAAGGAACTTATAACGTCCAAAATGGAGAATGGTAAATTTACAAAAGCCTGTAAAGTTTGAAGCCATTTCTAAACAACTTCAAGTTCCAAAACCATCATTTCTAACAGCTGACTGTCTGTACCACCTGTTCAGATATATCAATACTGTGCCGAGGTCGGTAAGAAAACAAAAACTGTTCCCCTCAGAAGAAAGGATTTTTTTTTTTGGATGTTCAGGATCAACCCAGGAACCATCAAGGCTCATGAGCCTGCACACCTGTGTCTCTGTCCAGTGAAGCCTGTTTTATRTCACCATGGTGTGTGGGAGAACAATGAAAGAAGCCTCTGATCCAACAGTGACACGTTCAAGCTTGATAAGTCAAATGTCTTCTGCAGAAATGTTTTATAGTCAGACAAGGCAAAGGCTGACGTTTTTGAGCGCAATGACAAGAAGCACATTTGATCGAATTTTAATTAAAAAAATACAAAATCAACTGTCAAGCATGGTGCTGATAGCCTCATGGCGTTGTAATTTATTGTATCTATAAATCAGACCCTCGTTGACTTTTTATCAGGCCCCAAATATAAAATAAGTTTATGGTTTCTCTTTTTTTGTCGCTGCATTTAGTGCTATCTTCTCATGACAGCTGGAAACTTTCAAGATAAGAAAATTAAGTTTGAGTTTTTATCAAATTTAATATTTTTCTGCGTTCTTTGCTTGTTTAAATGTCAACTGGATTTTACTTGATTTGCTGGATTGTGATAAAATGTATGTAATTTATATATGATATAATATATATGATTTGTAAAAGGTCATTTGTAGTTCCACGAGAATATTTTTATAGAACATTTCTTCAATAAATATTGACAAAGATTGGCCCTTGGCTTGGACCAAATTTTTAATTTTGGCCCACTTGTGCAACTGAGTTTGACACCCCTGACCTAGAAGAAGAAGGAATATCATCAAGTTTTATTATTTCACCTCAAATCAACACTTAGATGGTTGAAACCACCTAAGTGTTTGCCAATTTGTCAGGAAACCAGTCGCTTTTAATGAACTCTGTAATGAACTGGTGGACTGTTCTTCTAACACAATCAGAGTCACTAGCTTACATTTTAGTATATGTTTTTAATTTGTTATTATCATCATAAGTAGTAGTAATTTATTCATTATTATTATTTTTGAAATATTTGTTCTCTACATTTCATAGCTTTTCAGCAGGTAGCATAGCTTCCATTGGTTTATATTTATCTAGAGTTTTAATCCAATCAAATTTCGAGCATCATTTGTTGCTAGGGTCAAAGAAATCTGACTCAAGGTCTTCAGAATGAACAGTGAAGGCACCTGGAGGTTCAAACAAATGGCAATGACACTATCACTTTGACCAGTCAGGGTTAGGCAAATGAATTCACTTAAAATATTTAATTTTGATTTTGCCATAAACTAATCATCACCCAGTTCCACTTGACCTCACTTTGACTTCATGAAGCTCTCCTTCAGTAGCAGACAGAGCTTACTGTAACAAATGTCTACACAGACATTCAGTAAGACTCACAACACAACCCACGCACCCTCGGTCCTCCTCCTCCAATCACAGAGCAGCTTCTCCATGAGCTGAGACAATAGTATGAAACAGTTAGCCCAAACAAAAGCCAAGAGAAAGACAAAAAGTGAGTGGGATGGCAGAGAGCAAGAAAGCTGCAGAGGAGACATCTGCAAAGACACAAAAGAGCAATTAGCTTTTTAGTCATGAAAGACCGATCTCCTTTTTTAAAAACATTGTGTTACTCTAAATACTCCACTTGAAATTAGAACGTTGAGAAACTGTCAGATCTGTGTTATTTTCTCTTCTTTAATTCATGGGCTTTGCAAGTTCTGCCAAATCTACAGCTGTAAAAATCATCCTGTAAAAATGGGAAAGAATGAATAATATGACAAAACAAGCTACAWTTAAAGGCCAAGAACCCTATGAAGAAATGCATATCACCCACCAACATTCGTGCCAAAGTTTTAACATCATGTTAAGAAATGATGGAGTTCTAGCATTTTTAGTCTAACTTTAAAAACATTCTGTGCAGTTGCATGTAATACAGTGAAGTGTTGTAAACTCACGTTTCAGTTTGCAGACTCAATCTTTCATCAATTTTTTTCATGGAACCTACTGATAGTTTATGGTAATCCCTGTAATCTTGCAAAAACATGAAATACAGTAAATAAAGTAAAATACAAAATGTTTTTGTGCCGAAATTAAGAACAATATAATTTAGTATTTTTTTTTTAATTTAAACATTTTTAAGCCACTTCAGCAGAAAGCAGAACTATGGAAGCCCATTTCCGCCAACCTGATAAAAAAATAAAACTTGTGTCTCATAATTATGACTTAGCTATCTCATTATTATGAGATACTATATCATAATTAAGACTTAACTATCTCATAATTATGAGATAACTATCTCATAATTATGATTTAGCTAAGTCATAGCTTTGAGATACTATCTCATTATTATCTTATTATTATTATTATTATTAGTTATCTCATTATTATGAGATACTATCTCATAATTATGAGATAGCTAAGTCATAATTATGAGATACTATCATAATTATGAGATACTATCTCATAATTATGAGATAGCTAAGTCATAATTATGAGATACAAGTTTTATTTATTTTTTATCAGGGTGGCGGAAATGGGCTTCCATACAGAACTGGATATTAGTTTCTTAATTTCTTCTTCATCAGTGACTTTTTTAAAGAAGAAAAAAAGAAGAAAAAAGTGAAATGTAATGGGAAAGAGTGAAAGAGAGATTAGAAGATATGTGAAATTTATATCAAGAAGACACAAGACAATACACCCGACATCTGGGCTGCACTCCTACAGAAACAGAGATAACAAAAACACAGCAACAAAAAAATGCATATGCATTTAATAATAATGATACATGAACTATGTGATGCATGCCGTATGCCCAAGCTCCTTCTGGTGCACAGCATTTCCGCTTCATAATTGTTTCCTGCACCAAGTGGCCTGTAGCTGCTAACTGTTTTGCTCTTGTGTTCTAAAAATCTGTTTATTTAATTTTATTCTTTTCTACCACATTCACATTTTACTACATATTCACATTTTTTCTACAATTCAAGAGTGCTCTAGGAGCAAATTCCTTGCACATTTTGGGGCTCAGTGTTTTATAAAGTACCTCAAAAGTTAAATTAAAATGTTAATGTTGAAAAATGTAGGATACAGTAGGCTATCTGTTTCAGTTACAGACATATCTCTGCCACTGTCATCCTTATACAAGGCTACAGATGTGTGCTGGAATGTGACGTGACTTGTGTCATGTGCAGGTGTGATGGATCGCACAAACCAATAGGTTGCTGGAATTGTATAAATTTCTACTTCTCATCCAATCACAATTAAACTTAGTTTATCTGAGAAGTATGACAAGTCTGGATAGTTTTTTATGATAACAAGCAGGAATGAAAACAAGCCAACAGGAAAAAGGAGTAACAACTTTCTACTTTTTACACTTTTTTGATGTAAGGAGTAGAAATTTTGCATGACAATGTAAGGAAAAAAAGTAAAAAGTCAGCTGAAAATTACTCAAGTAAAGTATAGATAACCAAAATTTCTACAGTAACYAAGTATTTGTACACCTATAGGACTTCACTGTGCGATGTCGCGCTCAGAAAATTGTTGTGGATCACTCTCAGCTACTACCACATTGCTTAACATTCATATACCTGAGTGAGTTCAAGTCATTTTGACGAAGGCCAATTAGCTGTGGCAGTAAGCATTTGAAATATGTCTATAAAACTAACTGAATTATGCTCATTTTGTGTTTTCTGAAGTCAGCTGTGGCAGCCTTCTTGAACTGGGGGTGACCCCGGAGTGACCCTAAAAGTTAATACGATCGAATGATTACTCCTTCCAAGTTTTATTAAAATTACTTCCCATTTTACGTGCATTTTTCTGTGTTTTGACTGAACTGCAGAGTGAAAACAAGCTTGATGTTTATTTCATGACGATTGTCAGGCCGGCGAATGTGATCCACTTCAAAGGTTAAGCAGGGAAGAAAGGAGAACAGATATCTGCAATTACAAGCATCTAATTACCTTATTGTAGCTACTTAAGAACAACATTAGAAGCTCAGCTCCTGCATTATTCTTCACCCTTATCCTTTTTCCCTTTCCCCAGTGTTCCCACAGTTTTTGCCACCATATTTCCCTCAGGGTCTCTCTGAAACCCTTAAATAATGCACACCGAGTGAAGGGCTTAAAGGGGCTGTAAGATGGATCATTCTCCTCCTTCTGGAGTCATTGCATCTTTCTTACATTGAAGCTTATTTATCATTTTCAGAATGACAAGGCTCTCAGGTGAATCTCAGCAGATCTATATTTAACAGACAGACTCTATTTGAGAAACGTGTTTCTCTCTCTATGATCCAGTTTGCAGGGTGTGACATCACAGGAAAAAATGGGTCATCTTTGTGACTTTGGGAAATTTGCTTACTTATCGAAAGAAAGCAAATAGTTAATATTGTAGTAGGAATTATACAAATATTTTTATGTAAAATAATTTTTACCAATGGGTCTGTACATTTTTTAAAATGGGAACTGGGCAGTGCATCTCACTGCTAGATTATGTTTGTTTTGTGCAAGTTTGCTTTAATAGTTTTTTGTTTATTGCCTTTGTTGTGCATGCAGCTGTAGGGACAGCTCGGAGTTAAAAACTAACTACCCCAAGGTGACCATAGGGGACAATAAAACAAATTACAATGTACAACATGCTGTGTTGAGTATCATATTTCACGGTATTGTACCAAATCATTAATAAAATGTATTTATATTTGTAACTATTATTAAAAGCTATGATATAAAACAGCCTGATTAGCTACTGAAAGTATCTCAGAATAGAATGACATCTAATTTATTTTTTGATGATTGACATAAGTTTAGATGAGAACTTGTAAAAAAAGCTTCCAGTTTAAATCTGAAGCAACTAAAAGACAAAAATACAAGTTTTTCATAGAATCTAATTTGTAGGTAATTATTTAACCAACCACAAAAATGGCTGTAACCCAGTTTTTCTGATACTGAGCTAAGTTTTGTTGCAGGATTAGCTGAGAGTCACCCACGACACACATTTTGAGCTTTAACTGTCCTAGTTTTATAGGAGGTTGGACTCAAAAATGCAGACGGAAACAATGAGATTGAGAAAATAAAACTTAACTTTTAGAACTTTTATAAACACGAGGAGACACGGACATGGCATGGAAACACCAACAATACTCTACTGATGAGTGCTGAAAACAGAYTGAATAAAAAGGCGGGGCTAATAAGGGCTATGGGTGCAGGTGGGGAACAGGTGCAGGTGGGCGTGGCAGGACTGAGGATGGAGATGGAGGACAACAGAGCTGCTTCATGGAAGAAGAACCTCAGTTTAGCCTGTTAGCCTTCGCGCTAGCGCCCACGCTATATTGCCTTACATGTATTAGCTTGGTGCTAGCGCGACAAACAAGCTAAACTGAGGTCCTCCATCCATATTTTCAGTTGCAGGCTGAGTCATTTTTATGTTCCCCTCTCTGTCATGTGGATGGAGGACCTCAGTGACGAGAGGAGAATGTGTAGCGCTGAGCTAATACATATATATGGTGATAGCGTCTGGGCTAACGCTAAAGCTAACAGGCTAAGCTGAGGTTCTTCTTCCATGAAGCAGCTCTGTTGTCCTCCATCCATATTTTCAGTTACAGGCTGAGTCATTTCTACCTTCTCCTCT
Organism: Austrofundulus limnaeus; assembly: GCF_001266775.1. NCBI lineage: Eukaryota > Metazoa > Chordata > Actinopteri > Cyprinodontiformes > Rivulidae > Austrofundulus > Austrofundulus limnaeus. Next base: position 659,293 of record NW_013952450.1, read on the forward strand.
CTGTCAACGCTCTCTGGTTTCATTTAAAAGAGTCAATCATCAGATATTGTCCAAGATTAACCTTCAGGGTGGATATAGCTCGCTAGCAGCCTCGCACCGATGACCTAGTTGATGTCATCATTTACCCAGGATGCTTTGCGTGTAAATAAAATGGCCCCGTCCGTGTAAAATATTTTTAAACTTTTAGTTTAAAAATGATAAAAACTGAACATCGTACTGTATTTTTACAGTCTTTATTTTACAGTTAAAGTATATGTTTATCATATAAATTCTAAAGTTACAACTAATAGGGGATCCCTTTAAAGACAAAGCATGACATCAAGTCATTCTGTCAAAATATTCACAACGACTGTCTGGACATGTCGATGATTAGGTGTTCATTTTCTCCGAGTTCATGCAAACACATTCATCACAAACACCGCATCATTAGGTTTGCAGAAATTATCATTTAAAGGAGGATGCATCTTTGACTTCCTGCTGGTTGAACAACATAAATGGAATAAATTATAAAAGGTATTGTAATTCATCTTCTGGAGACATGAGCAAAATTGTAAACAGCAATTTAAGGCTTGAAAAAAAAGGCATTTTACCTGCTGCCTTCATTTTACAATAAGATCATCTTATACCAAAAACAGACAGGTATGATGCTGTCATTTTCAGTGATGCCATTGATACAAAAATCTTACCTTAAAAATGTATGACGCCTAATGACACCTGTGAATAATAATATAACACCAAATTATAAAACATGTTAAATACTGTTCAAACAGCCTGCGCACAGAGAACTGGTCACTTTAGAATAAAGCACAATCCTTCACATGTACATGCATGAGGTGACCACACATCTGCTGTCTCATCCCTCGTCAGTCCTCTTGAGGAGGGTGAGCAAACAGAGCAGGAACAGCCTCACCCTTTTATTCAGCAATCTACATGGCAGTGGTGATGAGAGTAATAACCACGGCAGGTTTATTCCAAGAGATTTGCTCAATTTTGGTAAAGACACAGGGCTCAATGAGGAGCAGCAGCTGTGATCCTCTCTGGTCAAATTTAGTCCCAAACTGTCTGAACTGAACTGAATGAACTGATGAAGACTTCAGCTCTGAGTGTGGTCTGACCTCTGCTGGTTAAACATGCATAAAATTGATGTTTTTAAGCATTTTGGCCAGCGTTTGTGTCTAAGTGTGTTTTAAGTGAAAAATTATTGTCAGTACAGGCTTTCAAAAAGGTTTAATCCATTTTTTTTAATTATTGTTTTTTTTTAATTAAAAAAAATTATAAATACTTAGTCCAGCAGGAACTGAATTTGAATTGCTCAGATTCAGTGAATGTGCATGACTTGAAATTGAATGCACTGGTTTGAAAAAGAATTTTACTAAATTGAAACTGAATTTAAAGTTTTGTATCTGAATTAATTTGCTTTGAAACTGTATTTTGGTCTATTAAAACTTCAGTTTGACTACTTTCAATTTCAGTTCCCAAATTCAGATTTTTGTGTCACACATCCTGGTCTGTGAGAAATCCAGCCAGAGTAATCAAACACAGATCCACAGATTTAGCTTCCCTTCTGTAATGTAACAGAGTTGATGCAATCCATTGTAAAAGTGAAAAAAAAAACTGTTATTTTATTGCAGTGATTAATTTCACCTATATGTAGAAAATGTTACATTTACACATCAAGGATCAGTCAGCAACTGATCAATATCTGATCCATGATGTGATGTAAATGTAGCTTTTTCTACATATAGGTAAAATTAATCATTCAAATCATTAAATTCAGTTTCAGTTAAGTGAAATTTATTTTCAAACTTATGCATTCAATTTCAAATTATGCACATTCAAATTCAATTCTTAGTCTTTCTTGCAGGAATGCATATTTTCAACCACTTTTCTGAGATCATTTATAATAGGGAGAAGCTGTTTTGAACAAACTTTGTGAAAGACACATACAGTATGATCAGAATGTACGTGTTGAGGATGACTGTCGGCTGCTACCACACCGGACTGTGATCAACAACAGTCTTTGCTAATGTTGATTAGCTGTGGTGGCCATCTTGAATTGAGTCCAAAGGTTAATCAGTTGTAGATGCTYAACTGATTAAATAATCATTTTCAGAGAGTTCACTGGCGCTCGAGTTATTTCCATAAAACCCCAGAGAAACAAACACACACATGGGCTAAACAGTTATCTTTGATGATATTTAATCAGCTCCTAAGGGAGTAAAGCAKCCAATCAGATACAGTTTGTTCTGAGAACATCTATAAAGTTCACTCTGTTTTAAAGGTTYGGACAAGATGGACATTGTTCCTTGTCTGAACTCAGAATATTACTATACAAACGCTCTCCCTTGAGGATTTCATTACACTCAATAGGTCTGTGTTCCCTGCAGTGTGAGGACATTGTTGTCATCATTTTCACATTTCTATGGCCATTTCACCCTGGCTCCTGAAGACCCCGCAGCCTGAGGGGGTCCCCCTCTGCGGCTCACAATGGCGTCACTTCACAGCTTATCCACTTCTCCTCGAATTCCCTGCTCACTGGGCTCCATCGTGTGGCCGTGCGCAGGTTAAGGAGAGAGAAAAGGCCTAGAAATAAAGCTCCGGAGAAGGAGACGACGAAAAAGAGGCATTGTTTGCCAAGGTGACTCTGTCCAGAGTGTGAAATTAAAACGGTCTGATAAAGTCTACTTCAGCTGAGCAGAGAACTATGAATGCAGGCCCCACTGAGATTATCAGAGGTCGTGTTTGATGATCCGCGTTTCCCTTTTTCTTCCCACTTAAAGCTGGAAAGTGGAGCAGAACATAACAYGGACTGGATTCCCAGCTGAATAAACCAGCTACAGAGGACTTTTCAAGTACTTCTGGGTTTAAATGCACCACAGAACTCAAGGTCTGTCATTCATGCAAGCAGTTTTGCATTATTAATGAATTATTGGCATCTCAGCTTGTTCTTATTGAGTGCATTTATTTGTAAAAAGCACTATCTTCACGGAATATTTAAAGTATTTATTCTTAAGAGGAAATAATCTCACTGACTTCCCTTAAATAAAGTGCTGTTTGAAATATTTTGCAGACAATAAAATACAATTTTCAAAAACAAAACTAACTAGATAAGAAGTGATAAACTATCCTCTACTAAGTTAATAATCCAAAGGTGGATGTCATAAATAAATCAGGGTCATTCATCAATCTCTTTAATTGCACTGTAATAGATGAGGTTCTGTTGAGCTGTCAACATTATCTTATCTGTYCCAGATAGCGCTTTGAAAGGCCTCAGTTTGAAGAAATTAAGTTTATTTCTGGTCGGATTGATGAGCTCATGGCTAGTCTTAGTGAAGCCAACAGCTAAGTGGATTACTGTTGTTTCAAAAGTTTCATTGCAGTTTGAACAAACATCTTTTTATAAGCAGTTTATTATTTGGTTTTTACAGCAGACATTTTATGCTATTCCTGTCAACGTGTCCCAAATGATGGTCAGGATGTCCATCATCATCATCATCATCATCATCATCATCTAGCTGCTGTCACTACTTATTTCAATATTACCATCAAATTGTGAGGCGAGCAGGTGGGATCACAGCTGACCCTTCTCACCCTGCACGCAGCCTGTTCATACCACTCCCCCCAGGCAGGTTTCGGTTCATTCGGACCAGAACATCCCGCCATAAGAACAGTTTCTTCAGTTCAATTCAATTCAACTCAACTCAACCATGGTGTTATTTTTGATCAGGATATGTCTTTTAACCCCCACATTAAAAATGTTTCCAGGACCGCCTTCTTCCACCTGTGCAATATCACTAAAATTAGAAATATTTTGTCCAAAAATAACACAGAACTGATTCATGCATTTGTCATGTCTAGGCTGGATTACTGTAATTCTTTATTATCTGGGCATCTAAAAAAACTCTTTAAGAAGTCTTCAGTTAATCCAAAATGCTGCTGCTAGAGTTTTAATGAGAGTTGGAAGGAGAGATCATATTTCTCCAGTTTTATCTTCTCTCCACTGACTCCCTGTCAAATTTAGAATAGAATTTAAAATATTACTAACATACAAAGCTCTCAACAACCAAGCTCCATCATATATTAAACATCTTATTGTTCCATACTTTCCTAACAGAGCACTTTGCTCTCAGACTGCAGGTTTACTTGTGGTTCCTCAAGTTTCTAAAAGTAGAATGGGAGGCAGAGCTTTCAGTTATCAAGCTCCTCTCTTATGGAACAAACTTCCAGTTTCTGTCCATGAGGCTGACACGCTGTCTACTTTTAAGATTAGACTGAAAACTTTCCTTTCTGATAAATCCTATAGTTAGACTTGGGTTTCCTGAATTATTCTTCATTTCTGCTGCCATAGATTTAGACTGCTGGAGCACAAACTGAGCACGTTTCCTCACTCTGCTGTTGTCTTTAGTCTCTCTTTTCTACGTTTGTTGTAATTATTTCTATCAATAACATGTTTTTTCTTTGTCTTTTCCAGGAGAAGGTGCACCTGGACCAGTTCTTCTGTGTTTGTCTGTCTCTTTCCTGTCCYYCAACMAGCCGGTCGAGGCAGATGACCACCTGTCCTGAGCCTGGTTCTGCTGGAGGTTTCTTCCTGATTAGCAGGGAGTTTTTCCTCTCCACCGTTTGCTCAGGATGGGAGACTGTGATGAAGTGATTCAACACAATCTGCTGGTTTCTTCTTTAGATTGTTCTTTTTATGTACAGTGCCCTGAGACAACCTATGTTGTGACTTGGTGCTATATAAATAAACTGAATTGAACTATTATGTCTGCTCTGATTGCTGTACTGAACCGGTGTACGTATGTTTTATATATTTTATTATATTTTCCCTTTATCCATTGTATTTTCTTTATTTGTTATATTTTATACTTATTGCACCTTTACACCAAAGCAAATTCCTAGTCTGTGAATCCTGTTCATTGACAATGGCAATAAATCCGATTCTGATTCTGATATTTAATCMAAAATATTCATGAAATGCAAATTTGACAGGTTTGTAAATGTTTACAAAATTGCATTTTCACTTTTTTTATTTTTTATTTTTTGTTATGATAGCAGAAATCCACATTGGTCTTTGTCTCAGTCAGACTAGTCACCTCTGACAACATCAGAAAATCAAGTGATCTGCTGCCAGGATCAGTCCACAGCCTTCCTGAGCTGAACCCAACCTGTCACTGAAACTTGCTGACTGTAAGAATAACAATGAATTTTTCCCCCCTAAATACTGAGTGTTCCTTCATCAGTAACCGGTTGCAGAACCTCTGCCCAAAATGCTGACTGCGTCTGTCCTTGGTAATGTGAACGCTACACGAGGATCCAGGATATCAGCCATCAGGTCTCGTCATGTGATTGTAAGTAGATTGGCTTGGCCTGCTTCCTGAGGCGCTGCTGTGCTCGCAGTTTCCTGCCCTTCTGAGTGGCCAGTCCCATCGGCGGGAGGTACATCTGCAGGAACACCATATGACCAAAACACAGAATAAAAAACACAGACTTCACACACATTTAACACCGTCTTTACCTAATGAATGGGCATTACTTACAGGCCTTGGATATGGATTTCTGTAATGTAGGCCTGAAAAAAATTAATAAAAAATGAATAAAGCAAGATATTAGCAGCAATTCTCAACGTTACATCAAAGTCATAACATTAGCTATTTAGAGGGTTAAGAAAAGCTTACAGCATCTCTTCAGTCATACCTATTTCTATCCTTGCTTCACATTCTTCTATACATTGCTTTATTGATTCTGGATCTGTGAGCTGAGAAAAGCAGCACAAACAGAACTGTATTAGTTTTACAACTAGCCCTAAAATCCCTGCTCCTCCTGATCTGAGAGCCGGTGTCGGTGTTTCCGACCTGCTGGTTGTGTCTGAACAAAGCGCGGGCCTCTTGCAYGATGTACTTCCTCTCAGTCTCTGTGTCAGATTGAGCGCCGCTCTGTGCCTGCCAGGTCCGAGCGATCCGGAACACACGCTTGTACAGAGACAAAACCGTGCTGCGAGCAGATACTGCCATCAGGGCTGGAATCTGAAAACATGGCAGCATGATATTAAAAACACAAATACTGCTGTATGGTTTTCTGTGTCTGCACAAATAATAATAATACAATTAGTCATTCAATTTACACCTGTTATCAAGATGTAACATGACATTAATATTTGATGACTAGCAATTAGACATCACACTTTTACTCATCATGTTTATTGCATTAAAGTTAGATGTTTTTGTCTGTGTGTAAATTTAAGTCCTGTCTTCATTTTGGATGTACTACCATTAAATAAATACAAAAAATAAAAGTGTCTTCCCAGTTTCTGTTGCTCTAAGTGTTCATTGATTCTCAAACTAATCACGTACTCACAAATAAGTGTTTTTGTTCAGCTCTAGATTATTTTATATTTCACAACCAGGTATCATTAACTTGATAAATAACTGATTTGGATGGTTTTCTAATGCATTCCGGCGTGTTTAAATGAAAGGAGATGATGCTAATTTGAGCATATTAGCTTATTTGAACTGCTTGTTTTAATTAATTTGTTCAAAATTTACCTACCAGCGCAATCTYGAAGATGTTTTTAGCAAGAAAACATAAATGCGAAATTAAATTCACATCAACAACATTAATATTAATTGCGAAACATTTAAATAATTCCTGAAAACATGACCTACAGATTTCCTTTTCCTCTTTCTTCTTCTGCGTTTTCTTTTTCTTCTTCTTCTTTTTCTTCTTCGGTTGGCAAACAGCTTTACAGTTTATTACCGCCATCGTCTGGCTAAAAATTACACCACATTTTCTGAATTCTGCTGGACTTTTATCATTTTTAATGATTAGCCGCCGAGAACCCATATAGAAATAGTTTTTTTTTTTATGAAAACCCACATAAAGTACTACCTGCTAATACATACGAATATTTAATATTTACCACAGTCTGGAAATCTGTGCTTTGTCCATAATAATCACAGCTAAATGTACCATGTTCTATTTATTATAATCAGACTGGTTAACTCTGTCTAATCAAATTCCAGTTTTTATATAATTTACTTTTGTTGTTGCTCCTCCTAAATCTCCCCACTTTTATTTGAATGCTGTAATTAATTGCCTTTATAAACTTTTATATTTACATGTAGTACTTTTTATTGCTGATCTGTTTGTAGGCATATTTTCTATTTCATTCTACAGTAACATATTTAAATGTTAAATTATCCATACCTGTATAGAATCTCTCCATGTTACACAAACAGTGCTTTTATTGCACATTTTACACTTTACATGAAGCCCTTTAATGCTCTCATTTTCACACAGTTATTTGCATTTGGAGCTACAATGTCTTGCACAAGGACACTTCAGTGTATTACGGGAGGAGGGGATCAAACCTCCAACCCTGTATATATATATATATATATATA
>NW_013952450.1:668282-687741 GCF_001266775.1 Austrofundulus limnaeus
GATAGATAGATAGATAGATAGATAGATAGATAGATAGATAGATAGATAGATAGATAGATAGACTTAATTTCCCTCTGGGATCAATATAGTATTTTTGAAATCGAATTGAATGAATGAATGAATGAATGAATGAATGAATGAATGAATGAATGAATGAATGAATGAATGAATGAATAAATAAATAATGCTGCACAATTAAAAACAACAATAAAAACAATACTTGTGAAAATACAAATAGACATTCCTTGTCCGGTCTGGTCTCAGGTGTGCGGGGTCACATAATTGTGTGTTACACCCTCGCTCAGACGMAGATCAGCTGTTGGCTGCTCGCGCGGAGGGAGGAAGTGATGCAGGAAAATGTCCATAATGTAGTTCAGCGTCTCAAAAAGGGGGAAGCACAAAGAAATAGGCAGGTTTATTCCGTGATTGCTTTTTTTTTATTTCCACTAAGTTTACATAGCAAATAAAGCAGAGAATGGACGAAAATGTAAACTCTGACTGTTAGCTCTTGACTTGTTTATTTGTGAAATCGAGAACAACTTTACGGTGGAAGTTTTTTCTTTCTTTCTCTCGCTCAGCTCAGTGCTAGTTAGCTAACAATCTGACGACGAGTTTGCTTCACTTCGTTTCTGCTCGGGTTTTTTTTTTTTTTTTTTTTTGGGCCAACTTATTTTACTACTTTGTCTTGACTGGCGTGTCTGGAAGGATGTACAAACCAAACGACACGATACGGCCTTTTTCTAAAAAGGTAAGTTCCTTTTCGGGGGACATTTAGCTTTTATTTTTGTATCAATCGGGAAAGACCTAGCTTAGCCGCTAGCTAACTTTTAGCCATGTCGACGTCGTCAGGGCCAAGCAGTTTAGATGTAGACATTTAAATGACTGAAAGAGGATGAAGTATCGAAGRCCAATAATTGGAAATAACCGTAAATTACCCAAAACATTTAGAAATGTCACTTTTATTTAATGTTAGGAAGTGTTTACATCTCATTTGGGAGTGTTGTACATGTGCTGCTAAGCTTCCTTGATCCTGTTCAAGTGTTTTGCTCTTTCTAACAAACAGTAGTTGTTGGAGTAATCATATGGTTCGTTTTAATGAACGTTTATAAAACTCTGACAACATTGTTGACCGAGTCGTTGACGTTAATAATAAAACTTTACTTCCCCTCGGACACTTTCGAAGACCAGCTAATCCGGTTAGACTGATGTCTGGATGTGCTGCATGGTGTCAAGTCAGTTTATTTCTATTTATGCACGTTTAAAAACAGTAGCAGTTGAGCAAAGTGTTGTATAACGTGAAATTACTTACTAAATTAGCAGCAGCAGCAGTAAGCTTGAATCACACTAGATCCTCAAAGTTAAATAAACATGATCTTGCACAAGTAGAGCCTTAATAAACGAGGACTGACATTTAGTGAGAAGAAATACTCAGAGCTTAAACAAGGCTCTTTGCTTTTTATTATCAGTAACTACAACAGAGAGAAGTTTGTGGTTCATAAGTAATCAGAAAGTTGTACATTTTGCATTAATGTGTTCTACAATTTGCTTCATTTTGGACAATATATTTGAAACTATCGGTCAAAATCCCTTTGTGCACACTCAGATATTGTGCAAATTCTATAACTTGTCTCTTTTGGAAGATTACATTAGTTACTGAGTAAACCTGCATGTAATTATTAGCAGGGTTACAGATTAGTTGTGCTCAGATGACATACTGAAAGTGTGTGGACAAAAATAGTTGCTGCAGGTTTGGGGCTGATGAGCTATCACTTTCTGCTTATGATGACGAGATAATGTGTCTTTTCAGCATTGCTGATGTCAAGGTCACGACGATGGAGCAGATCTGAGAGACGATGCTGGCTGAAGGAGTGTCTGTAAGTAACATTTTTTTTAAATCCTCCGYTCCTCTTGTCGTATTACATGGAATCATGACAAACATTGAGTGGGTGTAGTTGGGAATATAAACACACAATGCTGTTTTGTTTTAGTAGCTGGGATGGTATACACAGGATGACGCATTTAGAAATGGAGCTCCAAACTTTATCAAACTGGTTAAAGCTAATATCAGTGTGTATTGATTTTTTTTTAATTAAGAAATTTAACATGATTATTTGAGCTTGCTAGCCTGGCCCTTGCCTTCCTACGCAGCTCCGCTCATTTCTAGTTTCCCTTCTCTGCTCCGTCTGGGATTTCTCCCATAGACAAGGATTTTGCTGGCAGATTTTTAGCCGGGCCAATCAGAGAACAGAACGTTGATTTTCTGTGCAGTGTCTGCTTGTAGTTTTATTTTATCTGGGCCAATCAGCAAACAGAAGGAGGAGTTTTGAATGACGTTGATTTTCTGCTCASTGTCTGCTAGTTAGTTAGCGATGGCAGTGGAGGAAGTGAATGAAGCCAGTCTGTGTTGATAAGGCTTCCAAATTAAATTAAATTTGTCTGACAAAGCTGCAGCTCTCATTTACAGTCGTCTCGTTCAGCTGAGTACTTTTCTCTTCTCAGTAGGGTTGTCTACAGCGCACACGATTTCCGGTTAGCTTGTTAGTTTAGCCTCCTTCACAGCGACATACACACACTTCAGCAGAGGCCACGCCTCCTGCAAGGATCACTTCTCTATAGCCGAGAGTCCAGACCCTCGTACGAAGCAAAGTGAAGGACAAGTGTCTGGTTTTTACCAGGCTATGAGCTTGCCACTGAAAACTAACGGTATCTGAAAGTTTTCGGGTGTATTCACTCTTGACACATTTGATCTGCTTTAAATGGACCAGAGTTCATTTCCTCTGTTGGTTTGGACATTTTATCAGGGGTGAATACATTCATGCAAACCACTTTTTGAGGTAGTTACTGTTCGCTTCCAAACAAACTCTGGTGTGATTCGCTTCTGCTGGGAATACAGACCTGCCTCGACTCGAACCAACTACAGGAAACGTGCCTTTTTGGACTTCACGAGCCACCATTTCTAAACATCACGGTAACAATTGGCCCTTCAGTGCTGCTAACGCTACCACTACATGGGCGCTACAGACAATGAGCTGTGAACAGACCTGGAGCAAACGAGGAGACACTGTCTCCTCAATATTTGGACAGATACACACATAACTTAGCTGCTAGAGACGACACAAAACTATGTGGTCGTGTTCTCCATTAGTGAGGAAATGAATGGAGCTGGGATTCAAGTGGTCTCCAGAACAATGATGGATAACAGTGAAAAAACTTTGATTAGACATCTTTTATTCCACGTCTGTGCTCTGTCCTGCCCCCGTCATTTTCATCTGTTGGGACCAACATTTGTCACTCGCATGGCTTTGTTTACAAATTATTGTTTGCTTGCAAAAAAAGCAAAAATGTGAATGTTAACTGAACCAAACAAAAAATAAAATAGTCGCTTTTTGTTCATCCCAAACAAGGTGACCAAAAGACTTTCCTGGTGTGAATACACTCTTAAATATCTTCAAAATACTCATAAGAAATGTAACATGAGATACAATATGTTAATAACTCTGTGAATTGGCAGACGTGTACCCATTTTTTGTGTTGGTTAGTGTTGAATAACTCTGACGGTTATCTTGAATTGGATTAACTCCAAAAACTAATCAGTTCTAGATGTTCACTCAATGGTTACTCTGAAAGTTTCATGAAAATCCCTTCGGTGATTCACGGTCTGTTTTGCTAACAGATAAATGGGGCTGACTCCTACAGTTATTGCTAAATCTTTAAGCAACGATCTTACACGGTGAGTAAAACTTGGARGATGTGTTGTGAATTGCTCAGCTCCAGCCACACAAAACTTAGGCCCAATATCTGGAAATAGACTGAATTACAGCCATTTCTGTGTTTTTGTAGGTCATTTGCCTGTTTCAGCTTTCTGACATTGGCTTCAAAAATGAATTGCTGTAAACCCTGAGATTTTGTTCTCAAACATTTGTTAAAATATGTTCAGTTTTTCATTATTATGCTTACAGACAAACCTGTCTTCAAAAAGTTTGTAACAAATTTTCAAAGCTCTTGAGTAATCTGTTATCTTTCACAATAACCGTACTGTAAGGGAYCACTTTCAGCTACATCCACACCAAAGCTCAGCTCAGTTTCTTTAAAACTGTGCTGTAGCAGCCATTTTGAATCAGTTTGACTTCAAATGAATCATTTGTAAATGTTTATTCAGCGAGTGTTTTCTGGAAGTTTTATTGAAATGCACGTAGCAGTGTGTGAGATCGATATGTAACAGACACGCACATACAGTCAAAACGTTATTTCCCCTGCCTTTGCTATGTGGAGGCAAACAATCAAAAAGAAAAACAACAAAAAAAGAATTTTTCCTTGTCAGCTCATCATTACAGCACTCGGGGATTCAACAAAGTGCTGACGCGGCACATGACCAAATAATTAACTCGCGCAACAAGCTTAAACAAAAACTATCTACGTTCACTGCCTGCTCGTTGGCTTAGGAGAGGAATTTGCAGCAGCACACCTTTTTTTTAAAGATGTTTCACTCCTCAGAGGGGATGTTGGCTAATTTGTTTAAAGAAATAGTAAATCTGCCATTCAAAAAAACCAAAGGCCAAAAAGCGTAGTGGTTACATTTATGTTCAGTTTTCATTCACCTATACAGCTGTCCTGTTTGCACCCATCCACAACATTTTATTACATCCTGAAAACACAGAGCTTTACCCATCCACCAAAAAACTGTTTCCTCTTTACACACAGGCATGGTCTGCACTGACTCTGCTGGAGCTGAAAGCCTTTACTGTAAAGCAGCAGCGTGTGTCGCAACCTGCAGTAACAAATGGAGGAGGTCATAATGTCCAAATAAGGTGTAAAAGTGTTTGTATGACTAAAACCAAAATGTTCCACAGAGTTTAATTGGGTTATTCTGTATGTTATATATTATCATTTTGATGTTCATGTGATCATTAAATACTGAAGTTCAGATAAAGCTGAGAACGAGTGGCAGGGAATAAATATTAGTTCAGATAAAACCAAAAATTGCTAAGCTACTAAATTCATGAAACAAAAAGGACAATAAAAGACTTGATGTCTAAAGTAGTATTGCTCCCAACATGTAAATCTTAGAGTGAAGCAGCAAGAAAAGTTCCCCAACAAACAAGTTCAGTAATTATAAAAGTAGACATGAAACCAGCAGCAAAACGACAAAAACCAAACTGGTCACTTCCACCAGAACTGAAATCCTGAGAGTTTAAAAAAGGCATCAAGATTTTGTTGTCATTTCTTCTTGTATGAAAGATTTTTTCATTTCTGATCATGGGTTGTGTGTTACGAGTTTTTGAAAAAAAGTCATTCATTTGACCGTGACTTACTACAGAAGTCTTTTTCATGAGAGGTGAAGTTTTTTTTTCCAAGAAGCACCAAAACAAATGTATTCACTTTGTTTTAAACTTTTAGGACTTTTAGGAAAGTGTTTACATCAACATACCAGTGCTATAGCAAAGAGACTCATGCTGCGTTCACATCGAACACAATTTGAGCATCAAAAACACGTCAAGTTGGACGCTTGTGCACTTTGAGGTCCAACGCTCGTCAAAATTGCTCGCACATCGAGAGCCTTTTGTTTTCTTCCTCCTGCCGGTCTCTGTTTAATGCCAGGTGAAATAAAGAAAGTGGTTTTGCTTTATTTACTGAGAGCAAGAGCACATCACACTCGCCAGATAATTAATTCATAACTAATTCACCAGATAATTCAGAGTAGTTCTGAGTTTGGTGAGTTTCACCACTCCAGGAGCTGCGAGCTGACAAAGCTCACTTTTTAGCACTATTTGTCTCAATCTCAGTTTGACGAGCTGCTGACCTGCTCCAGTGCTGCTTCTCCTGACAGGAGACAGACTACAGGCACTCAGTTTCAGCTGGAGAGCTCCTGTCCATCTGTTTCAGGTTAGTGGACATCGTTCAGGAAACTATCCCGTCAGAAAATACACGGCTCTATGTGGAGTCTCTCTGATTATTTGACGCTCCACGTTGAGCTGCAAACGTTCAGGTTTTCCATCTCCAGCGTTGGAMACGCGTGACGTGGGTCAAAGGCTTCAACACGTGCCACAGCCCTTCCTGATGCCCCACCATAGACTTTGCATGTAAACCTGAAACTGAAACATTTCGTTCATTTTTTTCTTCACTAATGTTCTTTTTTCTTCTATCCTCAAATGTTTTTTTATTTGCCAAATCATCATACAGTTTGTTCTCATTGTGCCAAAACTGTGCTGTTTTTTTTTTACTTATGTAAACTAAAAAACAAACACCTTAGACATAGTCTTTTTACCTACTACAAAGAGGAAAGTTCCACCAGAGATGTCTCTGCTGAAAACCAAATTTGTGAAGTGTAGCTTCAGGGCAGATTTGGGTCATGAATGTACATTTTAAATGTCATTTTATCAAATAAATAAGTCACAAACACATAGTTTTAAGATTTGCACATTTCTTTTGCTGCCTTAATGGCAATCAGATATTGTGTCTGCATAAAATCAAAACCCATGAAGGTCATTTCATGGGTTTTGGTAGGTGTCAGGTGTTTTGCAGCTGATATCTTGACAAATTGCCAATGATCTGATTTATAAAAGGCACATCAGCTGTAAACAATAACTTAGTTTATAGTTCATAGTAATATCCTTAGTACCGATGGTATTTCTTATGTATTGTTTCCTCTGCTACAGTGGTAAGTTCTGTTTAGTATCACATCTAAATAAAGCCTTTTGTTGTGCTGTTTTTATTTTCAGGGTTTTTAAATTGGCCAACTGAAGACTTGGTTTTTGGTGGATCTGGCAAAGGTAAGTCAGCTCAATGTCCTTTTTATAAACAAGAAGTTGTAGTTTGAGTTCTTTGAATCGCTACATCTCAACTATGACACTTACTGTTTAGTTTTTCTTCACTTTAGACCTGAGGGTATGTTGAGGCGTCTAGTCTGGCCAGAGCAGAGGCGTCTAGGTGGTTCAGACGGGGACTGAAGGTGAGGCGGAAAGACGGGCGAGGACCAGGCAGGAAGACATGGGCCAGTGTGTCACCAAGTGCAAGAATCCGACGTCCTCCCTCGGCAGCAAGAGTGGAGACAAAGAGAGCAGTTCTAAGTCCCACAAACGAGTCGAAAGCGCTAGTGGAGGGGGCCACAAAGAAGATTCTAGTGCCCTGTCTAGCAAATCCACCAGTGAGCTGTTGAATGGCACCAAGGCCTTGGAGRCTACAGTGGAGACGCCAATCATCTCCACAGTGATGAAGGAGCCGTACAAGGATGAAGGCCTGGATGGAGATGGGCTGTCACTGCGGCGGATTGAGGAGCTGTTCGTCTGTTACAAGGATGAACAGGAAGACGCCATCTTGGAGGAAGGCATGGAGAAGTTCTGTAACGATCTGTGTGTGGACCCAGCAGAGTTTCGCGTCCTTGTTCTTGCCTGGAAGTTTCAAGCAGCCACCATGTGCAAGTTTACAAGGTATGTTGGAGTTTGGATTGGAATGGTTCGTGTTGTATTTGCAACCACGTTGACTTTTTTCTTGTCTCTGGCAGTAAAGATATAAAACATTCCTGTTTTAATTTAAGTTTCTAACAAGATGGACCATCTATGGTAGTCACATAATAAGACAAGTTTTTACTCAGATCTGCAGAAACAGTATTTTAGGATGCTCTTACTTGTTTAGAAGGAATTTGTAAATATAACAAAACTTTTGGTTGTTACTGCATATCTCATGACAAATAGTAGCTTTTATTTTGTTTAAATGTGGTATTTTTATTCATATATTTTAATTTTATTGGCTGTTTATCCAGTTTGTTACCCTGTTTGTTGAAATACATATCCAAACCTTTATGTTCAAAACTTTATTAAATGTGTTCTGTTATTATTTACCACATTGATGTCCTCCCACTTTCCATCCACTCTTAAACTAACGATTCAGTAGCAATATTAGAAACTTGACATGTATTTATTGTAACTTCTTAGTCTAACTATTTAAGCTTCCCTTTTCTTAGATGCAGTATTTTTTTAATCTAAAATAAATAGGCTGTGTCAGTCAGTAAGGAGTCAGTAATCATCCTTAATTTGTTTTTTAGACATTTTATTTTCTAAAGGTAAAAACTCCGATAGAGCCACAAAAATATAGCCCAACACAAACACACTGTCAGATCCAGGTCTGCAGGAGGTTTGCAACCTCATAACCTGCCTGCAGTTTGTGTCAGGAGATGAATAGGACCTTTTTTGTGGCTGGATCTTTTGTTCCTGCTCCCCCCTCTCTGATTTTTGACTCAGCACATTTGCCTCCCACAGGCTTTAGACAATACAACTTAAGTTTCATTGTTAAGTGCTGCTCACTTAAGCATTTTATATGAATAATGCTCTCTTATGTTGATTTTTATTATACTTTTTTTGTAATTCTGTGAAGTCATTCTGACGTTTGGTTCTGTTTCCTTCATGCGAACAGGAAGGAGTTTGTTGAGGGCTGTAAGGCCATCAGAGCGGACAGTATTGAGGGCATCTGTTCACGCTTCCCCTACTTGCTCCTGGAGGCCCAGGTAGAAGAAAACTTCAAGGACCTTTATCGTTTCACCTTCCAATTTGGCTTGGAYGCAGAAGAAGGCCAGCGGTCGCTGCAGCGTGAAATCGCCATCGCTCTGTGGCGGCTGGTTTTCACACAGGACATGCCAGAGATCCTGGAGCGCTGGCTGGACTTTCTCGCCGAGAACCCCTCAGGCATCCGGGGCATCTCAAGGGACACGTGGAACATGTTCCTCAACTTCACCCAGGCGATCGGGCCTGACCTAAGCAACTACAGCGAGGACGAGGCCTGGCCCAGCCTCTTTGACACGTTCGTAGAATGGGAGCTGGAGCGCAGGAGAAAAGAGGAGGAACGGGCACTGATGGAGGAGGAAGAGAGGTGTACTGAGACAGAGTGTTCAACTACAGACAGGCTTGAAACTGAGGGAAGCCGTGGCTCACAGACTTGGGGGGGACACTGACAAGAAAACATAAAAAATATTTGTTCTGGAGGGAAGGATATATTCTATRTGTGAACTTGTACACCTGGGATTCATTGGATAAATATTAGCATTACCATTTCAGCTGTTAATTTAGCTTTCCTTTTAAGTTGGGATGGGATTTCTGCTATCCTGTTTTTTTTTTTTTTTTTGAAAGGGCTCTAAGAACTATTGTTTTAAGCACTTCTATTTAAGTTATTTTACTTTTCCTCCTTCCATGTGTTTTTAAATTGTGGTTCGTTTATTGCTTGCTTACCTAACCCAGCAGAGTTAGGCCAGTGAAGGTTTGGTGTAAAAAAAAATGAACAGAAAGCTATGATCACTTTTTATCATTTTCCACAATTTGAAAGCTTTGGCCTGATAACACAGGTAATTTGTATAAATTATTTCTATTGAAGAAGGGAAATTTTGGCTACCTACTGACAAACTCTAATACAAAAACCTACTACAACAATCTGAAATTCTCTCGATTGGATTAATGCTAAGTAAACTGTATGTTTTTTTTAATCTTGCAGTGCTGTGAGGATGATCTACTTGTATTGACACTTGACATCTGTTGGCCCTTTATTAGTAATATAATTCAGACACAAAGTCTTTTTAAGAATACATATTACAGTTATTTGCATAATTTTATCAGTTTGAGTATTTGAAACCCAAGTTGGTTTTCATAATAAACCGACCCTCTTCTGTGATCAGTGKTTTTTTTTTTCATATGAGTTCTACTTGAGCAGTGAGCAGCGTAGCTTGGTTGAACAGCTTCTGTGCTTCCCCTTGACCTCCAGCATCTACCATATTAATGTCCCACCTTCTTTCAATAAGCTGTTTAATGCAACTGAGTGAGGTTGGCTTTTCTCAGCTCTGTCACTAATTTCACTAAAGGAATTTTGTATCATTAAGAAAAACTACAGCTGGGTCTGGGTAATTACAAAGGATGCTTTACCTGTGTTAATTCTGGTCACCTCTCAAAGCTCTGATTGTATTGCAAGAGTTTTAAGTCTTTGCATCTTTGAACGGCTTTACTATAAAAGTGTGCTCATTTGAAAAAATAATGCAAATTTTGCTGCTGGCAATGGTTGTAATGAATTGCACAGAAACCAATGGCATGCTAATTTGCTGTACTTGGACCGCTTTGCAGAGAGATTGA
Organism: Austrofundulus limnaeus; assembly: GCF_001266775.1. NCBI lineage: Eukaryota > Metazoa > Chordata > Actinopteri > Cyprinodontiformes > Rivulidae > Austrofundulus > Austrofundulus limnaeus. Next base: position 678,389 of record NW_013952450.1, read on the forward strand.
TGTTAGCCTTGTTTTTCCATTTGAAAAAAAAAAGCATCCAAATTGTAGACTGATTTTCAGTACAAGGGTGTTTTGTAATGAGTGTTATTAAGACCTGCTGGTTTATCAACAGACTGTGACATGGGTTCAGTATGAGGTTGACCATTATCTGATTTGTTTGGTTTACATCTAAAATGGTTTTATTTCACCCCCTTTTGTCTTGTTTTTWTAAGAAATGTACTGATTTATATTAAATAAAAACAGTGTTGAATTTTTAACCTTGACAATCTGTGTGATTTTTACAGAAAATCATATTTTCCTTTTGAACCATTTATTATTATTGATGGAGCTGTGCAGAGAGGATTGGCAGGGGGCGTGACTAACTGCTGCGGCTCTCCTGATTGGTGGGAAACCGCTGGTTACCGAGCAACACAACACACAGGGCACATGAGGCAAACCTTATTCGAACAACGGGAACAGCGACACTTCAAAAAAGAAATGCTTCACACGGATTGTAAGTACGGCTTCCATTCATCACAGTCTGTGCAAAACATGTACGTAAACATAAAAACAATGCCATTTTGCAAATGTCTTGTTTCGTCATCACTAGAGACATGCTAGCTTATTTAGCCTTTAGTTTGTTGTTAGCATTAGCGCCAGCTTGCTAACGTTACCTTTGCTAACATAGCAGTCCGATTGTGCGTCTAACAATCCACAGAGGAGCTGGAAATAAGTAAAATAAGTTAATAATAAACATTTTTCAAAACACCTGAGCTTATCTTTCACGGTAAATGCTTGTTAGGGTGTTAGCAAGGAAAAAAATGCTACGAAACCGCCGGTTCTCTGCACTTAATGTATGTTTAGTTGCTAAAGACAAGTAGTTTAGTGACAAAACCTTTTGTAAACGATGTGTTACACGAAACGGCTACAACTATGATACGCAATTGATCTGATTTGGGTTGTAGTCATACCTGTACGGTTCAAGTCAAAGCTAACCTTGGGGTTCGGTGTCACCCTGCAGTGGGACCCAAACAGCGCAAAAATAACTCAGTGGTCAAGCTTCTTCAGAGTCTTGTCAACACCGTCCTCTGCTACACATTATGGATATACAGGTGAGAGATTTGTGCTGCTACTGATAACGTTGCTTTTGATTCATTGTATTCAGTCCTTTCCATAATGCTTACTACTTTGAACATGTTATTACCTGCAGTAATGCATGTATTACTTCACAGCTATAACTAAACTGTCTCTGGACTCTATCACTAATTTTCCCTTAATGTCTTTCCCTCCTCTCTGCTTCTGATACTGACCAGGCAGTAGCCTAGTTGACTAGTAAAGACTTAAGTAAGAGCTTTGAAATGCTTGCTTGCTTTATTTATTTATTTATTTATTTATTTTTGCATGAATATAGAAAGAATGAAATGGCATGAGTGACTGGTGTATGCAAATAACTGCGGTTTAACACTACCAGCAGATTTAATCTTGAAGCAGACATCTGGTAGCTTAATTTGGGATAATTTCATTTTAGTTGACCTTATTAAAGACTAAACAAAGTGCTTGAGGATAGTTCAGACCTGTCAGATCTATTACACAGTCAYCTGGTTCTATTTAATGTGGATGACCGTGATCAGTTATCTTAGTTGATAAACTTTTATTTGATGAGTAATGACTTAGTTGTAACAGGAATTTCACATTCCGATCACTATTTCTGTCATTTTCTCTTCATGAGACCTTTGTCTGCTTTACATTAACTGTTCTTCTTGATGTTCTTCTGTTCTAATACTCAAGTGACTATTTTCCTAAGTATTTTTTGACAATTAATGTCATGGATTTAGTTGCAATGTTGTTTATCATAAAAATTCTGTGTTCTCATTGTGGTTTAAAGACAAATTGCACAAGCAATTACCAGAGGTGGGCAATCGGGGTCCTCGAGGGCCGCAGCCCTGCATGTTTTACTTTTTTCCCTTCTCCAACACACCTGATTCTGTCATTGAATCACCTCTTCCAAGTTCTGCAGAAGCCTGAAAACCATCCATTCATTCGAATCAGGTGTGTTGGAGCAGAGAAACAAGTAAAACATGCAGGGCTGCGTCCCTCGAGGACCAGGATTGCCCACCTCTGTTGTAGCAAGATGTGGCAGTCAAAAGCACCACCAAGTATTTTTGTCAGTACTACTATATAGTGGTTTCCCTATAAAATAGACCGTTAGAAGGTCTAGTTCAAATTACTGTAGTCACCATTTGACTCATCCTAACAAATGCAGGATAGGACTAATTTTAGATAAATTTGACAAGGCATTTAAATGTAGGGAAAAGTCAGAATTCTTCGCTTTCTGCAGGTCTTTAAAAAAGCATTTTTTGTTGAGTCTAAACACAAACACACAGTCTCTGAGGTTTTACTCACACCAGACTGGAGGAGCAACCTGCATGCGTGAATGCTGTGGTGCGCAGACTGAAGTTGTCCCAAGCTGTAMATGTGGAATGTTCACCGGGACTGTTTTGTTTTCATTCTAAGCTTCTTTGACTCAACACTGTGGCTCTGTTTTATTAATGTGTGTGTTCTTGAAGGAGAGCAAGACGTTCCAGGGAGACMAGCCTGCTCCTGCTGCCGATGACGCTCTGGATGAATATTTAATTGACCTCCAGCAAAAAAACAGGTGACACGGGAGCACAGGCTGCTGCAGATGGACAGATTGGATTTCACAGAGGACATACACTTTGTGATTTTTAGTTCTTTTTAGCATCAACACTGATTGGTTTGGGTACTTTGTTTGAGTATCAAAAAGTGTTTTAAATGAAAAGCACGCATGCAATATTTTGACAAAATGTGGTTCTATTTAGAAAAGTTGTTAAATGTGTCAAATTAATTTTTATTTAGGTATAACTTTTGAAATCCTTTTTTTTCTTATGTAATTTAAAAAATAGTTACCAAGTATTTTTGCTCTTCAGAATTTTAAAGCGCCTCAGAGTTAAAGACCCAAAGGAGATTGAACTGGAACGGCTGGAGCAAGGATTTTCCATTTATCTTAACGGAGCAAATGCTGAATGCAGTAAAAAGCACCTCAAGAGCTCTGATAACAAGTCCGACATCTCTCTGCCGGCTAGGAGGTCTGCACGTACAGCCGGTATGCTGCTAGACTACTTAACCTAGTTCAAATCATAGATAATTAATAAAACATTATTGCCTTTTGCAGGAAAATATGTGTTTACATATTTCCACACTGAAGTAAAAGCTGCTTTCTCATCTTTTTTATTTATTTTTTTATTCTTTCTGTCGTGTGCAGACCAAATGGAGCCTGAGCTAATTGCCACCACTTGTCAGTTTGTATTTTTTGTGGCGTGATTCCATGCCCAGTCCCAGTGATTAAATGATAGTGACAGTTGTTGCTGCCAGCATTTCTTCTTTTTTTTCTGAGTTTTTTTTTCCCCTATATGTGCTGTGGACCATCTGCATATGTGATTTTGTGTTTCCTCTCCTCCGAGGCGTACAGTCTGCTGCAAGCTGCTCATGTTCCTTTCTGTGTTGTGACTCATCCGCAGATATCTGTAGAAGCGCCCACCAGCTAGCTGAAGATAGTCGTCATCTGGATCAGTCCAACAGGAAAAGAAGCCAAACAGCCCCAGAAAAGGTCAGGAGGAAGGAATGGGTACAGGTAAGGGGTCTTCTATGTTTTAGTTTTTGATTTTACATTAAAAAAAGCAGAAATGGATCAAATAATGTTTTCTTTTGWTGCACAGGATTCTGTAAAAATTAGAACAGAGGATGGCCTGTGTTTGGAAATATCCCCAGAAACGCACTACTCTGAAGATTTTGAGCCTTATGAAAGTGTAGACATGGAGGTAGTGACTATTCCTCCTGAGACAGAGTGTGTGTGTGTGTGTGAGTGAGTGTGTAGGTGTTGTGTTTTTAGAGGAGGGGCTATGTGTGAGAATCAACTATCTTAACGCCTCTGTTTCTCTTGTTTTCTGCCTGTTCAATCTCTGCGTCATTTCCAGAGAGCGCCACGAAGTCCGCGCCGTCAGAAAGACGCCTGCAAAGTTTCGCCTTCCTTCAGCTCCAGGTCGGAGAGTCAGGGAGGCCAAGCAAACCAGGAGCACAGTGAGAAGTTGCTGCTGAACCTCGAGGACGTGAAGGTGAGCAGATTTGTGTTCTCACTCGCTCAAGATGTGCAGGATTGACGCTGCTCGTTGTTAAGGATAAGTCAGAGAAACCGTGGAAATCCCCGAACTGTCGGTCTGTTTCGTGTGTCTGTTTTTTTTTTTTGTTTTGCCTGTGAGCACTGCAGCTGCTGTCTGCGAGCGCTGATGCGTACTTAAACGTCGACCTTTGTGAACTAGGTTTTACGTCAGAGCCTGGAGGTCAGCATGCGACGGAGCAGCAGCGGCTCGGCGGGGGAAGAGTTGGACGAAGAGTGGATAGAGGAGCAGATTGAGAGGGAGGAGAGCACCGAGAGTCTGGACGAACTGGGGCTGCCTCTCTCGTCCTCCAAGTCCTCCGCTAATTCTCGGACAGGTGGGAGTCATGGCCATTTTGACTCAGGAAACCTGATTGTCCTGGACTTTGGCCCCTCAACTAAAGGTAAGCTTGTTTTCTGCTGGTCCACTTCCTCTGATATAAACCGAAGAGTCAGTTAGGTAGATAGTTCCAGCTTCGTTTGCCAGCTGTTTGAGATGCAGATGAAGAGGTGCATGTACTTTCTCTGTTTGTTTTAGGTCGTAAAATYGAACGTTCTCTGTCTGCAAAAAGGAAAGAAAGCATTGATCCCTTTATACCAACTAAACCTGTATTGGTGAAGAGCAAAACGTTAGATAGGCCATCTTCAAAAGACAGTTGGGATGATCAAAGTAAGTCTTTAAAAACATATGTGATGCTGAATGTCTAAAATTTAAAACGTTTGCGTTGAATGATGCTGATCTTTCCACAGAGCCACTGTGAGAAACTTTGTTTTGCTTTGTCTGCTTAAGGGCCAAGGAGTCGAGTGGAGAGGCCCCTTTCATCAGCYAGAAAAGCTTCGGCTGAAGAGCGAGACCCAGAAGAGGTTGCATGCAGCGTGCGTCAAGCCATACAGAGAGAAAACACTCCTGTACAGAGAGATGAGMTCTTCAGCCATGACCAGGTCTGCCTAACTTTCCTGATAATGCTTTAACTTTGCTGTTCGCAGATGTTAATCGCAGATGTTCTATAGATACACACTGACACTGGTTCCTGGATTCGGCCTTTATTTGATCATTGGTTTCTTCTCTTCTAGGCCCGGGGAARTCACATGATGAATGCCTTAAAGCATCACAGCACACATGACCAAGATGAGAACAATGTTGCTCTGGCCATGCAGAGAATAACACTCATGGGTCCTAGGTAATCTTTAGTTTGGTTTCCCTCTACAGTTTTTCCTGCTTCATATCCTTCGATCTAACCCTAGCTGTAAGAATGGACAGCATGCACACCCTGCTACACCTTAAACATTTTTGTATTGGAWAGGGCTGCRGTGTGACCTCAAATTCATATCACAGTWTAARTTGAATCCCTTCACGGTAACGGYATATATCGCGGTAGAAAATGATCATAAAAAGCAAAGATAATGTAATTTTTAGAGCATCTATTTAAACTGTAATCATAATCAAACCCRGCATTTTTTCTGTAGTGCAAATGAACACAACAGAAGTACAAAAGAATGTTTTATAYATAATGCAAAACGGTTTCAACAACAAATAAAAACATTTCTCAAATTTTCAACAATATCAAAATAAAGTGGATGTTATAACCAGTACTTCAAGTAAAATTAGTCATTTAGACATTAAAAAAATACTAAGTTGACATAAGTTGACTAAAATGTTATAGTGTGGCAGGACCTTAAGGGGCTTAAGTTGCACATAGTCCTGTCATAAAACTATTTCACATAACTGGAATGTGTGGTGAAGCCAAATAAATGTAACTTCTGCCTGCCGTACAGTGAGCTTCTGCCTGCTGAACTGATCCGCTGCTCTGCTGCGCTCTCATCTTCATCATCTTCATCATCAGAGCAGAACTGTTACATTAGCAAGATGGATTTATGACTGAACGAACGTCCACGTCTTTTTTTATCATCTCTGTGGGTAAAAATACATAAAAAACAAGTTTGTTCTCCAACAACTTGGGTGTGAAAAAAACTACGGTTGTTAAAGCTTCGCTCTGTTAGACGTGCAGCGGGAGGGAGGAGGAAATGATCCCACGTCCCGAAACATGACATAACTTTTCTACAGCTGGAGGGGGAGATTTTGTGTTTTAAAAAGTTATATTTCTTCATTATATTTGGAACTCCTCCTGCTCAGTTGTCTCTGCACTCGCAGCCCTGTTGACACAAGTGCGATGACGTAACTGACGACAGGACGGTGGAGGGTAAATTTCTACAGTCTATGGCACATACCAATAGAAAGATTATATCCATGTGATAATTCTGTTCAGGCAACAACAGAAACTGCTGAAAGCCCTGGAGAARCTAGAATCTGGACCCGGACGCAGCGTCCCTCAGAGTGCCCAAACAGACCACAACAAGCAGCCCGTGAGTCAGCAGCACCGACCTGTTCTTTAGCACGGTTCGTTCTGAGCCTGCCGGGTGTCACTCTGGTTGAATGGTGCCGTGTTTGTCTTTGCAGAGAGTGCTGTCATCAGCAGAGGTCACCCCCGCCTTGTATGTCACCATGGAGATCCTGTCAAACTGGGGGAACGCTCTGCAGGTCGGGCTGACAGAAGTGCAGTTCTTCTGTCACAGAAACAAGAAGTTGTACGTCTCGCCTCATGACCTGGACATCAGGAATGCCGACTGCCCGGGGAATCTGGGTGCGCTGGTCAACGGAAAGGTGAAGGTGGGTTTCTGCCGCCTCTGTCGTCGCCTCCTCGGAGCGAGATCTTAGATTAAATCTGCTTCCTTACAGTCTGAACCCCGCAGGGACAGAGCTGTGTTTAGTATTCATTCTTTCTCCCCTCCTGGATTGACAGACCACGAAAGAGCGTCACATGTGGACGTGCCCCTTCCACCCTCCCATCCAGCTCTACTTCATCATCAGGAACACAGAACACGCTCCAGAGTTTGGAGTATCTTATATTAAAATCTGGAACTACAACCGGAGCCTGACCGTATGTCTATTTTTTTCTCTAACATATCAATATAGATTTTTAAAACCCTAATTGCTCAAGTTCAATCTGTTCCACACCTCAGAGATCATTTGCTTTGTGYCATCCAGCTGGCAGATGGACCCCACAGCTTGTGTGTTGTCATTAGATTGTGTGTGTGATTTGTTTAGGGCACGTCAGGGGGAGTGGTTCTCTTTAAAGTGTGGCTGCTTGAGCYGCCAGTCAGTTGATCCGAATATAGAGCAACGAGAGATTACCCTCGGGGGATTAGTGTAGCATGAGCTTCTTTCTCTCAGCGTCCCTGCTGTTCATAGAAAGATCCAAAAGCTTCATCACATTTTGGAGTTTTCTACAACCATCAGGGATGATTTCCTTTTAAATGTTTTTTATTATTATTATTGTGAATGAAGAGCTCAACTCTTTAGGTAAGGAACTTTAAGAGGCATGCAGATTCGGGTTGGAACTCGTGGGTTTAATGTTTGGAGGATCAAGCAGCTTTGATTGGACTTGTTGTTYGTTATAGTGCTAATCAAGGTTATAATAGTTTTGGATTTTTCATTATAGTTTAGTTTTATTTTGTTTTGACTTTTTTTCTTTTAATTCCGTTAGTTTTAATTCGTTTTTACAGTGGATTTTCTAGTTTTTATTAGTTACTATTGCATTTTTAATGCTTAGTTTTAGTTTAGTTTCATTTTTATAAGTTCCAGTATTAGATTTTTTTATAGTTTGAATAAACATATTTGCCAATGCATCCTCCATCCTGTGATGTTCATGTGAGTTAACTAACCAACAGCTATTTGGTCGCTATAAAGCAGACGTTATAGCGAAACCTTCCTAAAATAATTGTATAATTCAATTTCGCCAACTAAAAACTTGGGCGTTTATTTTAGGACGATGAAAATAATTGTCTCCAACCCGGTGCTACCTGCTGCTTGTTTTTCAGAGATCCACATGGCTCAAAATAAATTGACAAACATTAATACTAAGGATATTCTATTTATAATTTAGTTAGTTTTGTAAAAGGATTATACAGTTTTAGTTAGTTATCTTTTTTTTTTCATTTTATTACAGTTTTTATTTATTTCAGTTAAAATGTTTTTTTCAATTTCAGTTTTTGTTATTTAGTTTTAGTTAACTATAATAACTCTGGTGCTAATTACTGTTACTGGCCTGGAAAGTTCTTATGGGAATAAGTCAATTATTTGACAGTGTTCTAGCCAACGTGCAGCTAAAAGTCAGTTTAAAAACTGTAAGACATCTCTATAAATTCAAGATGAAAGTAATGACAGTCGTTTCTTTTCCAGGACCTTGACATAGGCGCTCGCCATATAAAGCTGTACCTGAACAGCACACTTGTGTTTGAAAGTGATTTGGAAAAGGGCTGCGGCAACCAGGTTTTTGACTACAGCACCACGATCAATCTGAAGGATTTCCAGGCGCCGGACCCCTCGTTCTCCAGCCCCGTGGCTTCAGGGCACAGTCTGCGTGGTGCGAGTCCACATCACTATGAGGACAGGAGGAGTAGTGAGGGCGGCAGCTGTCAGCGACACCAAAGCTCAGTAGGTTTACCGGACCCAGCAGGCCAGACTATGATGGACATGCAGGAGAAAGCTCATACACCGCTGCCACCCATCACTGCCTCTCGTCGCCCCGCCTCACAAAGAAGCTCTTTTGACTTGTCTGCGTGTGAAGAACCCCTCTCCCCCAGGCAGCAGGCGCAGCAGACTGTGACCACCCAGCCTTCGTCCTCTCGGGCTGCGCCCCAGTGGCTTCAGCCCCTGAACAGAGCTGCTCCAGAGGGCTGCGAGGCAAACCGAGAGAAGCCCCGCTGGCTGGTACCTCAGCACTCTTTAGAAACSAAACCGCATCCCGTCTCGTCCTCCTCCATACTCCCAGAGCTGCCCTGTAACCCAGGCCGGGTGTGCAGAGGGATCGACAGGACAGTGAACGGGGGGCAGTGGAAGGAGGAGTCTTTGGACCTGAGCTGTGACCTGCTTGAGGAACTGGGGGAGCAGAAGCCTGACAGGCCYGTCAGCGGACGCAGGAGCTCGTTCAGAAACTCCTCAGCCACGGTTAGGCAGACAGAGGAACAACAGCACAGAGCCACAGCTCTGACAAACCCTGGTAGGCTGTGGTAACATCTCTTGTGTTAAAGAGGCTATTTATTACAGTAAGGGTGTCYCCATACCAGTGTACTCGCTAATACTGATGCTGAGTATTTACTGTGTTAGAACATAAACATTACACATTGGGCCTCATGCAAG
>NW_013952450.1:688860-690581 GCF_001266775.1 Austrofundulus limnaeus
CATGGAATTTTTCACTTGAAATCAAAACAGTAACACATTCAATGAAGTATTGGTTTACTAGCTAGCTTTTTTTATTATTTTTTTTTGTGTTTGTGTGTGTGTGTAAATCACTTTTGTTTGAACTTATTTAGGTGATAAAAGGGGCAGATCTTGTAAGATTTATTCTTCTTCTGTTGCCTTTCATTTTATTTGATTTTTGATTATATGTTTTTTGTTGTATATATTTGTTTTGTTTTTAAAATGAATAAATTTCTAACAAAAAAAAAAGAGTATTGAATCCAGTATGAATACCGGTATCAGTTCTGAGTATCGAGCCATTTTGAACAAGTATGAGTAAAAATGCTGGTATCAAGCCCAATATCAGTATTGAAACACCATTAAATTTCACTATTACAGTATTATTTTTCTATTTATCTATTTTTCTGCTTTACTTCTTTGGAATCATTGTTTAACCATAAAGCCTTCAGTTTTACACTTTGTTCTGTGAAAGCTCAGAATATATCACAGTTCTATCAAGTTTTACAAGTCTTTCAAGTCAGTCAAAACAATTGAATATTTTTGATTGTAAAACTCCACAGAGTACCTATTCTTGTGTTGGTCATGTTTGTGTGTCTGATGGTGTAACGTGTTCTGGTTAATCATTTCTTTGTTTCATTCTCTGTATTTTCCAGAGGAGCCGATGTGTTTGGTGAGCACGAGCAGGCGGCAGAGCAGCTCTCGGGGTCAGGATGACACGCTCAGGGAGTCCTGGGACTCGCTCATAAAGTTCAACCAATGCCAACGTGGACGCATCTCCAACATGGAGTTTGAAGGGGACATTTTCGATGAGTTTCTTCAGCGTCAGGGACGTGGTCACCCCACACTCCCAATAAATCCTCCTACAGCACCCAGAAGCCCACTGTCCTCCCTAAATGCTCAGGGGCTCCTGAACGAAGGCCCCGATGATGATCCCTTCATGGAGCGGGAGGAGGAGTTTGAGATCCCGGTTCTGCCACAAGGCCAAAAGCTGGTAATTAAAATCCTGTCCACATGGGGGGATCGGCATTATGTGGGTCTCAATGGCCTGGAGGTGTTCAGCTCCAGTGGAGAGCCTCTTCGACCCGACCACATCCGCGCAGACCCCCCGGATATAAACATTCTCCCAGCTTATGGTAAAGATCCACGTGTGGTCACCAACTTACTTGACGGTGTTAATCGCACTCAGGACGACATGCATCTTTGGCTGGCACCTTTTACACCCGGCCGTAGCCACACCATCTTCCTGGACTTTGGAGCTTCTTACCAAGTTGCAATGATCCGAGTTTGGAACTACAACAAGTCCCGCATCCACTCATTCCGCGGTGCGAAAGAGGTGGAGATGCTGCTGGATGGGAGGTGCATCTTCAGGGGAGAAATTGCCAAAGCCTCTGGAACTCTTACTCACGGTACTTCACCAGAAAACTGTCCCAAATTCATTCTGTCGTCCTCTTGTTACTTTGAAACCAGAGTTGCATAAAGTACCACAAAGTGATACTTGAGTAACTGTACAAGTATCTTACCAAAGTTGCATAAAGTACCACAAAGTGATACTTGAGTAACTGTACAAGTATCTTACCAAAAAATTACTTTGGTAAAAGTTAAAGTCTTCGTTAGGAATATTATTTGAGTAAAAGTATTAAAGTATCTGATATTTTTTTGTACTTAAGTATTAAAAGTAAAAGTATTGGTTTAAAATGAGGAGT
>NW_013952450.1:691698-694413 GCF_001266775.1 Austrofundulus limnaeus
CCCTTGTCCTCACCTTGTTGGTAAATCAGGGTTGGACCAATTTGGCGACACAATCCTTTTCACCACTGAYGATGAGATTCTAGAGGCCATGTCTCGTTTTGATGAAACCTTCCTCAGTGAAGCTGAGAGTCCTGAGAGCTTGGTGTATGAGGAGGAGCTGCAGAGGCCACGCACYGCTGATGGAGAGGGAGAAGAAAGACCTTTTACACAGGCTGGTTTTAGAGAGGAAGACCTCACTGTGAGTAAAGCCTTCAGCGGATCTAGACATGCTGATCCAAAGACAGTTTTCTTATTCAACTAAATGTGATTTCAACAYTAACTCACAAAACGTATAAGTGCAGAAGAAGGGATAACCTGTATTTCGGTCTTGGTTAATTGTCAAGATATAATAAGTGATTTATCACCAGGGGTTTAAAGAGTGTGTTCTGTTTTTAGTTGAAACTTCAACTTAATCCCACTGTGAATCAGAGTGAGGAGAGCTCAGAACATGTTCCTGGGATGTTCACTGGAACATGTGAGTAGACTAATCATCTCTGTTRTCTAGTTCTTTTCTTGTCATACATTTGGCATTCTGTTTTGTAAAACGATTGGGCCTCATGCAAGAACATGTTCGTATTCTTATCCAAAATTTCTCTTACTTTTGTTCGTACGAAGGGTTCGTACGAACGTGTCACGTCAGATTCAACAAACTTTTCTATCTTCAGGAAAAGTGTGTAAATGAGGAGCGTAAACTGATGAATGCGAATCAGCTGCTCGTGCACGAGGAGAGGTGATTTACATAATTACCACCCCAAAATCACCATATTAGGCTACGTTTCCTGCCCAAGATACCAGGAAGTGTCCATTCATAAATGACATTGCAAAGTAAAAAGAAGAACTTTACGAGTTCGGAGAGTCCTGCTCTGAGAGATCCAGGGAAAAAAAAGTCATTTTTAGCTGCGTCAGCTGTAGAATTAAAGGAGCTGCTTTAAAGCAGAGGAATGAAATGACTGCTGTTAATGTCGTGTCTCCCGTGGGTCACACAGTCACAGAAATAAAATCTAAATCATATTTATCTCTCTCAGTAGTCCTGCTCCAGTGTTTCTTTGGTCAAATATTTTTTAAGTGTAAACAACTGTGTTACATAGTTTTCATTTATTCAGAGGAGCAGTCGCGCACCGCTATGCCCTGTTAAATATATGACAGGTCTGGATCACACGTGAATTTTGTTCGTATCTGAAAAAAATCTTAGAATATGAGAAAATTGGTGAATGCCACAAATTCTACTAAATCACTCGTACACACAACTTAAGAACAAATCTGTGCGTACGAACGGTTCTTGCATGAGGCCCATTGTCTCCTGTTGTCCCAGGCCTTCGACTGGAGCTGATGGCGACGTGGGGCGACTCCCACTATTTGGGCCTGACGGGACTGGAGGTGGTGGGGAAGGACGGTGAGAGCTTACCTTTAGATCTCAGTATGATTTCTGCCTCACCGAGGGACCTAAACGACCTGCCAGAGTACAGACACGACTTGCGCACGCTCGATAAGTACGACCCGCTCAATCCCAGTCCCAAAACTGATCATCAGATCAGCGCCTGTCTTCAGTGGCTGTTTTCATCCCGCAGGCTTATCGACGGCCACAACATCACCACCGAGGACCACCACATGTGGCTGATTCCTTTCTCCTATGGAGAACTCCACATCTTGAACATCACCTTCAGCAGGATCCAGACCATCGCCGGTCTCCGTGTCTGGAACTACAACAAGTCACCTGAGGACTCGTACAGAGGGGTGAGACWTGTTTCTGCCTGACTTAAACAATTAGGAGCAATTACAGAAATGAATGCAATTCTTTGGTTATAAGTTGTGTGAAATTGCTAAATCAGTAAATTAAACTACATTATTATACTGTTTAATTTGAAGTCAGACTCTTCTTTTTTTATTATTTGCACAATAAATAATTAACAGTACGTGTTATTTGTACAAACACACTTCTCAAACACTCATTTTGCAAAAACATGACTTTGCTCTATATGTCTTATAAATGTAACCATTTCTYGTTGTTTGGTTTAGGTGAAAGTCATCCATTTGTACATAGACGATGTTACCATCTCTCCAGCCGAGGGGTTCCTGATCCGGAAAGGTCCAGGACATTGTCACTTTGACTTTGCCCAAGAAATCCTCTTTGTTGACTTCCTTCGAGCACCKATCACTAACAAGAGGAATGAAGACTCCCAAAAGTACAAACCAGAATTTGAGTTATTTCAGATTTGTGTCCAAGTGTGCACGTATTATCTGCTAATGTTTTAACTTTGTTCATTTTAATTTAGAGTTAGCTCTAAGAAACAGGAACAGGCCAGCACGGACTATGAAGCTCCCATCATGCCTTGCGGCTGTATCCTTATATACAGTGAAGCAAGTTGACTCCTTTTTTTTGTCTTTTACTGTTTAAGCTACAAAAACAGACACAAAGCAAATATTTGCTTACATTATATGCTCCAAAAAGCTTTAATTTAGTAAAAATATTTTGCAAAATTGAACTGTTTTGAAATTTATCCATTGCTAGATGGGTTTTATGGTATTTAAAGGGGCAAAATTATGTGTTTCTCAGGCATATATTTAAATACTATTCCATAATAAAGTATCTATGTCACCTTTAGCTGTTATTAAAATGCTGTTTTTATGTTTAAATAGAAAAATAAACTTATCTTCTCATCACTTCCTCTTCTAAAC
>NW_013952450.1:695428-701667 GCF_001266775.1 Austrofundulus limnaeus
GCTTTGGGCATGTTTTTTTATGAGAGTATAACATTATAACATGATATAAAACTCAAAAAAGTTGATTTTACATGATATTGCCCCTTTAATTTATTTCGGTGGGGATTTGCAAGTGTTTCATTACATTTTTGAGGCCGACATGTTTGCTCACAGAATATTCCAGTATCAAAGGGTGTCTTTTTTTCAGTGGCTAAGCAGCGAGTAAGCACATGTCCAAATGTAAAATTGAAGGTGTTGTATGTATGATACAAATTACTCCTTGTGTATTCTTTGACCATCACCTGACAGTCATCTTTCAGCTGCAGCTCTTAACTACCTGGGGGGACCCATACTACATTGGACTGAATGGCCTGGAGTTTTATGACCAGAGCCATGAGAAGATCAGTCTCTCTGACAACAGTATCCTTTCCTATGTGTCAGTCATTTATTAGTTTAGATTGCATAAGGAACAATTAAAACTGGTTATGATGTGTTCAAAACTGATGAGTAGTTTTAATGATATACACATATATGATGAGTCTTTAACATTGTGTCCATCAGACATCGCAGCTTTCCCAGACAGTGTCAATGTCCTGGACAATGTAAGCGGCGATGTAAGGACTCCAGATAAATTAATAGATGGAGTCAGTGACACCCACGATGGCAGACACACGTGGTTAGCCCCAGTTCTGCCTGGAATGGTGAGGAAGCATGTCAGAAGAAGCTGAAAGTTGTTCAGCTGACTCCCATCTACATTTGATAGTGTGTCTCCTGGTTTCCTCGCAGGTCAATCGTGTTTATGTCATCTTTGATCAGCCGGTGACGGTGTCTATGATCAAACTCTGGAACTACTCAAAGACGCCTCAGAGAGGAGTGAAAGAGTTTGGGGTGAGCCTTTCAGTTTGCTGTTGGGTATTGCAGTAACTCTGTGCACATTTTGACCTTTACCTCCATCGTGTCTGTGTGCGCAGCTGCTAGTGGACGACCTCCTGGTGTATAACGGCATCTTGGACATCGTTAACCACACAGCAAGAGGCATTCTGCCTACTTGTGACCCGGTGGTGCCTTACCACACCATCCTGTTCACAGATGATTTCTACATTGCACATCGTGAAAGGAACACTGTCATCAGGTATGCCAGCTTTACCTAAAACATTTAAGTGCCCACAAAAAAATGTTCTTTTCTCAGATTGCAATATCTTAAAATTTGCTGTACTGTTGGTGAATWGTTGAAAATCTAGTATAGACAAATTAACTGATGAACAGAATGGGTTAAGTTAAATCTTATCACGCTGATAACTCAGTTGTTTTGAACAACTTTTGTCCACTTCAGCCCTCGTGGCAGAAGACACCACCATCAGTAAGTAAGAGYCTGGAAACTCTTGTGTCAGCACCCCCTGGTGGTCAGTCCCTGCACTGTAGATTCGTCCAGTGTCCGCAGAAATCCCTCACCAAATACCCAGTCATGTCTCCCCTCTTCTTTCATTTTGTGGTACCTCTGGCTCCATTATTGGYTCTTTAAAGGCCATAACATACAGACTTTAAATCCTTTTTCCTCCCTTTTTACCTCAGTTTCTCAGTGGTTCAACAAATGTAGCTGAAATGAAACAGTTGCCTTCCTGTTTTTTTTTATGTGTTGCAGTAATCACGTGGAGGACCAAGACGTGATGATGACTAACGAGAATCAGATTGTTCATCACAACAAGAAGAAGCAGACAGCAGATCCAGGTGAAACATCTATTTCTGCTTATATTCAGAAATTATTTGAACGTAATACTTATTTGTTCTTTAATGTAGCTCTTCGGCCTAAAACGTGCATGACTGACGGCGGAAAATATGGAAAGAGGAGATACTAAGAGACACAGACAAATCACACAGAGAACTGAACGTGACTACGCTCCACCATTGGTAGGCAAACCTTCCATTAAATCTTCAATCAACTACAGAAGAGGACGTTTCAATCAGTGTGCACACACAGTGAGTTCCACTTCATGTYTGGATTCCCTCTGTCGTTGGCTGTGAAAACACCCACCCACACACGCATGACAGAGAACACACACTGTACAACACGTTATCCCTCCCACAGTGCCAGAAAAAAATCTGAGGCTGCTTTTTCTCAGCTGAGTTACTGTGCCTATTACTGAACACTTCACCTTGTGGCTGCTACGTGTGACTTGTGCTGCATATCCTACTGCTACTTGTATGTAACCCYCTGCAGTACATAACTAAAACACTTCAGTGACTTATCTCCTGATGAGCCAAATGATCATAACCTGAATATGAAAACACCAATCCATCAACTTGTTGCAAAGCTATGCAGCCAATTTATAACTATTATAAATGAATTAGCTAAGATATTCTGCAGCAGGTTTTACCTGGAAGTGCTTTCTGAACAATTTTTACCTTTTTGTAGGATATTCATTGGCGCTTACATAATATTAAAAAAAAGGTTCAAAAATCAGTGTATTTCACCTTTAATTAAAGAACTGGAGTTATGCAAAGGTTTTAATGCATATGAACACATCCAGATGGTTTAGGTGTGTTTAGCATTGGTAATAAAAGCTTGTTTGCAATCCAAGTGACCTTTATCAAAAGCTGCAATGTGCTTAATTAAGGTAGGCTTATGGAGGCAAAGCTTTTTTTTATTGTAGATAAAAGCCAACGTCTAATATGCAACTATTACTATTATACCTCAAATTAAATAGGTTTAATAAAGGACACATCCCATTTTACCTTCATCTGTGGTGTGCTGTCTTTAAATATTTACTGTATTGCTGCATGGAGGGGTCTGAACGTTAGCTTTTAATGATCTAAAACATTTCACTTGTTCAGTCTCATTAAGCCCTGCTGTAAATAATTTCACACTCCTTACGTGGAGTGGTTTAAGAAATGCAGTTTTATGTATTTAGTTTCAAAATAACCCACACTAACAAATAATCACCAAGTCTGCTCCTTTTAATGGTGACTGTTGTATGTTTGACTTTTTTTACATTTATTTTTCTAATCTATGTGTATAATTGATGTAGGTTTATTTAAATAAAATGTCAACATGAACTTTGTGGAAAAAATGTTGTGAACGTGTTTTCTTCATCAAATATACAGACTAATGTCATTTAAACTGGGAGCTGTAGGTTTATATTTTTAGACGGGCCAAAGCAAAACCTGTTTATTTATTATTCACCCAAAGGGAATAAAGAGAAAAATACACGAGAGACAGATGAGCGCCATAAATACATCCTGAGAATTTTTAATGCACAATCTGCAGTATATCCATTGTATTTGTAAGGAATGACCATTCCGTTTCAATCTGCTCCTCGGACAGAGCTTTAGAAGTGGAAAAGGTGACGAGAGCATCACTTTTTACAAACATTTAGCTGATTACATCTTTGTATCAAACAGCTTTGGGGACGGTGGGCTCAGATTTTTCCTGGGAAGGTCCCCTCTTCTCTCTGCTCATCCCATTTCTCCACCTAGAAAAACAAAAGTTTCAGAGGGAAAATTCTTCATGTGCGTGAAATAGTACTTCAATRATACTTTAATATTTCCTGAATCTTTTATGTTTCTCTGGTTCAACATCCCTGATTTAACATTACCAGTCTTCTGATGACACGCCAGAGATTATTTAATAGTTTGAGTCAGATGAGCTGCAGCAGGGACACAGCTAACACATTCGAAGCAGGTTCAACATAGCTGAGCTTTCTTTGTTAGCTGGCTCAAAACAACCTTAAGTCTGAGATAAATCGGTATTACAAGGGAGAATATTTATTAACTGTGCTTGTGGWTTTAATGGTATTGTGTCACTTTGTTTTCTCTTTAATGTAGTTACAAGCTTCTAAAAAATGGGAATACGATTTTGTGAGAATATTTAAATTTCTAAATTTAATACATAAGGTTTCATTCTGATTTTAATATCTAGAGCACAGAGATCGATCCACATTCAAATAGAGCATCTTTTGAGACACCAAAAACTCTTCCTCATTATAGTCCAACCATCTGTATGAAGAAACGCTCTCCTAAATGGACTGCAACTTTTACTCAATGCAGTTTGATCAACTTTGTTCAGCAGAAAAGTTTCTTTCAGTTGAGACCAAGAGCAAAGGTTAAGCCAGTTTTGACTGAACCTGATCTAGAGAGAGTAATTCTTGCTTTTATAACAACCCGCCTTGACTACTACAATGTACTTTATGAAGGAGTCGAGCCTTTTCACATCTCCAAACGATTCAAAAYGCTGCTGGAATATGTAGATTTGAGCACAGTTTGTCTTATTCTCACTYTGTAGCATCACAGAATTATTGGCTTTAAAAATTTTCTTGTTTACTTGTAAATGTCTAAATGGTTTCACCACTTCAGATATTTCTTCTTATATGACTTTGCGGGCCGTGAGATCTGATCAAGATACCTTCTAATGTGAGATGGGTTCATTTCCTTCATGTATTTAAATCTCTTAAAAAAACATCTGTTCTCACTTTTATAAAACCCAGTGTGAGTTGGCTTTGTCTTTTAATGATACAGTAATCATCATTTGGCTTTTGTGGCTTTTTTTTCTTAGTTTATTGTAAACTTGTATTTCCACTGTTTCTTTTTTACAAGTTTTTTTTTTTTTTTTGTATACAGTACTTTGGTTACAACTTGTTTCTAAATAACCTCATAAATAAACTGACTTGATTCTGTAGAAATCAGAAATGTCATAAGGAAATCTGAAAATGACAGCTGATACTTTAAACCAGAGGAGCCCAAAGTGGGGCCCGCGGGCCAAATTTGGCCCGCCAAGCCATTTGATTTGGCCCACCAACAGTTGCCAAAGTTACAAGGTTGTAACCTGTTATCCTATAGGTAGAAACACAGTATTTCCATTGGTCAAATGACTATATAAAAGGGCTGTAGTGAAGGTATTTTTCAGTCATGGTGCTGACTTTATCTTTGATTTATTAGGATTAAACATGAAACAACAAGAAATATTTAGATCAGATTTAACCCCGCATGTAGATTTGCACACTTTATAAGGCCACAAAAACTCATTTTATCAATTTATGATATGTCCCATGAGCCTTTGCTACTTGAGCGTATGGCAGACTTTCTCCAAGTGCACAGACTAAAACAAAAGAGGGCCATTGAACAGCTTAATTGTTAAAAATAAAAGACTTTACTTAAAAAAGTGTTTGTATTTCATGTATTATATAAATGTATTTGGCCCGCAGCCATGGATAGATTTTCAATTTGGTCCCCTCTGGGAAAATGTTTGGGCACCCCTGCTTTAAACAATCTGAAATATCAGATACATTTATTTGTATAGCACCTTTCAAAACCCAGTTACAAAGTGCTTTACATCACAGAATAAAAATAAATAAAAATAAAACATGCAGTGGTCAACAATTAAAAGCCAACTCATAATAATATGTTTTAAAAGAGATTTAAAAGAGGACAATCCTGTCTGATATAAAGTGGCAGTGCATTCCATAAAASAGGAGCCCTAACAGAAAAGGCTCTATAACCCTCTGTAGTCTTACTCTGAGTGCTATAARCAGTGACTGATCAGATATATATACAGTGTAAGTAAGTCTGAAATATAAGATGGTGCAAGTCCATTCAGTGATTTAAAAACTATCAATGCAATCTTAAAACCAATCCTGCAAACCACAGGTAACCAGTGTAAAGAAGCCAGAACAGGAGGGATATGATCATACTTCTGGGATTCAGTGAGGACTCTAGCTGCTGTATTTTGTAAATATTGTAAAGTGAAAACCCGTACTTAAATTTAAAATAAGAAAAAGCCTGAATGTGCCTGAACAGTTTTTACTGAGCTAAGATTGTTTGGTTTAATTTGAAACTTGTGTTTTGATTTGCTGGACTGGACAAGACTTCAGGGAATAAGTGAAGGGAAGGAAAAAAAATAAAAATAAAAAATTCACCCCCCTAATGAACCAAGCTGACCCCAGAATCATAGAAAGAGTCAWGGGTCATTGCTCTTTTTTTAAAACAATCCAGTTTGTTTTTAATTCATATTAGTTAAGAAAGTAAATATTTACCCATGACATGGGGCAGATGGATGTGTAGACCCTCTTGTACCATTCACAAGGGGTGAGGTCTGCTCCTTTAGCAGTCAGGGCTTTCTGACAGCGGTGGTAGTCTAAAAAAGTAAAACAGAGAAAGGAAAGACAAACAATATGAGACAATCCATGTCACAAATTAGTCTCTTATGTGCAGATTTTAGCGGCCATAACA
This sequence comes from Austrofundulus limnaeus, assembly GCF_001266775.1. Classification (NCBI taxonomy): domain Eukaryota; kingdom Metazoa; phylum Chordata; class Actinopteri; order Cyprinodontiformes; family Rivulidae; genus Austrofundulus; species Austrofundulus limnaeus. The sequence goes on from NW_013952450.1 coordinate 701,630, forward strand.
TTTTAAATTCAGACATATTATACAAATCCATATATATA
>NW_013952450.1:701757-707185 GCF_001266775.1 Austrofundulus limnaeus
ATATATATGTGCCTAATCTTATCACGCCTGAGGTAAAGCTCTTAGAACAGTTGTTCCCAAACTTTTCAGCTTTTGACCCACAAAATACCAGCAGCAGAGACCTGTGACCCCAGCTGTTGTTGGTTGATGAACATTGGTTTCACGTCAAACAAACAAGAGCATAGTAACATTATTTATTACTCTCTTTTTGTCTATTTTAAGTACACTAACTTTACTCATTTGTCACAACAAAGGCAAAATATTATTGATAGTTGTAATTTTTTAGTGTAATTAATTCAGAAAAATCTTTTCAGGACCCCACCTTGATGTTTCGGGACCCCACTGTGGGTCCCGACCCCAACTTTGGGAACCACTGCATCAGTTTCCTGCTTTGACCTTGTCATGACTTACCCAAATAGTTGGACCAGCAGTTCCTGGTCTGGTTCTGGTTGGGGAATCTGGCGTCAAAGGGAGCTGTGCGGTAGTTCTCCAGTTTGGCCTTAATGTCCTCAGCCATCTCTACAGTCTGTCAAAACAATATAACCAGTAAACGTACAACACATATGGCTTTTTTTCTTCTAGCATTTAGCCGCCGTCACCCATATTAAACAAGACTCTGTGTGTTTCCTGCAGAGACAAACCGACCAACAAACACTCGGAGCCCTGGTGTGGGGGTTGTATGGACGGGGGGAGGACTGGCTTTCAAAATATCCACACAGACCAGGGCCTTCCTACGCAGTTAGTGAAGGACAAGGSTCTGTTTTTTACCAGGCTACACCTGCTCTGGTTCTGCAGAGGATTTAATTTAGGAGAAATAGTTTGGTTGCCGCATGCAGTACCTGGAGCTGTTTATAGAAATGCGGCGCTGTAACACTTCAGAGTGAGCTAACAAAAAATATATATAATTACGACAACGTTTAAGACACATTTTAACACCGTGATAGTCATGTTTTAAACTTAAAACGTAGAAACCATAAAATAAAACGTCTGAAATGACATTGAACACATAATGGCCTCCCAGGTCATAGAGGCATTTCCTCATCGGACATGTTTCATTACATTAGTCTATTAAAAACGGTTACGCTTTAGTAAAATTAAACTTAAACAGCAGCTAACATTTATCCGTATTAAATGCATTACCTCCCGTTTCCAATAGGATTATTAAACCGTTTAAAACAAACAGATAAACATTACCTTTGTCGAACTGTGGACTCGAGCTCGGTGACTTTAACCGCTCGGTTAATGTTTGCTGCTCCTGTGATATGATGCGCCACGAGCGCCTCGCGCGTGCGTTCCTGTGCGGAGAAATTGCAGCCGTGCAGTCCCGGTACAAGTGTATGGCGGACACAGACAAGTCACATTGAAACGAGTAGGGGTCTCTGCGGTCACACTCGGCTCTGATGTTTATTAAAATGCATTCAAAGTGCCGCGGAAGTAATGTGGTATAACTTTTAATGCTAAATGTTATGTKTCGCACATAATTCCTTCAAAGGCGGAAGTCAGTATTTGTGTCAATCATTAACAGGTGTATTCAAGTATGTTTTTTTTTTTCTGGGACGTGAACCTAGTCGGTATAATGTTTTTTTCCCCTCCATTTTCCCCTGGAAAAGAATGGAGAAATTCGTTWACAAACGCTGACTGAAATCAGGAATTCACGTCGGAATGTCTGAAAGTACGTCGTGAGAAGGCGCAGAAATGTCAGAAATGTGTTTGCGGCGGTGTTTCTGGAAATAACCTTTTGTATACAGGCTCATACATTTTTATTTTTTACAATATAACTTCTCAGCCATTCGGCGGCACCTATATCGACTCTAGTGTAACAACAATAACAAAAACTACTACGAGCTGTGTGTGTACGGTATGACAGCCAGGACATAGCTATATATACAAGAGATCCCCACGGACTGGCGCTGGAGCGTACGTATCAGTGCGGCCGCCATCTTGGATGGGTACCTCTCACGCTCTGGGCCTAACATAAAAGCAGTGGGTGCGCCCGGCGCGTTTATTTATACTGAGAAAGCTGTTCATTCAACTAAAATAACTGCAACTCCATGTTTGTTACAAACAGCWGAGATGTAGTTRTGTTAYTGGACACRGTCACACAATAAAAATAAGAGCTTTCATGCTGAAATACTTTTTATTATCTTATATTGTCCCTTAAATTGTCTTTATTTTCCCTCAGTGGTAATATTCAGGTGCATCAGCAGCAAAGTGACAGGAAATTCACACAGGGAGAACATATTTTGTATGAATAAGAAAAAAAGACATTTTTAAAGAATTTAAAGAAAATACATTTTGTAAAAAAGAAATGTTTGTTATTTCTCTTTAACACAATCCTTAAATACTTATTTACATGGCAAAACACAAGAATTTATTCATATATTGTTTTATTGTGCTGTGAATGCACACGTGCACATACGTGTGTAGCTATACAGGTACACACATACGTATATATAGTATATATAGATGTGTGTATGTATGTATGTGCACACGAGTGTGCATTCACAGCACAATTAAACAAATAGGAATGATTTCTTTGTTATTGCTGTGTAAATAAAGACTATTTTAGAGAACAAGTATTTCATCATGAAAGTTCTTCTTTTTAATGTATATAATGTTAAATCAGTGAGTCAGAGAACAAACATCAGCAAACTGTAAACAAAAATTTCATCTTCATTTGTACGTGTGAGGGTTCACAAAGAGAGACACACAGCAGATTGGTCAAAAAATGTTACAACCTCAAAATACTAAACTATTGGAAAACATCAAAAATTGAATTATAAAGTTCAACTTGTCCGTCTGCTGACATGCAACATGATGTGACGTCATGCAGCTGTGCCTTCTTGTTGCAGCTGGGCTGTTTACACTGAGGAGCTGTTTACACTGAGGGGCTGTTTACAGTGAGGGGCAGGACCACTGCAGCTGCCCCTCCAAAGGAACTGACAACTCAAAGGAAAAAAAAAAGTTCAAATATTGCAAATGATAAAAAAAACTATTACAAAATGTTATCTATATGTGTGCTCTGTAAATAATTACCCTAATATGAAATAAATGATGCAAATTTGTTTGATTAAACTACATATTTAAATTCTAAATTAACGTAGAATAATTAAATTTGTACATTTACGAAAAAAAAAAACAACCAAAAAACAAACCCATACGATACCAAACAGTAAAATAGTGACACAACCTTTATTTACTGTGTGTCTGCAGGTGCTGCAGTCACAGTATGTTTATACTAAAGCATTATTTACATTTTAACATCASCTCTAATCCTKACGATCTGARCCGTCCTGTCAATCTTTTGTCTTGAAGTGCTCTCTTCAGAGTTTGAATGAGCAACAAAACCCTCTGTTCTCATTAGACCTTCTCAGTCTGTCACTAGGAGGTCTATGTGAAGAAAAAACACAGGAAGAGATAAAGAGAACCAGTTCCTGCTGTTGTCATTTTGTTGATTGACAAATAACATTAGCTACAATGATAAAATATTATAAATGTCAAATAATCAAAACTATTGTTCTTATAAAATAATAAGTAAATTGTTACTTATAAAAAGGTAATTACGTGATCTACTTTCAAACCTTCATAGGTTGATGCACCAAATAAGGWCTCTTGCTCCAGTGCTGCCTAGAGTGGAGATCCCCATCCAATATGGCGGCSCCGCGCGATGTGWTTCTGTCCGCCATGAGGTTTCTAGTTATTTATATAATAACTATGAGCCAGGCAACGCGTCTCCGGCTGTGTTGACGTCATGCTCCGCATGGGCGGCACGCCCCTGTCATTTCGCAATTCAAAGTGCGCATGCACTATACTGAATAACAAAAATGTTAAATATATATATATTAATTTAATGGTTTGCACTTAGTTTGGTTTTAAAATATCCAATTACTTTTTACGTTTGTTTCAGTACTTTTAATCTTTTTGTCCCCTAAAACATACTGTGAAAGTGTTAACGAGATGAAGAGGAATTGATTAAAATAAACAATGTTTGTGACCATGCTTGTGTAATCCAAGCCCAACTTCAAGTATTTAGTACATTAGGTTTCTCAATTATATATCACTAATGACAAAGTTAAAGACRAGAATATTTTTATTTATATATATCCAATGTAAAACATTAAAAGGAAAACGAGCTTTACAACAATAAGTGTTACAGTGACGTCTCAGCTTTGAGTCCAAATTTAAAAAAAAGTATGGCAGCGGAGTTTCCAAGATCTGGAATAAGATTACTTGTAGTACAGATTAAAATGGTCTCCATCCGTAGAGAGCATTATAGAGGCCTGAGTCATTCCTTGGAAACTGCTGAAATGACAGCATCTTGGATACAGGAAGTCACCAGCATTCATGTCTTGATTGTCCACCATCTCATTGACTTCAAGTTTGTCTCTTTAAAGTTTTCACAAACATAACACATGTTTGCTTAGAGTTCACTTTTCGATCAGAGGGGGTTCTGTTGTTTTCCACATTTCAGTATATTCACAGTACAACGCTTGTCAAAAATTGCCAACTTACCCTGAATGTTTCCAGACTTTTGACTAGTTTGTTATTTTTAATATATCTGTTCAACATAAACTAAACTTTACTTCTAGTAAAATAGCCCTGACACTCTAAAAATTTCTCTGAAGGCCACTGTAATTGGAAATACTTTGAAAAGAAGAACCTGTGCAGTGACAACCTTTAAAGCAAAAAAAAAAACAAATAAACCGATTGCATAGATATTAAAAATAATGTTCCAGCATTTAAACCTCTGAGAAGAGCTTTGTAGTGATGCACAAACCTATTATAACAGTACAGCAAGGAAGGCTTTGTAGAGTTAATCATCAGCAAAACAGCAGCTTCTTCAACCTTTGATTAAAGTTTATGTGCAATCAAGTCTGGGGACGTAATGCCCTGGTTTAGATTTAAAACGTTCTGAAGGAATCTTGTCACCTAAAATTAAGTTCAAAACCTCAAAATAAAAACAGCTTTCTTTGGTTGTTAACAGCTGAAAAAGGCAAAACTGACTATCATGCTTTGGTTTTAAAGTCCAAGGGAGTCAACAAAACCCAAACCCCTTCACCCGTCACTGAAGCGGAGTCGGTTAAAGACTTCTTTCATGTCCTCGTCAGACATCGATCCCCCGCTGGTGTCGGTGCGGAGAACCGTGCACAGTGGGACGTCCTGCTTCAGCTTCCGCTTGATGAGGGTCACCGTGCCTTCGGCTTCCTTCTTCTCAGGACCCGTCAAAAGGAGGTAAGCAGCATGGCGTCCACTCTCCATCAGTGTGGCTAAAATAAAAACAACCAATAAAAGATCTCAACTGTTTTTTTTTCATCATTACCCAAATCCAGTAGTTTCAAAACTGCTTCTCCCCGTTTGGTTTATTGATTTTTATTCCCAAAAAGGCCCCTCTGTGCAAAACGAGTTTAAAACTATGAACAACTCCCTGCAAGGAAAAAAATGGAGGCTC
>NW_013952450.1:709393-723901 GCF_001266775.1 Austrofundulus limnaeus
AGATGGAGCAAATGGACTAGATCCTTAGAGAGCAATAACTGAATCAGGTCTCTCTTTCCTTGTTATTTCTAAATGCTGCTCAAAAAAAAGGAAAGTAAATAAGTCTGCTGTTTTATCCTGTATCTGTTCAACTTAGTTAGAATGTGAATAATTCCTCTTGTCGACAGTCTGTTTCTGTTCTGCGTATTGTATGTGTTTGGGAAAAAAAAAGCTTCAATAAACAAAGTAAAAAAATAAATAAAAAGAAAATCCAATGACCAAAAGATACACTGACCACAGAMCCACCTGGAATGGCAATTTTCCCCCTCTAGAGGGCGTACCCCCACACTTCGGGAACCACTGCCTAAATCACTCAATCATCTATTATGATACTAGTATATACAGTAAAAATAGGTAAATATGTAAAAAAATCACCTTTGAAGGCTACAATGTGGTCCAGGGTGTTGGTAAACTCGAGGAGAACTTTAGGGTAGCCAGGATGCAGCATGTAAGAGCGTCGATCAGTCAATGATGATTCCTGAAATGTTTTTAAAGAYGTCCAAAAACAGTTCGTGAAATTCTGAGTCACCAGTAAATATATTTTTTTTTCCATGTGTAAGCAGTGTCCTTACAGATGAGTTGGACTCTGGTGGCATCAAGCCCCAAAACATGAAGACTGAGTAGGAGCTGATGGTGTAAACGGAGGCTGGCCTTGGAGAGTTGGCACTGGCAAGAAGTTTGAGCTCCCACAGCACACCGCCAGACTTCCCATCCAGGATTATTATCTACACACAGGAATGTTTGGTTGAAAGAGAAATCAGAAACTCAGGGTAGAGAAAATAAACACGAGCTGACTGCAAATAACTGACCTTCTTTTTGTAGCTGCCTATGTCCTCTTCAATCACAACATCCAGGATATCATCGGTGTTAAAGTGACCAAAGGAAGGCATGCTGAAAGAAAAACCAGGAAGCAAATGTTTTTCAAACTTAAACTTCATAATAGAAACTTTATTTATTGTACTGTCTGAAAAACTACCTGGACTGCAGTGAAATTCAAATAATCATTAAATAAAAAAGAGAAGTTACCCAAGAATTGAGCTAGTGTTGAATCTCCACCGTAGCTGTAACTTCTTTCCATCCACCAAAGCCACCTCATTCGCAGAAACGACCACCAGGTCAGATGAAAAATCTGTAGCTTTAGTCCTGAGCAAACTCATAGCGTCAGACCTACAAAGTAATATCAAATATTAGTTAAAAAAATTAAAAATACATGGATTTTAATTTTAAAAGTCACGTCGTGAACAAGCAAGGTGTTTCTTACTCATGAATGGGAACAAGGCCAGTTGCAGCATCGGCTTTTTTCTCCAGGCTTTTGTCTTTCTTAAGGTCAGGAGTCAGTCCTGCTTTAGCCTTGGCTAYAATCCTCCACAGTGCTAGTCCATACACACCTGTGTCTGTGAGGGAATTTACTACCATCAGTGGTCACATAATCATAATTAATAACTAATAGTATGATCTCACTGAACTCCTCTCTATCCTCTTCCTCATCGATTTAAGTGCCGCCTTTGATACCATCTCACACACCATCCTCATTGACAGTCTATCATGTATTGGTATTTCACACACACACACCTTAAATGGTTTATTTCATACGTTTCTGGCCATACACAGTTTGTTAAATTAAAATMATTTTCCTCATATCCATCCCCTTTCTGTTCTGGTGTTCCACAAGATTCTGTCCTCGGCCCTCTCCTTTTTATCATCATCTACCTCCTTCCACTTGGCAACATCTTTCGAAAACATAATATGCAATTCCACTGTTACGCAGATGACGCTCAGTTCTAGATGTCCACCACCCTCCCACCCACCTCGCTCACTGACTGCCTTTATGATATGGTCCTGGTTTACCAGCATCTTACTAAAATTAACTGTGACAAAATGGAACTTCTTCTCATTGGTACTAAATCCACCTTTGCAAAAACCAACAACTTTTCCATTCTCATTGACAGCACCTCATTTCCCCCAAGAAACCTACCCTCACTCTGGATGGAATTAATTTAAAATCCTGTAATAACGTGAAGAACCTTGGGTTTATTTTGATCAGGATATGTCAAAAGTGTTATTAAGACCATTTTAGCCCGCCTGCACATGGTAGAGTAGGAGGCAGAGGTTTCCGTTATCAGGGTCCTCTCTTATGGTTGTTCTCCTCACAGTTCACTGCTTTCCCTGAAAATATAAACTACCCAGTTATTGTTGTCACACACGATTTCACATACAAACCTTTTTGAAGCAGTACATAGTGAGAACCCTGCTCACTGAGATGGATAAGATGACTTGCTGATWCAAAGGAATCAAGAACCACAGTCGAACCGATTTGGGTGCCTGTCTTCCCTGAGAGCAAAATAAGCTGAGTCTGCAGATCAGAAAAATGTTTTGCCGCATTACTAGATAATTTGACTGGTATTGCTTATAATTTAAATATATTTTCATTTCTATAGGGAAAAAATTCTACACAAATGTATAGTAAATCATAAACATAYCCAACACTTTTGGTGTATTGGAACATAAATAAGCATGGTGTAAAAAAAGGGGCAATGGAACATGTGGATATTAACTTAATAAATACAATCACCTGTGTGTTKTCTGATGCCACCAGTACCACATCAGCAGTCTTGTCACCGTCCAGATCTGGGCCATTGAGAACGGGCAAAGAGCTCTGCAGCCCGGTAGGCTGAGGCTGCTGCCAAACCACATCACCTGACAAACGCATCAGTCAAAAACAGAGCTGTCAGTTTGACAGGCTTTAAAAACAACTTACCTCAGTGTATTCAGACAAATTTCTGAGCAACGTTATCAATCAGCTGAGTGCACAAGTAGGCAGAAGGCTTTGTTTGCCTGTTTAACAAAATTAAACTTCTAAGCCGAGAGGAGAAAGTTGTYAATCCCCGTGTGGATACCCACAAATTTTCTTAAGAAAGTCCAGCCAATCATAGCATCTGATCTGATTCAAATAATAAATTCATTCCTCTCATCAGGAATTTTCCCCCAAGCTTTAAAAACAGCAGTCATCAAACCATTGATAAAAAAGAACAATCTAGACAAATTACTACTGCAGAATTACAGGCCAATCTCCAACCTTTTCATCAGCAAAATAATTGAAAAAGCCGTGTTTCAACAGTTAAATAGCTTCCTAACAATAACCAACCACTTTGATGTCTTTCAGTCTGGTCTCTGTGCTCACCACAGTACTGAGACTGCCCTCGTCAAAGTGTCAAATGACATCCATATTAATGCAGACTGCTGGTTCTGCTGGAACTCGGTGCAGCACTTTATATCGTTGATCATGACTTATTACTGAAACGACTGGCGAGTTTGGTAGAAATCTCCGGTCCAGTACTCAACTGGTTTGAATCTTACATAAAGAACAGGGATTTCTTTGTTTCTATAGGTAACTTCTCATTGAAGTGGACAGAAGTCACATGTGGGGTACCCCAAGGTTCAATCCTAGGACCCCTCTTATTTAATATCTATATGCTCCTACTAGCTCAGGTTATAACAGGAAATAAGATTAGCTACAATAACTACATAGATGATACAGAGCTCTACATGACGATGTCACCAGGTGACTCTGAACCTATCCAATCACTAGGGCTGCCACGATTAATCGATTAATCAACGACTAATCGATTATTAAAATAATCGATGACTAATTTAATAATCGATTAATCGTTTTCGTTTTTTTTTTTGTTTTTTACTTTGGTTTTCTCTCCAAACTTCTTTGACACCTTCCACTGCCACATCTGCCTTTCTGTCCTTGACACACATGCACAGTAGTGGTAACTGGGGTAGGCCGTGGACGTCACAAGACATTATACAGACAGGCTCTGGTATCATGGCTACTCGGCAACGGAGCTCAAAAGTGTGGGATCATTTTAAGAAAATGAAAGAGAAACCTGTGCAATATCTGCAAGGTAGAACTTGCCTTCCACAGCAATTATTTTTAGTTAGCATATAGCTAAAATCTAATAGCAGCTGCATTCTGGCRCGATAACCTGTATGTTTTCTATTCAATTAACATATGATCCGATTAGTCGATTATAAAAATAATCATTTGTGGCAGCCCTACCAATCACTAAACAAATGCTTAGAATAGATAAATGTGTGGATGTGCCAAAACTTTCTCCAGCTGAACAGAAACAAAACTGAATTTATTATCTTTGGACCTAAAGAGGAACAATCTATAGTCAATGCACAGCTTCAGTTGCTACAGCTGGAACCTTGCAGTCAGGCCCGAAATCTGGGTGTGGTGATGGACTCTGACCTGAACCTTCACAGCCACATAAAGACAATTACAAAGTCAGCCTTCTAGCACCTGAAGAACACGTCCAGGAATAGAGGACTAATGTCTCGGCAAGATTTAGAGAAACTCATCTATGTGTTTATCTTTAGTCACATTGATTACTGCAACAGTGTCTTCACAGGTCTGCCTAAAAAAATCCATCAGACAGCTGCAGCTGATCCAGAACACTGCTGCTCGTGTTCTGACTAAAACCAGGAAGATAGAGCACATCTTACACCGGCTCCCTGTAACTCAGAGAATAGACTTAAAAATACTGTTATTAGTTTATAAATCACTTAACGGCTTAGCACCACAATACATTAAAGTTATGCAGTTGTGGTATCAACCTTCCAGACCTCTCAGGTCTTCTGGTTCAGGGGCCTCACCTATAAACGGTGCATAATATAAAAAAGTTGCATGCGCCAGGTTCTACGCCCATGTTGTGATTAGGGTTGGGCAATATTGGCAAAAAAATTAATCACGATTAATTGGGGGTATTTAGCCGATAACGATTAATTTGACGATTAATCCCCTGGACACCCTTATGTCCTGGTCACATGACCAATTTAGTGGGAAAGATTTGGTCTTTGTAAAAAAAAAAATTCAAAATTGTGTGAAAATTACAGATTTCAGGATATGCATCATATTTTGAATTGTATTGATAGATAAATAAATTACAGAATTTTATTTTTAATGTTTGTCCTATTTGAAGTGGAGAGGAGCAACAAGCAGACTGACCAGAGTAATCCCCAGTCAGTCTGCCTGGTGGCATTAATCATATTAATCGTCAAGTGCCAAAAAGTAATCGATTAATGTTTTTCTGACGATTAAATGCACACGATACGATAATGCCCAACCCTAGTTGTGATGTATCAAAACCAGCACTGCGTGCCAAATTTCACCTGCCGTGAGAATGTGCGGCAGCCACGCAAAGTTTTTCAGTCGACAGTTTTAACCCACAAAGTCATGAATCTGTCCTGAATCCACAGAATTATGACTCTGTTGTGTTTTCTGGATATAAGGAGCGTCTGAACACGGGGTTAGATTTTTATTTTAGTTTATGTTTTTATTTTTTAAACTCAAACAATCATGAAACTGAACCCCAGGACTGAAAATGTATTTTCATTTAACCTCAGACAAGATAATAGAGCAGTCTAAAACTGATCAACGAACCTCAGTCCAGTCCACTGTAACTGTAAAGTTTTTATATTTCTTTCACGTGGAAACACACGCGGAGCGCAGCTGGCGGAGCGAGGAGAATAAAATGTGTGTGGTGAATTGTCTAAGAAACATTTTAATTCTGAGAAAAAAACATGGTCAACTCAGCAGATTAATTCAGAACAGTTCAGCTGTGATGATTCCTCAGCCCCACAAGACGCAGACAATAGATTAGTTGCTGCGTAAATTTGTGGAACAATGTCAGCTGTTCTGCAGGTTGATATCACCACAAGAAGAATTGAGGACAGCGTGTATTTTTATTCATGTATTTTTTTGTCACACCGAACAAATTGCAATCATTTTACTGTAGTTCTGAGCAGTCATGCAGCTGAATGAAAGACTTCATAAATCAACTGCAACTCGTTTCTTCACTTCAACAATTTAATAAAATATTTTTCTAAGTTCTACCAAACTCATCAGTTCCTCTGTGTTTACAGTCATTTATTAAAGATGTGTAAAGGTGGAAATGTCTCTCAGTCTCATGCACCTCTGAAAACAGCAGCTTCACACACGCGCGTACACACACGCGCCAACACWCACACACACACCTTTGCATGTGGCAAACACATTTTTACACTCCATTACTTATTTAGACAGTTTTCTCACTCATTCTCCATTTAATGTATAATTCGCCTGCATCTAAAAATCATTTCTGATCCCACAGAGAGGACAATCTGAGGAGAATCTCACGTGCTGGACACATTTACATCTATTTTACATATTTAAATGGAGGCGTGTCAGGGGAGGTGTCTCAGGTGCGCTCAGTTCCACGTTCGTTGGGATGTATAAAGGAAAGGTGCGCACGAACCTGCGTGCGCACGGTTTTATTCATCTGAATTTTTTGGTGCGGTGAACTTTTCTAAATTTATCCATACGTCAACTTTTAGTGTAAAAGCTGCACAATCCTTTATGCATGAGACCCCTGGTCTGCTCTGCATCCCCAGAACCAGAACCAGACATAGAGAAGCAGCGTTCAGCTTCTATGCACCGCAAATCTGGAACAAACTCCCAGAAAATTGTAAAACTGCTGAAACACTGAGTTCCTTTAAATCAACATTGAAAACCCAACAGTTTGCTGATGGAGCATAAATGAAACATTAATCAACATTTTGATGTGTAACGACTGCACTTGACAAACTGCAATGTTTTAATTGTTAACCGTGTGTTCTATGACTTTATATTTTTTGTTTTTATGATGTAAAGCACTTTGAACTGCCTTGTTGCTGAAATGTGCTATACAAAAGATTGATTGATTGATTGATTGATTACAAAGAGTACGTCATGGCTTGATATGGGATGACTATATTATGTTGCTTCATAATTGTGAATTCAAATGTGTCATGGCTTCTGTCAGATAAGAATGTTCCATTTTGATTACTGAATTAGTCACTTAATCCATCTATTAACAAATCAAGGAAACCGTGGCAAATTTATAAATGTATATAAATTTGCCATGAGTATAACAGAGCATCTGCAGAAGATATATCTTCTGCAGATGCTCTGTTATACTCATGATCTGCTATAGCATTAATTCCTTTATTTCCTATTACTCCTTTTTAAATAAATCACCACAAAAGATTGTTTCATTCTTGAGTCCACCACTGTTTCATTAAATTCACCATACCAGCTATCAGAACAACAGATGGAAATTGTACAATGTTCTGAATGAACCACAACCCTTTACTAAAAAACACTAAAGACCTAGAAAGCTTTGACAAAACGTGTACATCATCAAGTGTCATTTTTCCCTGAGATTTAAACTAAAATCATCTTGTGCTGAGAAGAGATGAAAGTATTCTTCACCAGTCGAAGCTGGCCTTGGAATGCTTGCAAAATACAGTTTAAAATTAATGTTGCAAACTACAAGGAAATTCACAAGGATAATCTTATACTGCTAGCTGACATTTGTACTGTAAGTCCTTCAGAGTGCTCACAGTTGTCTACTTGGKCTCGCTCACTATTCTCCTTCCTGCATGGTTGCCGAGTTTGTGAGGACCACCTGCTCTTGGTAGATTTACACATGTCCCGTAATCTTTCCACAGTGATGGATTTAATCGAAGCCCTGAGTTGTTCAGGACCTTGGAAATCTTTTTGTATCTACTTCCTGATTTGACTTGACTACATTTTTTAAAGCTTTTTTCTGAGTTAAATTAGGACAGTTGGTTTAAAGGAAATGAATCTATTTCACTTATTCCACATACATGTTTATTCAATTGGCACYCCTCATTAAAAGTTTGATTCCTCTTTGTCACTGAAGAGTTGTTGTTGTTTTTTAAATTAGTTTGTTTATGTATTTATTGTGAGAAGAAAGCTGATTTATATTGACCATGACTAATATACAACAGCAATAATAATTGGTTTATTGGATCACTAACCTGTGTATTTGTCAATGGCTGTGAGGTTGTCTGAATGGGACAGCAGACAGTGCCAGGAGCCCGGTGTATCTTGGCCCAGACCGCATTGAGCCCAGTGGAACTCAAAAGCCAGCGGCCTCTGCCACAGTGTATCTCCATCAGTGCCGTCCACCGCCAACAGAAACAGGCACGGCGAAGTCAGGTCTGGAACATAATTGGACTTTATCTGATTTATACTAAAACACAGACAAGTCGGTCACTTTTGTTTTTCTTGGTAAATAAATTTAAATAACAGTTTCATACTTGCGTCGGCACACGATTTGTTCTGTGTGCCATTTGTGTTTCTCAGAACAAAAAGGACATCTATCACTTTGTCCTTGCTTGCATGTTCAAAAGCCAGGAAGTCATAGGTGGCTGCGAGAGAAAATGATAAAGAGGTAGTAAGTCTCCCTTTTAGGATGATGTAAAACAAAACAGAGTAAAGCAAAGAATACACACCCGCTTCAGAAAAAGTCCTGTTCCAGGTAATGAGATATTGTGCTCTGACAGGACAGGGGATGATGAAGGAGAAGGCAAACACAATGGTGAGGCAGATGAACAAGGAAAGGAAGAAGACTGCCGTCCTCCAGTGAGACATTCTGGTACAACCCAAGCCTTCTTTACATTTCTTCTTTTTGAGCTCTGTTGCTGAAGGTGCTGTGGCATCTCCTCCTCTCTTCAGAGGGTCGCTCTCATTAACGTGATCTGCAGTATCCATCGCTGTCTCCTTAATTCATTGCTGGCTTTACAGACCTGTTTACAAAAAAAAAGACTTTACAGCAAAACCATACTTCTACAACATATTAGCCATAAATACAGGTATTTTAATGCAGTGTGGCTACTCCCACGGTGACACACTGCATATATATTTTATATCTGTAATCCAGGTGTAAAATGGATTAGAAACCCACATGAAGAAATAAAACTAGGCAAAACTCCCTGGCGATCAAACGACTAAGTACACGAAACTACTGGAGGCTGCAGTATTTGTCAGCTCTTTCTGCAGCATCAACCTTTGTGGATCTGTGCTTATTCAGACGTGCCAGCTCTGGTTCCAGAAATTTCTCAGCATAAAAACAAACAAAAGAGACCGTTATTAACCTGTGCCAAGAAAGCACACCCTGTCATTACCTCAATAACTCCCCCAAGGTTTAGTTACTCACAAATAAATCCAAACAAAATATATAAGTTACATGAACAAAGCAAGCAAATTCAGTCAAAATTAATTTGCATTTTATTCTAACTGTGTTATATTTGTCTAATTCCTGTTAACGAAAATAGGGTAATGTTCAAAAACTGCTAACCTGTTGAACGACACAGATACTACTGGCCTCTATGCTGGAGGGTAAAGCTGACACAATTTGTGTGTCGAGACTAAACTCCAACATTTGAGTCAAACATGACAGCAAAAAAGTTTAGAGGATAAAGCAAATTTTAAAAAAGTTTTACTTACTATAACTCCCCGCTGACACTTTCCGCAGTCACTAGAGTTATTAAGCAGCAGCCAGCAGGTCTAACAAACTTGCTGGTGGTAAACACAACTGCTGACAAGTTCGAATAGATTCAGACTACATGACCTGCATTTTGTCTGACAGGTAGTTTTAGATTTTAAATATTTAATATCAGAAAATATAACCAAACACCCAAATTACAATAATTTTAAAAATAAGTAATTGTATTCCGATTTAAAAATTGTACCTTAAACAAGGGCGCTGCCTGGATGACAGGCAGCGTACAGTCACAACCTGAAAGCCTTTACTTGGGAAATAAAAAACTCATTTTATATCGTCGCTGTGATTGGCTGGGTCTCTTGTCTTCTGGCATTATGATTGGCCGAATTCACATTTGCGGCYGCATCAAACATCTAACGTCATTTCCTTAGTATCAACCGGAAACTGGCCAGTTGACAAAATAGCGAGAAGGTTTGAGTGGCGATGGTGTAATGATTAAATTATTTAAAAACCTCTGAAAATAATCCGAGAAATTGTTTGCAGTTGCTTGATCACACAGAGAACTATCAACGGAACACCTACGACAATGTCTGCCCAAGCTCAAATGAGAGCTTTGCTCGACCAGCTGATGGGAACAGCAAGGGATGGTGAGTCGCCGAGAGATGCTAACTGAACTAGCGAGCTAGCCAAGATGGAGGATCTGCTGAGGCTGGCTTGTGGTTGTCGTGTGATGAACAGAGCTGCATGAATAAATGTACTGCAAAGGGCTGTCTAAAATAGAGTAAAGATGGATTCAAGTTTTAATGTAATTACTGAAAGTAACAGTTAATGTTTCCATCTGCAGTGGCAATTTTAAACTGAATCAGGTTTTCCATTTTTCGTCTTTAGCATTTTGGCTAACTTAGCTTATGCTCGCGTAGTGGTTTTTGAGACAATAAAGCAGAACTTGAAGTTAGTTTTATCCCCTATGGTTTCTGAACTACTTTAAAATGCAAAGCAGACTGATCAGTCCTGGAATGAAGTATCCCACACCAGACACACCCCAAAGTGATCAGTCAAACTATGATATTTCGGCATTTATTCCCTTATGGTTTTAGGGGAGGGGCTTAATCCCCTTCCGGTTCAAAATTCACAAATCTATCAGTCTGTCACACTGAATACAAATTCTCAACTATTTTTATTTATAGAAAAAAATGTCAACAATTCAAATGCACCTTATTTAAACAGCATAATCAGTRTGAATTAGATTTGCTTTATAATCTCACTCTCATGCATGACCAGTTATCTACTTTTCATGGAGCTCAATTGTTGGTGTATTATTAGTTTTATTAGTTTTGTGCAGATACGTCCACTTTATATATTGTATGGTTTGTTTCATAACACGTYTTAACATGAGCTGACCCTGTGCTATAATCTAATGAATGCATTTTGATCAGCATATATGCAAATAAGTTTAGGCGCATATGTGTAACTTAGCTGATTATATGAGTTGTCCCATTCTTTTCGACTTAGTTTTTTTTTTTTTAATAATTTACCTTTTAGTAATAAAATAATGGCTTTTTAATTATTTTGGAGAAAAAAATCAGCCATAAAGATGGTAACATTAAATTACACATTTTTTATAACGTCTAGTTGTGAGTTGAAAATGGCCTTTAATAGCTGCCCTACGAGTTTATTAACAAAACTTCCATTGTGGCAGTAGTGTGAATTTAATTGCAGCCCTGTTGATCTTTTAACAAGCTGCTAAGTCCATCTGTTCAATGAGAGTGAATTTGTGTTGTGAGTCTGTGGGTGTATGTGTAAWAAGATTGATATCAAATTCTTCCCATACATTTGTTGCATACAAACTGAACAATTGTGGCCCCTTTATTTTATTCATTAAGGTTCAGTGTATCATTGCCAGCCTACATCAATCTGCAAAGGAGTTGCAGAAAAGCCTCATGTTCATCGAGCCGTGAGTCACATAATTTTTAAAGCTGTTATGATTAATATCCAAACAATCTGTTTGCCTTCCGGAAGTTATTGTAGATATTTATTTGAAATAATGCAAATAAATACACAAGAAGGTAACTCTCCAGTGGCAGTAGAAATACAATTTGGAGTAGTTTTACATATCTTGAGCTAAGACGTCTAGTCGCGCTGTGTCCACACAAGCAGCTCTCAGTTTTCTGCACATATTACTGGTCTGTTTAGCAGTCCACACAAAAACTTTGCTAGCATCATTTACGATTTGACCTGTGTATGACTCCCAACTTCTTACTACAGGTATGGGCAAGAAAACTGTTCCCATTTATACTTTTCCACAGCGGGTTTAAAATTCTGCAGCTGAGGGCTTGAAGATGCAGAAGGGTACAGTATGTGGTGCAGATCGCAGTGTGTATAAACATGTTTTTTTCCCCCCCTTCGAATTATTTTGCTTTAAATGTCTTTTCAGTGTTTGTATTTATACATGACTTGATGAGGACATCTGTATGAATGTGATGCTTTTCTTTTAATAGTTGTAATAACCATGTTTTCTGCATAGCCAACAACAGTGTAGTTACCAGTAAACTGTTGACATTATGTTGCACCCTTACTAGCTGTCATTTAATGCTCCACATTTCAYGGTAAACATTAAACATTTGAACAGGTTAACTCAAACTAAAGCTCTTATGTTTTTATTGAGGCTTGAAGGTAAGAACCAATAACATCAAATAACACAAATATATTGTGCTACACTTTTTACTTCAGCAACATTATTGAAGTATCTGATAACAGTCCAGTAGGAGCAGTTATTCATATCAAGGAAACGTTTTTGAATATATTTTTAAAACATATTAAATAGTTTTTTAATCCTGCAGTTGGACTAAAATCTTTGAGTCCTGTTTCATTGATACATTTTGTCGTTACATTGATGTGTGTTAAAGCTCTGGATACCCCACACTTTCTGTCAAGTAGGTCTTTCTCACTGTTGCTTTCTTGGACTTTTTCAGGAGATGAGACGCGGCAGAGGGTCAAGTTCACGGATGATCGAGTCTGTAAAAGTCACCTTCTCAACTGCTGTCCTCACGACATCCTGTCTGGAACTGTAAGTAAATGTGTTATGTATCAGTGCATGTTCCCATGTAATGACAAAATGTGTGCTCTGCATTTCACCCATCGCCTCTGAGATGCTTCCAAGTGGAGCAGCTAAGCGACTGGGGATCATTTAGGGATTAGATGTCTTGCTCGAGGACACAGCGGGGAATCAAACTTGTGACTTTCTGGTCCCAAGTTGACTGTCCTACCACTACACTATACTAGGGTGGTATGACCTCAAATTCAAAGCACGGTATAAATTGAATCCCTTCATGGTAACGGTATATATCGCGGTAGAAAATTATCATAAAAAGTTAAAATAATGTGATTTTGAGAGGATTTTTTTGCAGAAAGCTGTTATCTTAATTAAACCCAGCAATTTTGCTTTAATATCTGCCTGCCATACAATGAGCTTCCACCTGCTGAACTTATCAGCTGCTGCTCTGCTGCGCGCTCATCTTCATCATCAGAGCAGAAGCCGACTTTACATTAGCAAGATGGATTTACAACTGAACGAATATCCACGTTTTTTTTAAAAATAATCTCTGTAGGTAAACAATACATAAAAAATGTTTTTATTCTCCGACGATTGGGTGTGAAAAGACTACAGTTGTTAAAGCTTCGCTCTGCGCGACGTGCAGCGGGAGGGAGGGAGAGATTATGATCCCGCGACACGACGTAATTTTCTACAGCGGCAGGTGGAAATTTTGAGGATTTACTCTCTCTATACGTGTTTTAAAATGCTAGAATTTCTTCATTATATTTTTGAACTCCTGCTCCATTTTCACTGCACTCGCAGCCCTGCTGACACGGGTGCAATGATGTAATGATGATAGGATGGTAGAGGGTAAATTTCTACCATAGGCCAACTTCATACCGTTTCTACCGTCTACTGCGTATACCGCGCAGCCCTACACAATACATAAAATGTTAACTGCTAAAAACAATTGTTTCCTTACTATGTTAAATTTCCTTTTGAAATCTCAACAATAGCAAACAAAAAAACCCATCAAGGATCACTAAGAAAATTCTTAATCTTTCTTTGTTTGTGTTTTTAATGTTTGACTCATGTCTGGCTGTGTTTGACAGCGTATGGACCTGGGGGAATGCACAAAGATTCATGACCTGGCACTTCGGGCAGATTACGAAATTGCTTCCAAGGAGAGAGATCTTTTCTTTGAACTAGATGTAAGTGATGYTATTTTCTTAATGATCATAAAAGTTTCACCTTACTGGATGAAGTAATCGTATGCTTAAACCTCACGGTTGTTATCTCAGCTCATAACTTAAACTTCTCATAAGAAGGGTCAGTTTAAAAAGGTGTTTAAATGTCCCCACAAGGTTTTGCACATCTACAAAATTAAATAAGGCGTGCAGTTTGGTTTATCTGTTGTTTGTCCTCATCTCTAAAGGCGGTGGATCACCTGGAGTCCTTCATAGCTGACTGTGACAGAAGAACAGAACTAGCCAAGAAGCGTCTGGCTGAGACCCAGGAAGAGATCAGCGCAGAGGTGTCAGCAAAGGTAAATGACAGGATTTACAAATTGTCTGAATCATTTGGTTTTCCTTTTTATACAGTAACTGTTTTCCTCTGTATGTTTGCTGGGTTGGTTGATATTTTAGGCAGAGAAGGTGCATGAGCTGAATGAAGAAATAGGTAAGCTTCTGGCCAAGGCTGAGCAGCTTGGAGCAGAAGGGAATGTGGACGAGGCTCAGAAGGTCTTACAGGAAGTGGAGAAAGTCCGTACCAAGAAAAAGGATGCAGAGGTGAGTTAAAAGACATTTGAAGTCATTTTGCACTATATAAGTACTGTATTTATTCATGTATAATACGATCTCGAGTATAATAAGATCATCATTTTTTTAGCTTAAAAAGCATTAAAAATTGAATTATCAATAACCCATGTATAATACTACTCCCCCACTTTATGGATGATTTTTAGGGTTAAATTTCTAGTATTATACATGAATAAATACAGTGTGTCCTTATTTAGTTATTAAAGGGATCCATGATTAGTTGTAACATTAGACTTTATTTGATAAACTTGTATTTTAACTGTAAAATAAAGAC
>NW_013952450.1:726161-728154 GCF_001266775.1 Austrofundulus limnaeus
GGTCAATATCGGTATCGGACATTTCTCAAAGTTGTAATATCGGTATCGTATCGGAAGTGAAAAAGTGGTATCGGGACATCCCTA
Organism: Austrofundulus limnaeus; assembly: GCF_001266775.1. NCBI lineage: Eukaryota > Metazoa > Chordata > Actinopteri > Cyprinodontiformes > Rivulidae > Austrofundulus > Austrofundulus limnaeus. The sequence continues at coordinate 726,246 of NW_013952450.1, forward strand.
GTTACAACTAATCATGGATCCCTTTAAAATTTCAGCCTTCTGAGCCTTAAGTTCTTTTGTTTTTCCTCACAGGAAGAATATAGAAACTCCATGCCGGCTTCCAGCTTTCAGCAACAGAAACTTAGGGTGTGTGAGGTTTGCTCTGCTTACTTAGGTCTCCATGACAACGACCGTCGTTTGGCTGATCATTTTGGCGGAAAGCTTCATCTGGGCTTCATTCAGATCAGAGAAAAACTGGACCAACTAAAGGTAAGCAGCAACATGGACTCATTAAACTCATGGGTTCTAATATATTGGATTCTGGGTGTGTTAGAAAGTGGCGGAGGGGGGAATTATCTGGAAACTGACTGAACCAGTAGATTCTCTGATTGTTTATTTATTTGGTTTTCAAAATTGTTGATTAGAAAACTGTGGTCGAGAAGCAAGAGAAGAGGAACCAGGAGCGCTTAAAGAGAAGAGAAGAAAGGGAGAAAGAAGAAAGGATGAGAAAAAGGTAGGTGCATAATAAAAAACAATATTAGCAATATTTCTGAGGAGTCTATTGAAGCATTTTATCTCATTATGACATCTTTGTGAATTTGTTTTAGGACCAGATCACGGAGCAGAGAGCATAGAAGGTGGGCGGAGTTAACTACTGCATCTTTTTTTTCTTCTTAATTGAAATTTTTTATCATTTTTCTTCAAATGAGAATAAATCCAAACCAAAGTATCATTTGGTGTGTTTACCAGATCTCGTTCACGTGACCGAAGAAGGCGGCGTTCCCGCTCCACGTCCCGGGACAAGCGCCGTTCCCGCTCACGCTCCAGGGAGCGCAAGAGGCGGCATCGCAGCCGGTCCCGCTCCCGCAGCCGAGGACACGGTCACAGCCGGAGCCGTGAGCCCAGCTCAAGACACAAGTAAATACACAACTTATTTAATTTCATTTTCTAACAATAACTTTAAATTCTTTGGTTTTACTATTTGAAAAAAATGTTTCTGCAGCTCCTACTGGAGTTATTTCTGATTGAAAAAATATAAAATTCAGAGTTGTTTAACTTATGAAATTGATTTTGCCAAAAGAAGCAGGGAAATATGAACATGTGACACAAAACTTACGGTTTGGTTTGTGGGGGTCACAGGTTTCAAAACTGAGAATTTTTTTCTCCATTTTGTAACCAATCAAGAAATACTATGCATCAGCAWTTGATAATAAACTATTTACACTTAAAAAAAAGAAGTTATTTTCAAGGATTAATCATGTAACAACTGAAGGAATAAAGCAGTTTGGCTTCAGTTACATCATTGTGACAATTTTTTTAAAGAAGCTTGAACCAGTTTTTATACAGTCTTACTCTTTGTATTTACTTGGCCAAAAAGACTTAGAAAACTGTTCAATTTTCGCTCWGATTRTAGTTATTTACAGTCAAATTTTCACAGAAAACACATTTTTGGACACTAAAATACAGCATTACTGCCATCTCTAGGACCTTTTGACACCTCGGCACACATTTTGAGCTGACTGAAACTTATCGACTTGAAGGGAATTCATGATCAATGAATGGACGTTTGAATAATATAGTAAAAAACAGTTGGATCTCTTCTAAAAACAAGCTTTATTTTTGTCTYTCACTTCAGTCAGCCCAGCACACAGCATTCTGCAGGCCTCAGAGTAAAATGACCTTCATCTTATCTGAAACCAGAACAAAACAGCCCAGTCTGTTCCAGCTGAATCTGAGGAGAGACTGCACACAAGCCCTWCTGAAGCTTCTTCTAAATTTCTACAATAAGGATTCAACATTTTAAACTCAGCGGGCTCTTCCTGGTTGCACCCCTGGAGGTGTTAACTTTTACGTCAGAACGTCGCCAACTTTAGTTTATGCTACAGCCAGAACCCATCGATAAGACACACACACACACACACACACACAC
>NW_013952450.1:729553-732372 GCF_001266775.1 Austrofundulus limnaeus
AGAGTTGGCACCAAATTGATGAAGAATACTGTTTGTCACTCATCAAGTCCATGCCTCAGAGACTGCAAGCTGTTATAAAAGCCAAAGGTGGTGCAACTAAATGCCTAGTGATGAATTTTGAATTGTCTTTTGTTTATCTGTTTTTCATGATTCCATACTTTTTTCCTCTGAATTGAGTGATTCCATATTTTGTCCCTGTGTTTGGTCAATAAAAGTAACATTCACTTTCTTCCACAATGTTTTCTCTTCATTTCTTTGAGTGTTCCTGAAAGCCAACAAGTTGCATTTTGGAATGACCTTATTATTGTATCATGTTTTTGATCTGAGTTTGTTTTACAGAATGAAATGTCTGAATGAGTGCTGGTGATTCCATACTTTTTGCCAGGGGTTGTATAAACCTGTTTCATCTCTAGTCAGTATGTTTGAATATTAATGTTACCTGAACACAATGTAGCCTGGTTAAGTCCTGAAGTTTTCAACAAGAGTTTTGTCCCACAGGTCATCCAGGGATCGGGAACGCTCCTCTCGAGACCGGTCCCGGGACCGAGACAGGAGGGACGGCATGAACGGCAGGTCAGAGTCCCGCCGAGCAGACGACAGGGACACAGGGGACTTCTAAAGCTCAATTTCTATCCACTACGACACATGGCCTCCTCCTGTTTTTGACCTATTCATTTTTAATAACCTGAAGTTAATAGTAGTTGTTCCGCCCTCTCTTTTCTCACCTTCCTCGTGTCTTTGTTCTGTTACTCCAGACCACCTCCATAACCGAGCTGTAATATAAACCATCCCATCCATGTCTTGTTATAAATGAGTCAAAAACAAACTGATCTCCTGGACTGGGACATAAAATGTAAACCATCCACTGTCTTTTAATAAGAATTGATTGTTGTTTAAAGAAAGAAACTGTAAATATGTTTTTGGCTTACAGCTATTCTGGTTTTGCTCTATCTAGGAGTCATATTTGCCCTTTAGCTTTCTTTGCATTGTYACGATATGTTTTTTTAAGTGTATGTCCACATAAGTCTACAGTAGTTCTCAGAAGCCCATTAAGAAGTTTAAAATTCAAACCAAAAGAGTTTTCAGTACCAGTATTTGACATCCATCTCCTGATTTAAACAAATCAAAATTATATTTTTATGTTTTGACAAAGTGAAAGTTGTGAGTTGAGCCGGTTTGGTTTGATTTGAACTGTATTGGTGGTTTCCTGTTCTGTTAGTTGGTTTGAGTCTTGATTTTATTTGTTTTATTTGTCATAATGAAGTTCAATGGTATCTTGACTTAGTGTTGACATGTGAAGCAGTGATGCGTTAGAATCTCAGTCCTAAAMGTGAAAAAAGAATTTGGCCCAACATAAATGCATTAATGTAACCAAGTATTGTAACAAAATCAATACAAATTTTATTGAAACCACTGCTTTTCCTCGCTGTGTTAAGTCATTTTTCTGTTCTGCTGGATTTTCTTTCCTTAATGTTATATTAAAAAATGACCTAATAGTGTCTGTTGACCCTTTTTTTAGGAAATACATTTGAGTAAAATTAGCCTTTTTTGAAGGAATGCATATTGCCTGCCACCTCAGGTTAAGGTTTATTAGTTAAGGTTGCCATCTTGAATTGAGTTAACTCTGAATATATAATTTATTTTTGAAAGTTTCATTAAAATTTCTCCAGCGGTTCAGCAGCTATTTTATTATCAGACATATGAGCAAAAACATTATCCCCACCTTCAACTTTTGGCAGCAATTGAAATTTTTTTAACCAAGTAAAGATGAATAATATGAGGAGTGTTTTAGTGTTTAAATGTTTATTTTTTGCAAAGCACCTGCTTGCATTACAAACATATCTTACTAGTTTCTCAACCCTTAAATCGATTACATCATAAATAACTACCATGACTTGTTTCTGTTCATAAAATATGCACCATCTCTCTCACGCTTGTTTTCTGATAAATACAAACAACAGTCTGATCTGGGTGACAGCTTGTAGCAGAAAAAACACATCTGTAGCTCTACATGGTGTCGCAGCTCACAATGTGCTGCTCTCCTGCTTCAGATCCACCTTCATTTTCTGTTTCTCCATGACCGCCTCCAACTCTGTGGCTCGCCTAGCGTCCTGGAGAGAAGATATAAGTAATTTTTTTTTTTGTATRAACAGATCCCCATGCCCCTCAGTTTAAAGACTAAATTCAACTATTAAAAAAGCCGTCCTTTAAAACTATTATTATTAAATTAAAGGAAGTGCCAGTCATTTTATGCTGACATGGGTTAGGATTATAGCAGTTTTGATCAAACCTTGTAAATTACATTGTTGTATAATGACAGCTTGTAAAAATGTATTAGATTATACATTGAAGATGACTCGGTTAACACCACAACAGTTTGTAGCTTAGTGTCTGTAAATTTGACTGAGTTTTACTTAAAATAAGAATTTATTATCCCAAGTTGCCAGCTGCTTCAGTCACACAACATGAGGTAAGAAAATGGTCTCAAGGAGACATTAGTTTTTCACTCAAAAAAAATGAAGAACATGAAGAAAATCTTTCACACCGATGTGTAAAAACATTATTGCCCTTTAGCTTTTGGCCGCAAGCGATTATTAACCAAACTGAAATTCTTACCCATACAGTAAGTCTGGCTCAAATAAACCCACAAATAGTTTGGAACAGTCGAGCACAAATGTACAAAAACTGCTTTTAATGGACGACTTTTAAAAAGTTTTGCATTTGATTTAAGAGGTTTAAAGCAGAGGTTCTCAAACTGGGGTCCCAGGACCCCCAGGGGTCCGTGAGAGCTATCTTGGGGGTCCTCAAAAGTTTTCACT
>NW_013952450.1:732579-734828 GCF_001266775.1 Austrofundulus limnaeus
CCCAAAAGATTTGAGAACACCTGGTTTAAAGTGTGCTAACCTGGTTACACCTGTTTGTCTTGTATCGTAGTGTCTTATATTTAACAGTTTTGTAATATGAATGAATGAATGAATGAATGAATGAATAGGTTCAGCTTCATCCTGACCTCTAGCAGTGCTCTCTGCACAGTGAGCTGACTGTACACTCTGGCACCCTCTTCTGGAATCACAGCTCGCAGCTCATCCTTGTTGAGTGAGAAGAGCTGTGCTCCTGTCAGCACCCCCAAACATTTCACCGTCCTGGGGGGGAGGGGCAGAAAACAGGGAAAAAGTTCAAAGTCAAGCTTCAAACCAAGAAAGCAGTGAGCTGTTGTTCTGGTTGTGACATCACTCACGGTTCACTAAAGCCCTTCCCTCTGAGCCACTCGGCCACTTCTTCGGGAGAAGAGTGGTAGTCCAGGGGGACGGTGGTGCCTGAAGAGCGATGGATGACGAGGGGCTTCTTCAGGCTGACCTTTCCCCTGGTCAGCCTGTGGAGCAGCTCGTCGTTCACCATCACAGCTGGGAGAGGAGGACACGAACGCTCGTTACCTTTTAAACTTTAGTGGACCAACAGTACTGTGAGCTCTTTCTTACCTTTGTCTGCGTCATCTGTGACTGGCGCGTGCTGGGAGTATGGCGGTAAGCTGCGAGGGTGCTGTGGCGAGTGGGAAGGAGTGAGGTGCTGAACAGGGGGGCTTGGTGGGATTACAGACAGAGTCTTGGGGAGKGGGGGTGCAGCTGGAGCCTGCAGGAATGAGGAACGGTGGAAAAAAGTAATGTGAGAATGCAGAGCTAAGAGTGATTTGTGTGCACAGGTTTGTGTGTGGGTGGATATTCCCTACTATGTGGGGACCATTTTTGGCACACATGCCTATTTGTGGGGACCAACTGGTTCCTATGGGGACCTAACCCTGGACCCCATTTGGGGAAATGCCATTGGAGGGTTGAGGGTTAAGTTTAGGACTAAGGTGTGTACCTGTGAGGTTAGTTTAGGGAAAGGGGTCAGGGTTAGACTGTAGAAATTATTGGAAGTTAGTGAGTGCTATGTCCCCATAAAGATAGCTGTACTAGACCATGTGTGTTTGTCTTACACTGGGGGGTCTGCTGGCGGTGGGGCTTTCTATGTGAGCCGCAGGTTCCAGGATGTTAAAAGGCACAAAGCCGACCTGATTGAAACGATTACGACACTTCCACCAGCGCTTTGATGACTCGATCACCTGACAGAAACACACACAGTTACTGACGTCTGCACAGATCCTGTGAGAAGGAGAGTTTCTGCACACAAGCCCTTCTGAAGCCCTTCTGACCGTCTTTTGTTTATAAGGTTGTTGTGAAAATCTCACCTCCAAAGTCTCTCCCTGCTGCACTGACAGCTCACTGCTGTTTCTGGCTATGAAGTCGTAGCTGCAGCTGTAGAGTCTCTCACCCTCAGGGGGGAGTGTTTCTCTAAAAAGGCACAGAAAAATACAAAGTATTTCATGAAAATCGTGAAATGAGACCATTTAACTGATGATCATAATAAAAATCACCCACGATTCATTGCTGGTGTAGATATTTGGAGATCCATGTGACTGAGAGGGTTGCTGCTGTGGATAAAGGCAAGAAGGTGATGAGGATTTGTGCCGAGAACATAAACATTTGTTGGTAATGGATTAGGATCAGTAGACTAAAACAATTAAAACAAAAAAATCTTGTTCTTTTTCATTCTTGTAAAATAATAAGGCAAATAGTTTTTATAACTTTAGCTCTGAAAAAGTTGGGATATTAGCAAAAAATGTAATACTAACTTGAATGCAACTCAAACTTGGGGACAGGATGAAGTTTATACGTTTTCACAGACCGGTGAACCTCTGCCCATCTTTACTTCTGACAAATTCAGCCTCTCTAAAATGCTCCTTTTATATTCTCACACCTGCTGACTTATTGACCTAATTTGTGGCTAAAGGCTTTTTTAAGCAGTTTTTTTTTTGTACCACTTCCTTTTGTTGCCTATCCCCACTTTTTGAAATGTGGTGCTGCTAAAAAATTTATAATGACCTTAAAGAACATACAATTTAGTTWAAACATCCAATATGTTTTATGAGGTTTGCAAATCAGATTCTGATTTAGTTTTGTTTTATTGAGATTATATATCTAATATAGTAATAAATAAATGTAAAAGATAGATAGATAGATAGATAGATAGATAGATAGATAGATAGATAGATAGATAGATAGATAGATAGATA
>NW_013952450.1:735882-748147 GCF_001266775.1 Austrofundulus limnaeus
TTAACGCTTCCCTACAAGACATCAAACTTAACGCTTCCCTACAAGACATCAAACTTAACGCTTCCCTACAAGACATCAAACTTAACGCTTCCCTACAAGACATCAAACTTAACGCTTCCCTACAAGACATCAAACTTAACGCTTCCCTACAAGACATCAAACTTAACACTTCCCTACAAGACATCAAACTTAACACTTCCTTACAAGACATCAAACTTAACGCTTCCCTACAAGACATCAAACTTAACACTTCCCTACAAGACATCAAACTTAACACTTCCCTACAAGACATCAAACTTAACGCTTCCCTACAAGACATCAAACTTGCAGTTGAGGCCAGTGTCCGAGCTGCACAAACTGTCGGCCCACGGGTACCATCCGCCTTGTTTTTAAATTAAGATTTCAAACGCCATCTTCAGCAGTGTTAGCTTTTGTTGGAGGATGATGTCTTCACAACAAGAGCCGAGAACCAACGGCAGCGTTACATTCCAAAATTCTATAAACTTTATCATTTAGCTTCAATTTGGCATTTAGCTGATTTAATTTTTACGTTTAGATTTACGTATTTACAGTTTAGATGTAGTGTTTTATGTATTTTAAACTTTTAAAATTCACATTTAGAAAAAATAGTAAAATATAAGAACAGTGAGCTAAATAACAAAAAGTTAGTGGAAATTTTTAACAAGGATTTTACACTATAAATAAAGAAATGTGTTGATGACATTGTTTTACTTTTTGTTTCATTTTTAGTGCCTTATATGTGATGTCTACTACGAGATCTTTGCTCTCTAAATTCAATTGTTTTACATTTTTTGCTGAAAAATGTATTTTATTCTTGATGCTTCAAACGTAAGTTGCTCATTTTTGGGAGTCACATTGAAAACAAAATTTTCAWATCAGACCAGTAGAGGTTTTATGAATGATGTGTTACTACGTTGCGTTCCTTTGCTGTAATTTTTGTCAACATTCACACAATAGAAAATGTTCCGAACTAAATTCTACATGAGCATTCCATACCTCTTGTTTTACTTGGAGGGCTTCATACTTGTGTTGTGACTCCACCGGGTCCTCCCAAACCTGTCCGTCTGGACCCGAGGCTTCCGGCGCCCATCCGCCTACGAACACAGGTGTGTATGGAGCCACAGGCCTCCTGAGCTGAGAGCTGAGAGAGAACACCCAGTCACTTCCTCCACACTCACCATAGCTGATTTCACAACAAAAAAATGCAACTGAAACTATGATTAGTAAATAATAACTGGCTCACATTTTTGCTTTTGACGTTATAAGCACAACAGTCTGGTGACAATGTTCATTCTAAATCTGTGCCAGAGTGAAAATGCACAACAGATTTAAAATTAGCWAAATATTTGATGAAAGTGAGCCAACGGAAAATGTCACACAGCTGMGTATTTGATTGACGCATGGGAATTAGACGCTTATCAGTTTCACTTACTTATGGGGCTGAAAACATTCTGTTGAGATAAGATCAATGGAATGTGAGCTTTTTATGATGCAAAGGCTCAGCATTCCTTGAAGGACTGCGTGTCCTTCGGCACTTTWAATGCCAGAGTTTTCAACTGAAATGCACAAAAGTGCAGCTGTTTTGGTCAAACCTTGAAAATCATGTTATCACGTCATGTGATATCACAAAATATCAGACTCATTATGTGTTGTGATTGACCCTCAGCTACTACTGCATCAAAGTTTAGCTCAGTTTTTGTAAACCTGACTAACATATAGCCATTTTTGTGTCGGCAAATGTTGATTAACTATGACAGCCATCTTAAATTAGAGTGACTCCAAATGTTGATCTGTTGTAGATTCAACAATTACTTCCGAAAGTTTCATTAGAATCCATCGRATCATGAAATATTTTGCTAAAAAACAAAGTATTGTCAAAATTTTAAGCAAAAATCTCTTGCAATGAGTAGCACCTGGACAGTGTTGTACAAAGTACCACAAAGTAATACTTGAGTAAAATTACAAGTATCTTACCATAAAATTACTTTGGTAAAAGTTTAAGTCCCCTCTAAGAATATCGCCTGAGTAAAAGTCTTAAAGTTTCTGATATTTTTTGTACTTAAGCATCAAAAGGGAATTTCTGACATCAAATGTATTGAAATATTAAAAGTAAAAGTATTGAGTCAAAGTGAGTGGTTACATCTTCCAAAATGACATTTAATGGGAGGTGACTTCCCAAAACAAAAAGAATTCCCTAAAGGCTGAAATGACAATAATGTCATATTAAAATATTAATGTTGAAAATTTTAGGATATACTTTAGTATGTACTATAATATTTACATATACAGTATATAGGCCACATACATCTTCATACTAGGCCTATATTCTGCTATGTCCCACTGAGGGGGACAGAATGAAATATCTTTATACTTCTCATTCTACCACAATTAAATTCACTTTGCCCAGGAGGTGCAATTTATCTAGATAGTTTTTTCTAACAATAACAAGCCAGAATGAGAACAAGCTAACATGAAATAGGACTAATGACTTTTTACGTCTTGCCTTTTTAAAAAATGTACGGAGTAGAAAGTACAGATAATTGTGTGAAAATGTAAGAGGTATAAGTAATAAGTAGGCTCAAGTAACATACAGATAATCAAAATTTCTACTTAAGTAGAGTAACATAGTAGTTGTATTTAGTTACGTTACAACCCTGCACTTGGAATATGTATTATATATGACTCTCAGCTACTACCACGCCAAATGTTAGCTTAATATCTATAAAACACTTAAAGCAATTTTTAAGATCAGATAGCTAAGACSGTTGTCTTTGTCTTCACTCGTTCTTAAAGTATATCAGTTGTAGATTTACATCTGATGATTGTTTTCTGAAAGTTTAAATGAAATCTGTCCAGTTGTTTACAAGATATTTGGCTAACAGACAATTGACTGCATGGAGTTGATGGCAAAATTTTGAACCGTATCTTTGCACAATCTGTTAGTGCTCAGCCTAAATGTTGGTGATCAGTCTCAGGTACTACCGCACCAAATTTCATGTCAATATTTGTAAAATTGTCAGCTATTTTTGAGTTATGTAACAAAAACCTGGCGATAAGATAATCTATATTAGGAGCAACAGAAGAAAAAGAGTGCAATTGGATTCATTATCTCAGATTTCTGACTGCGCAAATGTTTGTGCTTGTTGCTGACCGAGACAGCGTCCAGTTGGAGCCCAGAGCCGTCCACAGCTCCCGTTCGTCTTCAGTCAGGGTGTCTTGCAGCAGAGACACAGCAGAGGTGGTCATGGCGGGGCTGGATACCGACGCTCCGAGAGCCGGGCCCCCCGTTGTGTTTACCATCTGTTACACAGAGAATCAGTTATTCTTCTGCTGGAGCCCAATCAAAGGAAAATAAATAAAAGCGATGCATTCATAAATGAAAGCAGTAAAATGAAAACACAAAGACACGACCTGCTTGTCCTCATCCGTGCAGCTGCGTGTCTCCACGCAGGTGTGTCATTTTATACAAATCAAACATGTTCCARCCTTTTATGACCTCAGTAACATCTTGTTCTGTTTGAACAAACACCAGCTGGAGCATGTTACAAATATTATATCTAACTGCTACAATTAGTCAAAGACTCTGCATGTTAGAATTAAATTAAAATTATCTGCTGAAGTTGAGACTAAAACCACATTACTGGCTGGATTTTAGGGCATTAAAAATCAGTTTTTTTTTTCTAAAAAGTAACTGGTTGCAGCAGTCAGGCGACAGCAACGTGACCTTTTCATCTGTAAGAAATCGCCTCAAATTAAATCCAAACGTTTTAAAAATCCACCAAGGAAAATTTCATTTCTTCTAATAAATATGAACCACAGAAACCAGATTAAATAAATGCTGCAATTATTGAATTTTTAGTCCTTTATTTATTAAGAGGTCATTCTGGGAACAACCCTGTGTAAACACTGAATTCACATGTAGTTTCCAACAACACTGCTGAACTTCATGGAGCTTTTCCCATTATTTGGACATGACACATGTTTACTTTTGTTTAAATCTGTGCGTCTAATCAGTTCTTAAAGGTAAACAGTGTGCTTGGTAAGAATGGCCAGAACAATAAAAAGTATGTGCACACATAAGAAATAGTTCTCATTCTTCTAATATAATCCACTGGTTTAACTTTTATTGAGCTCCACCTGGATGGCAAATAACGTGACGTCATGAAGAGCAGGAATGAAACAACAGTGAACACGAATATTTAAAAAAATACTGAACTCAGAGAAACAGTGTTTCTGTGAGTGCTTAATAACTAAAAATTGTTAAAAATTAGTTGTTATAGTGAAACAAAGCAGAACACTAGCTAAAAGCTAAAATTAGCAAAAAGCTATCTGAAAGCTAAAAGTAGAAAAAGGCTAGCCAGAAGCCAAATTTAACAAAAGGCTGACTGAACATACTGAAATAATAGCTGAAAGCTGCAAGAAGTTAAGCAAAAGCTAAAAGTAACAAAACGCTAGCTGGGTGCTAAAAGTAGAAAAAGGCTAGCCAGAAGCTCGATTTAACAAAAGGCTGGATAAAGTACCAAAAAGATAGCAGAAAGCAGCCAAAGGTAAAAGCTACAAGGAACAAAATACTAGCTAAAAGTAGCAAAAGGCCAGCTTAATGCTAAAGACAGCAAAAAGTTAGCTCAATGCTAAAAGTAGCAAATGATAAAAGCCAAAACTAACAATAAGCTAAATAAAAAGAGAGCGTAGATTTCCCACAGATCTTTTTTTTTCTATGGTTTTCTGACATATGTCATTATCACGAAATAACGATTAGCATTTTTTCGAGATAATGTAATTTCCTGATGTTTTCTTGAAATAATGAGTTATGGTTTTCCTCTTGTGCATCATTCAGTAACCATGGAGATGGCTTGGTCCCCTCAGTTAGTCACTAATAAAATGTATTACAACAGCAGGATCACTTAAGTGTAATCGCCTGTTGATCTGCAGTTGGGCCAGCCATCTCCTTAAATGATGAGGTTTGTATGAAAGTTATCTGTACAAGACAAGCAAACTGCAATTTCAGCCTGTGTTGTGATGAAGTAAACTTCATCATTGACCAGTTGAGGGGACCAGGCCATGTATATTGAATGATACACATAAGAAAGATTGTTATCTTGAGAAAACAACCAGGAAATTAACTCATTATCTCGAGAAAACACTCACCATTACTTTCTGATAACGATTGTGTCGTTTTCACGAGACAACCATGGGAAAAAATTTATCTGTGGAAAATGTCCGCTCTCGGCTTCTGTAGATTAATGCTAAAACTCACAACAGGCCAGYTAAAATTATCTGAAGGGTAGCTAGAAGCTAAAAGCAGCAATAGGTTGGATAAAAGAAGCAGAACAATAACAAAGCAGCATAAAAAACTCAAAACAGAAATGCAGAAGCAGAATTGAAGTGAGCAAAGTTTATGTGGTGAATTTAAAAGATTTTACAGTATTTCTTTGGAAAAAAAATGTTTGTAACTAAAGTGAAATGTCCTGATGCATCTCAGTAATCCAAGTAAAAAAATCTAAAAGAAAAAATTGTATAGGTCTTCTGGACGGGTTCTTCTCTAATGAAACGTTTCGTCTCTCTTCCAAGAGACTTCTTCAGTCTGAGAGTTTCAGGCAAAATTCAGGCTTTTAAGCCCTGCCTCCATGTGACTGATACTCACATCACATGGCTATCGTTGACACCTAATTAACACTTATTGTTAACAGGGGGTGGAGTGATACTGCCAATAGCCGCGCTGTAGGAGGGGGACAACTGAAAACGGAGGCCTCCACCTCTGTTTAATGATGGACGGTCTTTCTTCACAAAAATGGCTTCTTTTACTCCTCTCTCAAACCAACGTTCCTCTCTATCAAGAATGAGAACATCCTCATCTCTGAAAGAGTGACCGCTGGCCTGTAAATGAGKGAAAACTGCAGAGTTCTGGCCATTAGATGTAGCTCGTCTGTGTTGGGACATTCTTTTGAACAGTGGCTGCTTTGTTTCCCCGATGTATAACTGGTCGCAGTCCTCCTGGCACCTAACAGCATATACAACATTGCTCTGTTTGTGCCGGGGCACCGGATCTTTGGGGTGAACCAGCCTTTGCTGTAATGTGTTTTGGGGTTTGAAAGCCACTGGGACATCATGTTTAGAAAATAAACGTCTCAGTTTCTCCGAAACACCCGCAACATACGGAATAACCACTGGTTTGGGTCTGGGTTTGGGGTCTTCATTTTCACCTGAAGGTTGCATGGAATCCTGTCTGTGTTTCCTGTCTGCTTTCAGGAAAGCCCAGTCAGGATAACCACACTGCTCCAGGGCCTGTCGTGTGTGTGATTTCTCTTTCTCCCTGGCTCCTGGGTTTGTAGGGACACTGTCTGCTCTGTGGTACAGAGTCCTGATCACTCCTAACTTGTGTTCCAGTGGGTGGTGGGAGTGAAATATTTTGAAAAATATAAAAGTCATAAAAAACAAGTCATTTTAACCATMTACCAAATGAGCCGAGCATTTTGATTTGTTTATGGTTTAAACAGCCGAAAGTGTGCAGAAGTCATTAGACAGCAAAAGGTTACAGGAAAAAAACAGGGAAGCAATAATATGACTTCTGAGTCAGATTCACATGATAAAATACTTCATTTTGACCATGTGGGATAAACTATGACTCAATTTAAAACACCAGAAATGCTACTGATGGAATTGTATGTAAATGACAGCATGACAAAAAATGTATGCAAAGATGTCTAAAATACATTAATAGAGTTTTTATTTTTAACCTTTTTTTATTCTACAGTTTTCCCCCTTTTTTAAGACATATTAAATTTCACGGTTCATTTCTGTATATTTTTCACTCTTTTGTAACATAGTAATAGTTTGATGTGTCACGTTCTTTTAAAACAACTCAAAGTAATTTTTTCTTCTATTTCCTCTCTAAAAAATWCATATTGTATTTCTGCATTACAACCACCCTGTTGAATGTTTGTAATTAATTTACGATCATAGGACATATAGATTCTAGATTTATTCTGAGACGTCCATCATGTTCTCTGTAAGTCTGGGGGTTTTTTTAGCGTTGTTGTAACAGACAGCACTCTGTGTTTACAACAATAGCAACAGCAGGTGCTGGGGGTATTTTTGTGATGCTGGCTTACCATATCAAGAGGCTTGAACACATAGTGCACAAGCTCCTCTGATGAAGGGCTGGCAATGGTGGATTTAAGACGAGCCTAAAAAACATCAACAATAACAGAGGGGTTTAATAAACCGGTGAGGTGGCAACATGTGAAACATGAATTACAGTAAGTGGATCACACACCAGAAGGCAGAAGCAGTATTTGAATTTCTGGAAGATATCAATGAATTCCTCCTCCTGTGGTGGTTTGGCTTTTTCAGCGAGTAAATTATCTGGAGTTCAGCACAAAAACAAAACAGTTGTGATGAGTCGGCACAATATGACACCTCAAAGAGATTTTTTTTTCCATTTCTTCTTACCTTCAGCGGCTTGTTTTTTGCTTTTCCTTTTCTTCTTCTTCTTCTGGTTCAGCACCATCGCAGCGTCTGCGGTTTGCTGCAGTTTGCCCATGAAGCCCTCGATGTCATCAAAGCAGTGATTGAGGATCGCCTGAGGAGAAGCAGAGCGGTTTTATTCAGCTGTTTTTRAGCAAAAAAAAAAGTAGCCAAAAAGGTGACCTGAAAGGACACGTACCACTTCTCTCTCCGCACGCAGGAAAGCCACGTCAGGCCCATTGTTCAATCCATTCGCTGTTTTAAAAAGAAGTTCAGCCATTTTAATACTGCTCCTTCCCAAATTTGGATTCTCTGCCCTGTTTTCTTTTTTTTTTTTTACCCCTGCATGACACCCCCGCCCCCCCCTCCCTTACGAGCACAAGTGCACAGAGCCCGCTCTGTGCTCCTGAGAAAGACGCTCTTGTTTCTTACCTCTGAGTCCGGGGTAAGGTGGAGGGTTGACCGGAGGGGGGTTTGGAGCACGTGCGAAGGGTGGGCTGGGTATCTCGTACTGTCCGAGCATCTCCTCTTCGCTCTGAGTGGACCTGCAGGAGGAGCAGGAGGTGTCAGGGAGGTTGTCACGGTCAAAGGTGAAAACGGCTCTCTTGTTTACAGTGGCCGATCACTCAGCCGTCGCCAGTGTTCTTTAAAGTACCACAAAGTGATACTCGAGTAAAAGTACAAGTATCTTACCAAAAAATTACTTCGGTAAAAGTTAAAGTCTCCTTTAGGAATATTACTTGAGTAAAAGTACAAGTATGTTACCAAAAACTTACTTTGGTAAAAGTTAAAGTCTCCTTTAGGAATATTACTTGAGTAAAAGTATTAAAGTATCTGATCTTTATTGTACTCAAGTATTAAAGGTAAAAGTATTGATTTAAAATGAGCAGTTAGATTTTCTGTAATGACATTTAGGAGRTGACCTCCTCAACAAATGCAGAAATGACTATATTGTATTAAAATACTTAATTGATGTTAAATTTAGGATGCACTAGTCCAGCTGTTTTAGTTTATATACATATATCAAGGCTGCACAAATGAAAATCTATCTGATGGCTGCAGCCAAATGTAATAATATAATTCATGAAATACAAATACTTCTTAAATACAGTCCTTTTAATTTTAATGTTTTTGTCCTGCTGGAGTGTGACATGATTTCTTTGTGTACAAACTAATACAGTATAAAATTTTTATATATTTATACTTCTCATTCAACCACAATTAAATTCACTCTATCTAGGAGGCTCAATATATATGGATTATATTTATTTTTTACAATAACAAGCTGGAATGAAAACAAGCAAAAATGAAATAAAAGTAACGACTTTCTACTTCTTGCCTTTTTACAAAATGTAAGGAGTAAAAAGTACAGATGATTGTGTGAAAATGTAAGAAGTAGAAGTAAAAAGTAGGCTGAAAAATAATTACTCAAGTAAAGTACAGATACCCAAGGAAAGTATTTGTACTTAGTTACTTTACAACTCTGGCCGTCGCCACCTGAAGGACCCTTCTTGAGTCCTTCAGTAAGCACTCGATGCAGTTTTAAAACACCAACTTTTAATTTAACCTCAGCCTGACATCTTTTATAGGAGCTGCAACAGCCTGATGTCTTGGAAATTCAAACACATCATTTGTTCAGACTCAGATGCATCACTTCACAGAAAAAAAAGCTCCTCCTCAGGATGAACTTCTTACTAGGTTTGTTAGCTGAAACACACACGAGAGGCACCCGGGGGTGCAGACTCCAGAACCCCCCACCACACTCACACACACCTGTCTGTCTTACCAGGTAAAGCTGCCCTTTACATGTCCTTTAAAACTCAGAGTCTTCAGAGCGAGGACTTGTGAGTCCGTGCACCGCCGCCGTCATCAGTCTTTCTGCCTCTGCACATTCTGCCACAGCCGATCTTGTTATCTTTGTCACACCTACTTAAGTTATGTGGAAACTGGTCAAACGAGTCCCTGCCTCCCTCTCTCAGCTGTTTACACTACCCTTCCTGTTTCTGCCTGGCCTTGAACAGGTGAACTGCTGACACGATAATTAAATGGAAAAATGAGACGAAACAGCTTAAAGCTGCTTTAAAATAAGAACCTGAACGGCAATGATTATCTTTAATTCATATTTATTACGCTGTATATCAGTCATGAAGTGGCTTTGGACCTGATCAGGTTTGTGTTTTCTAGGATTGAGTTTACCTGAGTTCATCGGGCTCGCTCTTGTTGGAGGAACCTGACACTGCTTGAGCGATGTCATCACAGATTCTCTCTGCCTGTGAGAAATGAGCTGTTGTTGGTTAAACCTGAAGCTGAAACTGAAAAAAGGGACTCGCCGTGTCACACGGGACTCACTTTCACGGTTTCACAGTTGAAGAAGTGAATGTCGGGCTTCTTCTGGTCGGCACGCTGGCCGACCAGCAGCAGCAGCGAGGGGAAGTGTTTCTCCGTGTTGATGGCATCGCAGCGRAAGATGTCCTCAGAGGTGTATTTCTCCAGCTCATCCTGCGTGAAAACTGAAGGTCATTATGAATGCAGACATTAGTGGCCTTTTTCAGCTGAGAACAAAGTTATATAAAAAAGACTTTTTTTTCTTTGTTTTTGGAGGGTGCACCTTCATTTTCTGCAGTGGTGGACAAAGTTCAATACCTGAGTTACATATTACTCCAATAAAAGGAAAAGTACCTCTGTCATATTATTACATAAGTTAAAGTACTGGGGTATGTGCTTTCAAAAATAAAGAATTAAATGCATTTTACTTGAGTATAATTACACTGTTCTAGATGCTCAAAGACTTGCTGCCATTTTGCACCTACGCTCCCTCCAGACCACCACAATCACACCAACAGATTTCTACACGGGGAAGTTGGGTTATGTGTCTTGTTCAGGGACACCGTAGGAGCCAAATATCTTGTTTTTTATTATTTATCACCACTAGGAGTTTGAGTGTGATTCTGTTCAGGTGTTGCGACAACGAGGGGCAAACCGTTTTCTACTGTGCTCAGTTTAAGGATCATGTAGATGCTGTAAAAAGGATGTAAATAAATGGCTTTACATGGAGTGGAAACTATTGGCATGGTGAGCTATGATTGAGCGCACGTAAAATCAAAACTAAAAGGACAGTCTGCAACCAGTAGCTTAATTACAGGACTTCAGCCACGACAGACACAACATTATGTGCTGCGGCAGGGATTTGAACCGGCGAAGGCCTACCCCTGCGCCATTGAACTCTACATCTCCCTAATTATAATTATATATTATAATGGTAACTTTCAGCTCTTTACAAACATAGTCACCATTTCAAGGACACGGCTTGGAACATTTTTTATAACGTTTATTAAGTGACAAATTAAAGAGCTTTGAATTTTATAATTGAGAGAAGCTTTTCACCCTGAGCTTTTAAGTTGATTTTTAGTAGTTATACTAGTTCACTGAACTGAAAATAATAGATGTTACAATAAATTAGAAACACTTTAAGCAAAACAATTTAAAGGGGCAATATCGTAAAATCAACTTTTTTGAGTTTTATATCATGTTATAATGTTATACTCTCATAAAAAACATGCTCAAAGTCTTGCTTTGACTCATTCATCATGTTTGAGAAATCCTGCAGCGTATTTAGGAAGCCATGCTGAGGAGCAAAATGACAGGTGAGGACCAGAAACGCCTTTGGGACGTGTCTTTAAGCCGAGCTTCCTCATGGCGGAGCGCCCCTCCCCCACATACCCCGCCCCTCCCGACACACCCAGCCCATGACTCCTGCAGGCTCTCGGGTGAAAGTGAAAGTGAAACTTAAACTGTCTGCTGAGCTCCTAACACTAGTTCTCACTCAGTGAAGCTCTTTTCAGATTAAAAATACCTTTGAGGAAATGTATTTTCAGATGCCAAGTAAACTGCATCATAGCAGCCCCCTCTCCCCTCCCCCTCGCGAGCGTGAACCCCCCACTGAAATGGGTGAGACAGAAGTGGAAGGTGGTTCTTGAAGAGACAGAGGCTTATTTCAAGGCATTTAGAAGAGGAAGTGATGAGAAGATAAGTTTATTTTCTATTTAAACATAAAAACAGCATTTTAATAACAGCTAAAGATGACATGGATACTTTATTATGGTATAGTATTTAAATATATGCCTGAGAAACACATAATATTGCCACTTCAACAAAGTTTATTCAACAGAAATCCATTAATAAAACAAAGTGACTAAAAGTCTAAAATGCTCTAACTTAAGTCTGAAATTAGATGAGTCCATGTTAAAATCAGGAGGACTAATCAGGATCTTTAAAGACCTGCAATAGTGCTGAAACATRTCTAGTACATTTAATGTACCTATAAGGCCACAGTAGTAAGAAAAAAAATTTTTTTTCTTCTCACAACCAGTTAAAGCTGCTTATCACCACCTTCTGTACAGAGCTGTAGTGTGTGATTTTACAGTGTGTTGGTGGAACCAAGTAGACTCAAACTACACAAACAAAAAAAACCTAGTATCTAAAGCCTTTAGAGAAATGTAGTGGAATAAAAGATAAAAAAAAAAAACATCGCTACTGAAGTAAAGTGCAAATTCCCTTTGTTACCGCCCCCCTCAAAAGTTACTGTGACAATTCCTGCCTTTTCTAAGAAGCAGAGAGGACACAGACTACAGCCTCAAATAGTCAATGGGCCTCATGCAAAAACATGTTCGTGTTCTTATCCTAAATTTCTCTTACTTTTGTTCGTACAAAGGGTGAAACTCTTCTATCTTCAGGAAAAGTGTGTAAATGAGCTGCGTAAATTACACCTGTTCTATCC
>NW_013952450.1:748986-753700 GCF_001266775.1 Austrofundulus limnaeus
CGTACGCACAACTTAAGAACAAATCTGTGCGTACGAACGGTTCTTGCATGAGGCCCAACGTGTCAAAACTGATTTTATTCCATTTTCATGTTTGTGCAGTGTTCTATGTTGGAGAAACCCTATACAGATAAAATTCACAGCTGACAAAAAAATAAGAGTGTGGGTGGTGTGCACCTTGCACTCTAAAAATGAAATGTTGGATTTACGTAACCATGTTATGTTACCTGGTTCCACTTAACTGCGTTGAGTAAATTCAAAGCAACATACTCATTTTCTTTGGCTAAAAAAACTGGTATATTGCTTTGAATTTACTCAACTCAGTTAAGTGGAACCAGGTCACATAACATGGTTAAGTAAATCCAACATTTCATTTTTTACAGAGTGCCCTCTGGGGTGAACCTAAGTCCATTAGTAACAACAGGCATTTGTGAGAAAGAGGACAAGAATGCCTGCTTTTCTATGTATGTATGAAGTGTAAACAGTGCAAAACAGTAGTTTGTTTAAAAATCTTGAAATCTTTCCAACACTTAAAGCAAAATTATATAAATAATCACAAAAAAGAACCATTTGCTGACATTCCAGTATTTTAAAGTCTAAATTATGCTCAAAGCAAATCAGAGATTTTAATGTCCAATTAAAGTTTATTTAACACTCACACCATTTAATTGTTCTCTATAAGGAAAATTTGTTCTTTTGGGTAAAATTTGCCACAAGTCATAGCAGACTACATATAATGAACTCTTTAAATAGTAATTAAAGTACTACAGCGTTAAAGTAACAGGAATGAACACTGATTAGCTCATTCTCAGCTGGTTCTCCACGTTGGAAGCACAACAGCTGGACTGTAACAAAGTTTCATTAAAATCTAAGAGTTGTGATTTCTTTGACTGTTGTTATTGTGCAAGAAGTATTGTCAAAAGAAAGGCATGTAAATCTGAACTGCCTTCCAACACACAATGGACCACAAAGTCTTCTATAAAACCTGTTGTTTGCTCATTGTTCATTCATCCTGCTGAACTGCTTGATGTGGTAACATGATAAAATCTCACCCAAACATTCATGTTAGCTGTTTGATTTGATTTGATTTTACACCACAAAATATAACTGGCACTACGTTAATGAACAGGCAATATTTTTCATAGTTTTCTTTTTAAACAGAAACTGTTCTTAAGCTGCCTAAATTATGATTTTATTGCTATTTTGATTTTGATTATTTGCATCTTATCTGGWTGATGACAGAAGACGTTTGCATGAAAGCTCACCTCAGACCAAAGGAGCACACCTCAGATAAAAATTTTAATGCTGATGGTTTGGATCAATCCTACACTAAAGGAGAATTCATGAAGCCAGCATCATGTGTTTTAGGAGACAAAATAGGAAGAAAATTAGCTTGTAAACATATTCTGAACAAAACATGTATTTTTGCTAAAAATAAAGACAACAAAGACAAAAAATAATTTTAAAGCCCTGGCATCGTTCAAGTCATAATTTTAGATCGTCACAAGTTGAGATTGACAGTTGTGGCCATTTTGGTCGAACCTTACGAATTGTGTGATACGATCTAATGCTCAAGGTGTAGATAACGACTTCATGTCAAGCTAATGTCAAGTATGTGTTGGGAATGACTCTCAGCTACTGCCACATTAAATTTGAGCTGGATATCTGTAAAAGTCTATTAGCTGAGGCAGCCATGTTGAATCCATCAAAATCCAGTGTGTATCAAGTATTTCAAAGTGATACTTTAGTAAAAGTACAAGTATCTTACCATGAAATGACTTCGGTAAAACTTAAACTCTTCTCTAAGTATAATACTCAGATAAAAGTATAAAATAGCTGATGTTTATTTCACTTACGTATCAAGATTAATTTTCTTATATAAAATGTATTTTAGTTTTAAATGTGAAAGTACTGAGTAAAAGTAACCTATTACAATTTCCAAATACATTTTTCTAAGGATCTTAATTACTATAATGTTACATTAAAATGTCAATGCTGAAAATTGTCTACTGTTTCAGCTGTATATACGTATCTCTGCCACACTCATCTTCATACAAGACTGGAGTGCAGGGGTGAGAATCTTTTACTATCTCATGATTCGATTAGATTAGATTCTGATTTTTGGGGCAACGATTCGATCCAAAATGGATTTTTCATTCAAAACTGATAATGTGAGCCCATTCGTCATGCTCCCAAAGTGCTTCATCTTCATTTTGCAAACCGTGCACACAGTGAAGCTCATGTCAAACTCATACTCATTGAGTAAAATCCAAAATGAGCCCAAATCTTTGCATTCAATGAAGACAGGGTCAGTTGAATCTCTTTTTCCTCCAGTTTTGTAGTTTCCTCTTTGCTTTGGTGCTTTCTGCACATGCATACATTCCAGAACCAGCTGCTTGGTGACATCAGGACCTCTCCCATGTAGTTACAAAATGAAGGCTGACACCCTTTGGATTTGCGTTAAATGATTTTAATCCATTCTGTGATTTTTTTAAATCCACTCTGAATCATTGTAAATGAGAATCATGATTCTGATATGAATTGATTTTTTGTACAAAGTGGATTCCAAAAAAGTTGGGACACTAAACAAATTGGGAATAAAAACTGAATGCAATGATGTAGAGATGTCAACATCTAATATTTTATTCAGAATAGAACACAAATCACAGATCAGAAGTTTAAACTGAGAGAATGTATCATCTGAAGGGAAAATATGTTGTTTCAAAATTTCATGGCGTCAACAAATTCCAAAAAATGTTGGGACAAGTAGCAATAAGTGGCTGGAAAAAGGAAATTGAGCATGTAACGAACAGCTGGAAGACCAATTAACACAAATTAGTCAATTGACAACATGTTTGGGTATAAAAAGAGCTTCTAAGAGTGTCAGTGTCTCTCTGAAGCCAAGCTGGTAAGAGGATCACCAATTCCACCATTGTTGCGCAGAAAGATAGTGCAGCAAAACCAGAATGGTGTTACCCAGCCTAAAATAGCAAAGACTTTTAAGTTATCATCATCAACCGTGCATAACCTCATCAAAAGATTCAGAGAATCTGGAACAATTGCTGGGCTGTAAAACTCTACTGGATGCTCGTGATCTCCGGGCCCTTAAACGTCACTGCACCTCAAACAGGAATGCCACTGTCAAGGAAATAACAGAATGGGCTCAGGAATACTTACAGAAAGCATCGTCAGTGAACACAATCCACCGTGCCATCCGCCGTTGCCGGCTGAAGCCATTTCTAAGCAAGCTCCATAAGCTCAGATGTTTACACTGGGCCAGGGGTCTTTTAAAATGGACTGTGGCAAAATGAAGACTGTTCTGTGGTCAGATAAGTCACGATTTGAAGTTATGGAAYACTGGGACACCATGACATCTGGACCAAAGAGGACAAGGATAACCCAAGTTGTTATCAACGCTCCGTTCAGAAGCCTGCATCACTGATGGTCTGGGGTTGCATGAGTGCTTGTGGCATGGGCAGCTTGCATGTCTGGAAAGGCACCATTAATGCAGAGAACTATGTTCAGGTTCTAGAACAACATATGCTCCCATCTAGACGTCATCTCTTTCAGAGAAGACCCTGCGTTTTTCAACAAGATAATGCCAGACCACATTCTGCAGCAATCACAACATCATGGCTACGTAGGAGAAGGACCCGGGTACTGAAGTGGCCAGCCTGCAGTCCAGATCTTAGAGAACATTTGGCGCATCATAAAGAGGAAGGTACGACAAAGAAAGCCCAAGACGATTGAACAGTTAGAGGCCTGTATTAGACATGAATGGGAGAGCATTCCTATTTCTAAACTTTGAGAAACTGGTCTCCTCTGCCCCCAGACGTTTGTTGAGTGTTGTAAGAAGAAGGGGGGGGATGCCACACAGTGGTAATAAAATGGCCTTGTCCAAACTTTTTTGGGATTTATTGACGCCATGAAATTTTGAAACAACCTATTTTTACCTTAAAATGATACATTATCTCAGTTTAAACTTTTGATCTGTGATTTGTGTTCTATTCTGAATAAARTWTTAGATGTTGACATCTCTACGTCATTGCGTTCAGTTTTTATTCACAATTTGTTCAGTGTCCCAACTTTTTTGGAATCCGCTTTACTGGAGTGCTTTGATGCACAGTTCTGTTGGTTTGTTGTTGAACAATGTGCTGTAATTCTTCTGTGGATTTTATGTACAAGCATTTGTGTGAGCATGGGTCTGTGTGAACCTGGAAACTGCTGAACTGAATTACACTTGGGGATTAATAAAGTTGTCTGAATCGGACATGATTTATGTCATTCAGGTGTGATGGCTCGAGTACAAACTAATAGAGTGCCAGAATTTTTATTTTTTTAACCTTATTTTAACCAGGCAGAATATTAAGAAAAACTTCTTATTTACAATGCCAGCCTGGTGGGTACAGAGACACCCACAAAGAAAAGGTGAAGGAGAAACAAAACATCATGCAAACAACATATCCAAGTCGCATAGAGAATATATCAGATAAAATATAACATATACAAAATAAATAAAAACAAAACAAGACATATAGCTATGTAGAATAGTATATATCCATACTTCTCATCCAACCACATTTAAATTCACTCTGCGCAGGTGGTGTAATTTATCTGGATAGTTTTAAAATATTTTTTAACAATGTAGAAGATACTCCAACATAACTTCTCATATTTAACCTAATTAATATCGACTAATATTAATATAGTTAATATA
>NW_013952450.1:756004-775679 GCF_001266775.1 Austrofundulus limnaeus
ACACACACACACACACACACACACACACACACACACACACACACAAAGGCTCGAACTCAGTCAGCTTTGTAGAAACTGAGCTTAGATTTCATAGCTGGGAGTCATTCCAAACAGATTGCGCAGTCTGACCAACTCCAGTACTTCTCAAAAGGAAATCAAACTATAAAAGGTGGCGGGCGACACGCATTAATGTAAGAAATGCAATGGGGGTTTTCCAGGACGTCATTATCCTCGCACATAAAACCAGGAAAGAATCATCAGTTTAGCGGGAGTTGTGTTAAGACGCGTCGGAAAGCTTTACCCGGACTCTCTCCATTCAAGGCTCCCAGAATAGCCCGCAGCGCTTAAAACAGCGCGTGCTGGACTGCGTGGAAAGGAAGTGACACGCTTCCACTCCACACACCGGGGGCAGATTAGCGCGCCGGCAGATGTAATCTCTTTTCAGGACCAAGGCCAGAGACACTAGCGGCACCGGTCGGCCCAAACTTTACCCACAGCGCCTTTTCTCTTCCTGAACCCCTTGTTTTTACGCAGCGCAGGAAGTCCATCAGAACCAATCAGGATTCGGGCAAAGTGGGACTGAAAATGTTGTTTCGGTTTATCACAGGTAGTTGAAAGGCACTGGAATTCCTGGAACCAGCTGAATGCGCTTTTTTTATGAGTAAAAAATAAGGAGAAAGCAGAGGAGAAGGCTGTGCGCTCGGACAGGGGGCGCGCAAGGAGTCCACATTGGTCCGGTTCTGGAATCGTGAGGATGGAGATCCGGCCGGACAGGTTCAAGGCCGTGGCAGCCAAGACTCTCGGGAAAATCTACGGGTATGTAATCTCAATGTTCTGTTGCATGAAGTGAAGGTGAATTTGTTTCTTTATCTGTGAGAAGATCATGTTCTCAGGGTAATCTGCCACATCTGGATCTGTAAAACCCAAACAATAAATAACTAACTTCATGGGTTGGATTGTAAGAAATATTAGCATTTAAAAAAAAACAATAAAGCTCAAGTCTTTAGTAGATGTGAAATTATCCTGAGTTGCTTCCTGGACACAAAAGGACCAAACGAAACCAGATTTTTAGGACGAAGTGTCCGATCAGTGTAAGATGAAGCCTGGATCAATATTTTGGATCAGTTTTCCGCTGTTCTTTTATATTTATGAGCTACAAAGCTCTTGTGTCGGTTCAGTGTTTTGGGGGGGTTGTCTCTGAAAACAGCATTGTGTTCCAGATTTAACCTTAGAACAAACAAAGAACAAAATGTTTTTCTCTAAAGTCGCTTTAAAACAAATTGAGAGTAAATCAGGTCACACCTGGTATTACTGCTTATAGGAAGAGACTTATTTTAGTCAAATGTTATCATTTTAAAGTTTTCTTGTTCTTTTTCCAGCTACATGAATAATTGTGGAAAAACAAAGGAAGATACAGATGGAAGTGGCAAAATGGCTCAAAAATTGTTAAGGTTTCCTTGCTGTGCAGTCAGTCTGATCAGTGAGGAAGTGATCTGAGAAGGAGGATGTATTGATGGACCCTTCTTCTCTGCTGGGATTTGATGCACGGTCTGAACACTTAAATCCTCTCCACAAATAGCCTCTCTCTTCTTCAAGCTGTCGGCCTGCGTAAATCCCTGCAGGATGTTCACCTGGGCCACCCCACCCTCTCTCTCACACACACCATAAGTAGCCCGGTAATTCGTCACCACGTTCCTTCCCCCTTTCCTCTTCCACCGTATAGGGCACCTGGATTAGTCCACTCGGCCCCATGGCAGAAAGCTGTAAGCTGTGGTTTTCTGTTGAGTGCACGTGCCAATGAGGTGTTCCCTCTGCTTCTGTGTGTAAAGTTTCACCGACCACTTCCTGTCCTCTGCGAGCAACACTCTTTCAATCTGTTATTCCTTGGAGTTATATCGTTCCTTATCACCCCTTTATTGCCAGAGTTTTGGTCTAAAAGTCAACTTACTGAGGGCAGATGAAATAATGGCACACAGGGAAAATGAAAACATAAAAAAGACTAAACCCAGGAACCACAATACATTAATACACACAATAAAACAAACAAAAAAAACACATCATGATGCTTATGTTGAGAAATGACGGCGATGCTTCAAAATAATGTTCTGATCTCCTGAAAAGGTGTGAAGTCTCACCTGGTTTTGCTGGTCTGTTAGAAATGACCTTCAGCTACTACCACACCAGAATTTAGCACAATACAGCGGGTAAAATAAGTATTGAACACGTCACCATTTTTCTCAGTAAATATATTACTAGAGGTGCTAATGACATGAAATTTTCACCAGATGTCGGTAACAACCCAAGTGATCCATACATACAAAGAAATCAAACCATAAATGTCCAGAAATGAAGTTATTTGTAATAATATGGAATGGCACAGGGAAAAAGTATTGAACACACTTACTGAAATTTATCTAATACTTTGTACAAAAGCCTTTGTTGTCAATGACAGCTTCAAGACTCCTCCTGTATGGAGAAACTAGTGGCATGCATTGC
Source organism: Austrofundulus limnaeus (assembly GCF_001266775.1). Taxonomy (NCBI): domain Eukaryota; kingdom Metazoa; phylum Chordata; class Actinopteri; order Cyprinodontiformes; family Rivulidae; genus Austrofundulus; species Austrofundulus limnaeus. Next base: position 758,501 of record NW_013952450.1, read on the forward strand.
TCAGGTGTGATTTTGGCCCATTCTTCCACACAAACAGTCTTCAAATCTTGAAGGTTTCGTGGACCTCTTCTATGAACTCTGATCTTTAGTTCTTTCCATAGATTTTCTGTTGGATTCAGGTCAGGTGATTGGCTGGGCCATTCCAGCAGCTTTAGTTTCTTTCTCTGAAACCAACTGAGAGTTTCCTTGGCTTTGTGTTTGGGCTCATTGTCTTGCTGAAATGTCCAGCCACGTTTCATCTTCATCATCCTGGTAGATGGAAGCAGATTTTTATCAAGAATGTCTCTGTACATTTTTCCACTCATCCTTCCTTCTDTTATTTGAAGTTTGCCAGTACCATATGCTGAAAAACAGCCCCACACCATGATGTTCCCACCTCCAAACTTCACTGTTGGTATGGTGTTTTTGGGCTGATGTGCAGTGCCATTTGACCTCCAAACATGATGTGTATTCTGGCATCCAAACAGTTCAATGTTGGTCTCATCTGACCAGACTATATTCTCCCAGTATTACACAGGCTTGTTTAAATGTTGTGCAGCAAACTTTAAAGGAGCTTCAACATGCTGTTTCTTCAGCAGTGGAGTCTTGCGTGGTGAGCGTGCATACAGGCCATGGTGGTTCAGTGCATTACTTATTGTTTTCTTTGAAACAATCGTACCTGCTAATTCCAGGTCTTTCTGAAGCTCTCCACAAGTGGTCCTTGGCTCTTGGACAACTCTTCTGATAATTCTTTTCACTCCTCTGTCAGAAATCTTGTGAGGAGCACCTGGTCGTGGTCGGTTTATGGTGAAATGATGTTCTTTCCACTTCTGAATTATGGCCCCAACAGTGCTCACTGGAACMTTCAGAAGTTTAGACATTCTTCTGTAACCGATGCCATCATTATGCTTTGCAACAATAAGGTTGTGAAGGTCTTGAGAGAGCTCTTTACTTTTACCCATCATCAGATGGTTCTTGTGTGATACCTGGCCATCATTTGGGACTSAACCAGCTGATATTAACTTGCACTGACAAGGGGCAGGCTTGCTTTCTAATTACTGAGAGAGTTCAGCTGGTGTCTTGGCTTTCCATGCCTTTTTACACCTCCCTTTCTTCATGTGTTCAATACTTTTTCCCTGTGCCATTCCACATTATTACAAATAACTTCATTTCTGGACATTTATGGTTTGATTTCTTTGTATGTATGGATCACTTGGGTTGTTACCGACATCTGGTGAAAATTTCATGTCATTAGCACCTCTAGTAATATATTTACTGAGAAAAATGGTGACGTGTTCAATACTTATTTTACCCGCTGTATCTGTCGGATTCACAGCGATTTTTGCCTTTTTGTTTGGATATGTGGTGGTGTTATTAATTGACTTTAAGCTCCTTTTTTTTGGAGACACATTTCGTAAAATCTATCAAAAGTTTCCAATAATTGTAGCTTTAATGTATTGTTATTATTTACTTTACGTCAACACGTTTAAGAAAATAGAAGATTTAATTTCCATGGTGTATTTGTGTTCTTGTGATCCCCCTGTCACGTACCATTTTGATTCAAACAATTTCCACAAGTTATTTGTTTTTCTTATCTAATTAATTATTCCAAGCTGCTAAACCAACTCTGACTTTCTCAGATCGTTTGTCTTTGACTATAAATTAAAGAGATTAACCTTGAAAAACAAAACAGCTCTTCTGAGCAGGAGATTCTCAAATATCAYGACTCAACAAAGTGGTGCCTGTTTCTTGTTTCCTTAAAATGCTCTAAAATATCTTTATTTAGACCTTTTCTGTAACCTGTAATAAAAAATATAAGGTTAAAGGTTTACCACAGCAGCATATTTGCAGGCAAATGATCAAAAATAAGAAGAAAACGCACACGTTCTCTAGAAACCAGGAGATAAATTGGTGTTGGAGAAGAAACAAATGTTGCGAATGTTGTGCGAATTGATGGGGGAGTSAGGGGAGCTGCTGGTAAGAGGCAGRSTGAAGATGAGGAGGAGACAGAAAAGGAAGAGCGACCCGCCCAGACCAAAATAGACTGAGAGTCAGAGAAAGCCTATTAATAATTTAACCTACAGGATCATCAATACTTGATCACTGCTGGAGCCACTGTAAGCACACTCAGAGAGAGAGCACGCTTTATATTTATGGAGCTTTTTTTTTTTWAATTTTCCACTCGGCTTACTGTTGAAGGTTTGGATGAAAGCCCCATGCAGATTGTTGACAGGAACACATCATTGTGTAACTTAAGATGTTTCAGTCAGGCTCATTTATGTGGATGCACAGGAGGAAGAACAAGAAAGCCAAAACCTCGCTGTAGAAGTGCTTAAAGAAAAAGATTTTGGTGATGATAGAGACCAACAAAACAATTTCCTTCCTTAGATCATCAAAGGTGAGTTCGTGCAGAAGCATTGAGAAACCTCAGTTTCTTACTATTTGTTTCTTTCACAATTTTTGATTTGCATCAGAGACTTTTACCACACCAGTCTTTGAGCTGTCTAACAGAACTTTTGTAAACTAAAGAGTTTGAATTTGTGCTCCTATTATCTTTGCAGTATTTACACATCTTAAACAATGTAAACATGAAAACAGACATTTTTGTCCTCTTTCACCGTGTGTGTGTCTCTCTCTGCTATATGACTTTTGGATTTCTCCTAAATCCCATCAGAGTGCAAACATCCAAATTCTCATTAACTCATTAAAAAAACCTAATTGGATTTTCTTAACCAAGATATATCAGTAATTTCCACTCAACTGAGCTGATTAAGCGTAAAGCAACTTTTACGTTTATTTTTAAAGAAAAAGTATAAGTTGCTTTACACTTGAGTGGAAATTGTTGATATAACGTGATTAAGGAAATCCAACAATCCAATTTTTGAGTGTATCTGACTTCATATTTATAGCTGTTTCCTTTCAAAAGTGGAGTGAACGATCTACACTGCTCAAAAAAATAAAGGGAACACTTAAACAACGCACGCTAACTCCCGATCTTAATCAATGAAATATTCGCATTGAGTACTTTGTTCTGTACAGAGTTGAATGTGCTTCACAAAAGTTTGATTTACTTGGACTTAGCGTGCGTTGTTTGAGTGTTCCCTTTATTTTTTTGAGCAGTATATTTAACTTGTCTTCTACTTAAAACACAAGAGAAACCGTTAAACATTAACATATGAAGACCAGATGCATCTGAACCACTTGCAGCAATTTTAATCTTTTATTTTATCTGGGTGGTCTTATGCAATTTAAACATCAAATTGTAAGCAATATGTACATAGGGTTCACGTAAGGATTTTAGGCAGTATAGCTGCCTTAGTCCCTAAAGCTGTGGGAATGGGTTTCAGGTATGTGTTGCTGTAAACGTGTGAATTTGTAGCGTTAGCTCCCAGAGGAAGAATATCTTCACACTAAATACATGAAGTAAAATGCACACTGAAAGTGCATGTTGTCTTATATGAATATAGACAATAAAAACACTTTTTTATGAACAAACATTAACTGTAAACATGCAATAAATGTGTATCAGATTTATAAAACTCAGTAATCTCAAAATTTAAACATAAACTGCACTAACAAAATTAGTTTGTTCATTAATTCTTGAACTGCCTATTTGAACATGTGTGTCTTCTTGCATCCTCCATGCACACCCAGCACCCCTACTTCTCACGACTGTGGAAATGTGTTATGTGTTATGTGAAATGTGTTAGCTGTAGCAATAAAGGGTTGGGGCCTTGGGATAAAAGAACAAAAGTACAATTTATTGACCTGTATAGAAATTGTCCTAGCTTTTAAATCCCAATTTTATTTTACTGTTTATTTATTTTGTATTGCATCAGATTGCTCATGTTCAGACGATAATACAAACAGCTGTCTGGTATAAGAGTGTAGTTTAAAAGCTCTGAGCTGGATTTCTTTGGTGAATAGACTCAGTTTGCCTGGTAACTCTGTTCTACATAATGTGGACCCACACTGTTCCAGTCTGATCTTAGAGCTCTGCACTGCACACATTATGTTTAATAAATGACTGTCAAAGTCAAAGCTTCTCCCTGCAAGCCCTTATAAACGGAGGCTAGCAGATGCCTGTGTTGATGGAAGACAGTCTGATGTCTAAATCCATGAGCCTCACTCGGAAACATACATGGGTGTTAAAAACTGTTTTAAATTCACTCAGTTGTTCCAAAAACTCTCCCTTTGCTTCGTTGCAGAGCGATTGAGAAAAAGCAGGAAAATGGAGAAACCATCGAGCTGTCGGCGGAGGGCCGGCCAGAGCTGGTGCAGGAGAAGGAGATGCCCGTGGTGGACTGCACATGCTTCGGCCTGCCCAGGCGCTACATCATCGCCATCCTCTCTGGCATTGGGTTCTGCATCTCCTTTGGTATCAGATGTAACCTGGGCGTGGCCATCGTCAGCATGGTCAACAGCCACACTATCATCAGAGACAACAAGAAGGTCTTAGTGGTGAGTGGAAACAATATTAAGGCAGCAAAAGAAAAAAAACAAAAGGCCAAAAGAGGAGCTACAATACAAGCCTCTTAAAACAAAATTATCAATACAGTCTAAATTTAACTCCTTTTCTCCAAATCAAGGTCATTCAACAAGAAATCTACAACAAGGAAGATTAATACTTTAAAGGGGGTATTACACCCAACCCCCAACTGCTCCCCGGCCCGATTTTCACATGTGATGGGTGAAATGCAGACCACAAATCTTGTTCTTGTATGGGAACATTGTATTTTTTGTTAAAAAAGAGTCTCAGCTGGGGACTGAGCTCCAGGGAGGAGCTTTGTCTAAATAGGCGGTGCTTTGTACCAGCCAACGATTAGGCAGCTCCACATGGCTAACACAGGAGACTGCAGGATTTCTCACACATGCATGAGTGAGTCAAAGAAGCGCTCTGGATATGTTTTAGGAATGACATCATAAAATGATATAAAACTTAAAAAAATCAATTTTGCATAATGCACTGCCCTTTAAGAACTTTCCACAGAACGTCACTTCACAACAACTAAACTATTAATGTTGATTTCTTGATAGTGGAGAGGGAAACTAGCAGCTCAAACAAACACATGATGGATGTTGTCACAGGCAGTGATGAAGATGAAGAATTCACATACAGAACAGACCAAACAGAGAATAAAAAATGAAAGTTTGTTCTGTCATTTTCTTTTTCAATTAACTGAATAAAAGCAAAGCTAAAAAAATTCCTTGTGGAGAAGCTAAACTAATTAATTAAACAAAATGAACCCTAAATTAAGGTTAAACAGGAACCACGGAAAAAACATCCATCCATTTTCCGCTTATCTGGGGTCAGGTCTTGGGGGCAGCAGCCTAAGCAGAGAGACCCAGACCTCCCTCTCCCCAGACACTTGGGCCAGCTCATCCGGGGGAATCCCAAGGTGTTCCCAGGCCAGCTGAGAAACATAGTCCCTCCAGCGTGTCCTGGGCCTACCTCTGGGTCTCCACACAGTGGGACGTGCCCGGAACACCTCACCAGGGAGGTGTCCAGGAGACATCCTAACCAGATGAACCACCTCAACTGGCTCCTCTCGACGTGGAGGAGCAGCGGCTCTACTCTGAGTCCCTCCCGRTTGACAGAGCTTCTCACCCTATCTCTAAGGGAGAGYCCAGACACCCTGCAGAGGAAACTCATTTTGGCCGCTTGTATCCGCAATCTCGTTCTTTTGGTCATTACCCAAAACTCATGACCATAGATGAGGGTAGGAATCTAGACCCAACGGTAAAGTGAGAACTTCATCTTTTGGCTCAGCTCTCGCTTCACCATGACAAATCAGTACAGCATCCACCTCTAACTCCATTCTTCCCTCATTCATGAACAAGAACAGTAATTTAGCTTCGGATCAGTGAATTCTGAGAATTTGTTCTGAATGTTTTAATGACAAATGAAGAACAGGTGAGGAGCAAACACAGTGAAGCTCACACAGTTAGAAGATATGGAGAAGTGCTTTTATAAATTGTTCTTAATTTGTATTCATGCTGCCATCTTGATCTGGATTCCCTGAAAGAACAGTTTATTTCTCTCATTAAATCTTTCCTGATAAAAGAAAATAAAACATATACCAGTGATTCTTCATTAGGTGTCAGTGTTGGACCTTTCCTGATTTAATTTATCTGGTTTGCTGCCTTTTTCACTTTCAGTCCAGCATTAAAAGCTGTATGTTATACTTTATTAATCGTAACCTGTGTTCTTTTCAGAGGGAGTTAAAAAAAACATTGTAGATAAGAAACTGTTCTTAATGTTTTGCCTTTTGAAATAAACGTTAAATAAAAAAATAAAATACATATTTTTAGCTTCTTTTTAATTTTTATTATTAAATTTTTTTATTTTTTGTCCTGACAGGAAGCACAGTTCAGCTGGAACCCAGAAACAGTGGGAATGATCCACGGTTCCTTCTTCTGGGGATACATCGTCACCCAAATCCCAGGAGGGTTCATCTGCCAAAAGTTTGCAGCAAACAGGTCAGTTTATCTTCTTTTTGAAATGTGAAAATTTCAGGTGTTAACTAACATCTAACCTTTACCACTTCCTATTTTTTTTTTGCAGAGTTTTTGGGTTTGCTGTAGTGGCCACTTCTTGCCTGAACATGCTCATCCCCTCAGCAGCTCGGGTCCACTTCGGCTGTGTTATCCTCGTCAGGGTGTTCCAAGGGCTTGTAGAGGTACGCTACTCTTCTCTTTAGCTGTTTCTGTTGACAAACCCCTAAACAAAACACTCGGTGCAGTTTTTTAATGGGTTCAATTCCAACCCTGTCCTGTAGGGGGTTTCATATCCAGCCTGTCATGGTATTTGGGCAAAATGGGCACCTCCTCTCGAGAGAAGTCGACTGGCCACAACAGCATTCTGTGGTGAGTTTGGTCTAAGTTCCTCTAGTTCTCTTTAAAAAAAAAAGCTCCCTAATATGGCCACAGTTAGAGCTCAGATGTTTGATAGGGAAGTGCTTTATTAGAAAACAACTTGTGAACAGTTTTGATAATTCCATAAGAGTTGTGTTTATGTTTCATCCATACATGTCAAATTTTATTTCTTGCAGCTTCTTAAAATCTATTTTTGTGGCATTTGAAAGCCAGGAAAGTTAGGTGATTTATTTGAGGGTGAAATTAAATATCCTACATCTGAATTTAATCCAGATTATATTGTTTTTTTCAGGTTCTTATGCAGGGGCTGTGATTGCCATGCCTCTAGCTGGAATCCTGGTCCAGTATTCAGGATGGTCATCTGTCTTCTACGTCTACGGTAAAACACACCCGAGCCTCACAAGCACACACTTTTAACAAGTCCTCATTAAAATGATCCAAGCTGAGTGAATAATACAAATACTGCAAGATTTTCAGGCCTCATTTAAATGAAATCGCATATATTTATTATTGATGATACAGCGCTTTGTACAAAGCAGTTGAACAATTAAAGATTGAAAATACTCGTACACATACAGGCACACGCTTTACAGTAAAACAACAGCAGCTGAGTAAAACTGAAACTTAAAAATAAAAATAAAAAACCCACCAGCAAATAGGAACAGAAGAGTTCTCACGGATGGTAGAAGCTTTGAAGTTTGTAAATGTTGCAGAATTTGTGATACTGTGGTACACATTTTACAAAATTCATAGTGTTTTTACATGTCTTAAATGTAATTGTTCCAAATACACAACATCCATTTTAACATCAGTGCAAAAACAAAATGATCTTAACAGAACACTCGGGGGGGGGGGGTGAAATTATATTATATTCTTTACAATCCTACATTAGGCCTCTGACATGTCATATATTGAACCCATTTTTTCCAGTGTAAGTCAAACAAATCCAGTTTGTGGTTTACGATAGCAGAAATCTCCTCCATTCTGTAAATGTCCATTGTCACCTCTGTCCAAGCGATCAGGGTTGGCTTCTCCTGTGTTATCCATTTCTTAGTGTCTTCTTGCTTCCTACTAGTAAGATATTCTTTCATAACCCAGTTCAACAAACATAAATTCATTAAACTGTTGTACTCATTTAACTTATTGTATCTATTTATGTGTAACCAAACCAGTAAATAACAAACTCTACAGATCACACTTTTTAAGACCAGTTGAAAAATGTCAAGAATTCACATTTTGAACAGTTAGATCATAAGAAGGTTCTAAGTAGAGCTTTGAAATGAAAAAAGAAGAAATGGGAGTGAGACAAAAAAAAACCCGTCTGAGTAAGCATTTTATTGCATACAAGTATTAAACTGCAAGTGGGCTGTTCCTAATCTGATCAAAAGTTTTAGACTATATCTAAAAACAAACACACATCCTACACACCAAAAGGAAAAAAAAGATGCAATTTGAAAAAATAAAATAAAATAAAAAGAACTCAGTAATGAGTAAAGGCACCATTCTTTATTAATCACCTCAAAAAATTGTTTCAGCTTGCTTGATGCTAGTGTTTCCAGGAGGCTAGAGGGAGTGTTACTCCAAGTGGTGAAGATGGTTTCATGGAGGACATCCACTGTCTGGAACTGGTGTCCATTTTTTGTAAACTTCCCCTGCCATCCAACCCCAGTCTAAATCCAATCTCAGTTGGATTTAGATCAGGAGAACACACAGGATGGTCCAAAAGAGTTTTGTTGTTTCTCTGGAAGAAGTCTTCTTCAGGCGGGCATCATGAACAGCAGCGTTGTCCTGTTGAAAAACCTGTCATTATCACACAGACGAGGGCCTTCAGCCATGAGGGAGACCCCCTGCAACATCTCCACAGAGCCAGCTGCTGAGTGACGCCTCTACACCTGAAGCTCCATTGTTCTTTGAAGGAAAAAGCCCCCCCAGATCACGATGGTGGCCCCTCCACTGTGCCGTGTAGAAAACCTCTCAGGTGGGATCTTCTTGTCATACCAGTGATGTTGGAAAAAAATCAGGACCATCAAGGTTAAATTTTTTCTCATTAGAGAATAAAACTTTCTTCCACCTTTCAATGGCCCACGTCTGGTGCTCTCATGCAAACTCCGAATGGGCAATTTTGTGCCGTTGAAGGAAACGAGACCTTCCAAGATGTTTTCTGWTCTTMAAACCCTTCTGTCACAGATGCCGTTTGATGGTCATGGGACTGCAGTAGGGACCAGTGACGAGCTTAATTTGTGCCGAGGATCATTCCATGTCTTGACAGACGGCTAATCAGATCCTCCGGCTCAGGGCTGGTGAAATCTTTTCTGGGTCTACGACTTGACTTTTTTTTGTTCGGTAACTCTCAGGATCCTTTAAGAAGTTTAAAAGGACCRTTTTTATGTGTCCAACCTCAGCAGCAACGGCACGCAGCGAGAGACCTTGCTTTTGCAGGTCAACAATCAAAGAGAGAAAGCTTTTTTTGTGTTTGCCATCAGGAGGTCACAGCCCTGTGACTACCTGACAGAAAATGACAATGAATCCCCATTTTTGCAAAGATCTGTGCTTTTACATGCTGTGATCTTAAACCTTTGATCAGCTGATAAACAGTCTAATTCAGCTAAATGGTTGTTAAAGATCCATAAATATAAAATGTTTACTCAGATGTGTTTTTTTTTGTCTCACTCCCATTTCTTCTTTTTGTATTTGGAAGCTCTAATTAAAACCTTCTCATGACCCAACAGTGCAAAATGTGAATTCTTGCCATTTTCAGCTGGTCTCAACATTTTGATCAGGAGTGTATTTTAAAATAAGAAAACAGCACTGAAACATAAGAGCTGTATATAAGCTGGAAAATTTGACAGTGGTAGTATTATGGTTTGGGACGATTATGCAAACTTTGATGATAATGATCATTTTGTAAATGATAGCAAATAAAAAAATACAACTCGACAGCCATTTATTTACATATAATTTATTTGTTTTTGTGTTGGCAATGGGGTAAACTGGCAACCTGTCCAGGATGTACCTCACTTTCCCCCCTAATGACAAAGCATGATCAAAACAAGTGATAAAAYACTGACTAAAAAGACAATGAGACCCTAAAAATACAGHGGGTAAAATAAGTATTGAACACGTCACCATTTTTCTCAGTAAATATATTACTAGAGGTGCTAATGACATGAAATTTTCACCAGATGTCGGTAACAACTCAAGTGATCCATACATACAAAGAAATCAAASCATAAATGTCCAGAAATGAAGTTATTTGTAATAATGTGGAATGGCACAGGGAAAAAGTATTGAACACACTTACTGAAWTTTATCTAATACTTTGTACAAAAGCCTTTGTTGTCAATGACAGCTTCAAGACGCCTCCTGTATGGAGAAACTAGTGGCATGCATTGCTCAGGTGTGATTTTGGCCCAATCTTCCACACAAAGTCTTTAAATCTTGAAGGTTTCGTGGACCTCTTCTCTGAACTCTGATCTTTAGTTCTTTCCATAGATTTTCTGTTGGATTCAGGTCAGGTGATTGGCTGGGCCATTCCAGCAGCTTTAGTTTCTTTCTCTGAAACCAACTGAGAGTTTCCTTGGCTTTGTGTTTGGGCTCATTGTCTTGCTGAAATGTCCAGCCACGTTTCATCTTCATCATCCTGGTAGATGGAAGCAGATTTTTATCAAGAATGTCTCTGTACATTTTTCCACTCATCCTTCCTACAATTATTTGAAGTTTGCCAGTACCATATGCTGAAAAACAGCCCCACACCATGATGTTCCCACCTCCAAACTTCACTGTTGGTATGGTGTTTTTGGGCTGATGTGCAGTGCCATTTGACCTCCAAACATGATGTGTATTCTGGCATCCAAACAGTTCAATGTTGGTCTCATCTGACCAGACTATATTCTCCCAGTATTACACAGGCTTGTTTAAATGTTGTGCAGCAAACTTTAAAGGAGCTTCAACATGCTGTTTCTTCAGCAGTGGAGTCTTGCGTGGTGAGCGTGCATACAGGCCATGGTGGTTCAGTGCATTACTTATTGTTTTCTTTGAAACAAACGTACCTGCTAATTCCAGGTCTTTCTGAAGCTCTCCACAAGTGGTCCTTGGCTCTTGGACAACTCTTCTGATAATTCTTTTCACTCCTCTGTCAGAAATCTTGTGAGGAGCACCTGGTCGTGGTCGGTTTATGGTGAAATAATGTTCTTTCCACTTCTGAATTATGGCCCCAACAGTGCTCACTGGAACCTTCAGAAGTTTAGACATTCTTCTGTAACCGATGCCATCATTATGCTTTGCAACAAYAAGGTTGTGAAGGTCTTGAGAGAGCTCTTTACTTTTACCCATCATCAGATGGTTCTTGTGTGATACCTGGCCATCATTTGGGACTGAACCAGCTGAGATTAACTTGCACTGACAAGGGGCAGGCTTGCTTTCTAATTACTGAGAGAGTTCAGCTGGTGTCTTGTCTTTCCATACCTTTTTACACCTCCCTTTCTTCATGTGTTCAATACTTTTTCCCTGTGCCATTTCACATTATTACAAATAACTTCATCTCTGGACATTTATGTTTGATTTCTTTGTATGTATGGATCACTTGGGTTGTTACCGACATCTGGTGAAAATTTCATGTCATTAGCACCTCTAGTAATATATTTACTGAGAAAAATGGTGACGTTCAATACTTATTTTACCCTCTGTATACTGTATAGTTCATATGAAAAAAGTGGCATTATTTCTTTTTGCCGTTTCCTTTAGTTTGAACTCAATTGCAGCTTTTTTCTTTTAACACCAGGAAGTTTTGGTGTCCTCTGGTACTGCTTCTGGATCCTGGTTTCTTACGAGAGTCCGGCGGCCCACCCCACCATCACTGAGGAGGAGAGAAAATATATTGAGGAGAGCATCGGCGAGTCGGCCCAACACTCAATATCGGTCAGTGTAGATGGAGTAGGATTTGGTTTTAAAAAAAATCAGGTGATGAATCGTAAAACACTCGATGATGTACAGAAAGCAAATATGGAAATACTGCAAAAGCTCATAATGCTGGTGTTGTGGCTGATGTCTTTTAAACGGTTAAAGATTTTGTCAAATGTAGATTTGAATAAAGAATGTAGAGGTTGTGCAGAAGGACACGATGAGTCAAATAAAACAAAACAGTTGGCCACACCTTGACAGATTTAGAAACATGACAGAGCTTAAATTAATCAGTAGTTCCTGTTAGCAGCCCAGCAACAGTGTTGATGCCCTGTGCCTTCTTTCACATCAGTTTTAGTTTCTGATGATAATTTGTTGACATAAAAATCCAAAAAAAAAAAAAAAAGAAAAAAGATTTTAATCATAAAAACTGGGAAAATCAAATTTTTTGCAAAAAAATCAATACAAAAGTAGAGAAATTGCATTTCCTTTTATTATGAAGTCTACAGAGTGCTGACTGACGTTGCACTAACTAGTAACAAAAATAGCTAAAAGCTAACATAAACAGAATGCTAGCTAAAACGAAAGTAGCAAAACCTTAGTTAAAAATAACAAAAGGCAAGATAAAAGCCAAATGCTTGATAAAAATGGTAAAAAAGCTAACAAAAAATCTGAAAGTAAAATGGTAGTGAGAAGTCATAATGCAGCAAATGACTAGCTAAAAGCTTAAAAAAGCAATTTTAGACTGAACTTATGTAGCGCTTTATCAAGTCCTGTTCATCTCCAAAGTGCTTTACACTTAAAGACATTTACCTATTCACACACTAGCTAGTTATAGATTAAAAAAAACACTAGCTAAAAGTAGCAAAAAGGTAACTAAAACTAGCAAAGCGTTAGCAACAATGTCAAATAGTAAACTAGAAGCCAAAGTAACAAAATGCTGTTACAATCTTTTGGAAAGAACTGAAGCAAACATTTGTTAATCAAGTTAAATACTTTAAAAAGTAGACACTTTACAAAAGCCACTTCCACAAAAATCACAAAATATTAGTTGTTCAGGCAAAAAAAGTACAAAACAGTAAATAGTGTAAATGCATACAGTTCTTGAACTATTTTTGTGTTGCAGAAATTTAACACGCCATGGAGGGCCTTCTTCACCTCCATGCCTGTCTACGCCATTATTGTTGCCAACTTCTGCAGAAGCTGGACATTCTACCTGCTTCTCATCAGCCAGCCGGCGTACTTTGAGGAGGTGTTTGGGTTTGAGATCAGCAAGGTAACTTTAAAATGAAGTTAGTCACTGACACAGCCTCTCCTCGTTTGTACTGGTAATGACAGATCTTCTCTCTCACACACATCTAGGTGGGCATACTTTCAGCTCTGCCCCATCTGGTTATGACCATCATCGTGCCCATTGGGGGCCAAATCGCTGACTTTTTACGCTCCAACCAGATTATGACTACCACCAATGTTAGAAAACTTATGAATTGTGGAGGTAAGTATGAAACAAAATCTTAATTTTTCTAAATTCAAGCATGCACAATTTCATGCATTTGGAGCAGGCTTGCAGGGGCCATAAATTATGGTGATTTATTTCCATAAAGTCAAACATTTGGAAGATCATTGCAGAGTTTAATAGAAAATTGCATTTCTAGATTTTAATATGTTTTTTCTTTACAACCAGCTGAAAGAAGTGGTAACAATCTTTCTTTCTTAAATGGGAAGTTTAATAGCCGTTTTCATCTATTTATAAAAGTGTAAAGTGTCCTGAGAGATTTTTTTTTACTTTATTAGTCTGTTTTATTAAACATGTGCCTTTCAGTTAGACGGCTCAGTCTTATGAATCTACTTAATGATGGCGTTAGCTGCTTGTGGTTGTTGCTGTTGAAAACACCACAGATGAGGCACATATGACTAAGTGTGAAGCAGAAGCGCTGAGACTTTCTGCTATTTTTGAACTACAGAATGATAATAAAACTCAAGTGAGATGAAGAAGCAGCTCGTGTATCATAGCGACCTGAAACAACTGCACAGTCAACTTTTTACTTAAAATCCTTTTAAACTGAACAAATAAAGTAGTTTTTTCAGTTGAAAATGAAACTTGACCGGTTGAAATCATTTTTTGTTTTTAACTGTGTGCCTTTATTTGTACCAGGGTTTGGGATGGAGGCGACTCTCCTGTTGGTAGTTGGATTCTCACATACAAAAGGTGTTGCCATCACGTTTCTGGTTCTGGCTGTGGGTTTCTCTGGTTTTGCCATTTCAGGTGAAATGCAGCATGTTTTTTTTTACAATAAAACTTCAACAGTTTTCAGGCTTTACCTTGATCCTGACAATCGATTCTTTAATTCTCAAAAGGTTTCAACGTGAACCACCTGGACATTGCACCTCGGTATGCTAGCATCCTCATGGGTATCTCCAACGGTGTGGGTACTTTGTCGGGCATGGTTTGTCCTCTTATAGTTGGTGCAATGACAAAGAATAAGGTGAGTACTGACTCTAAATCTCTGTGTTCTCCAGTTCTCAGAAATGTATAAAATATACATATTTCTGCTGGTATTATTTTGTCCAAAAGTGTGCCTTATCGTCATGTAAGAAATGGTCAAATTGGAAGCATGGAACAAAAATGCTGAAACCTGATTAAGTTCTCAGTTAAATGTTTCTTTCCACATCTAAAGACTCCATTTTATCTCAAAGCCTGACTGTGCTTTGCAGTCTAAACAAAATGTCCCCAAATCACATGATCTCTTGATAATACTTATCAAAACCCGAGTCACGCCCCCTGGGGCAGGTTCCTTACATCAGCACTGGTGCCTGAAATACTAAATATTATCTTTACATTGCTGGAGCGAGGCACATAGAGACTTGTTGATTCTCTAACTGTTTAAAGATCAAAGCATAATATATATGACTGTGCATAAAATTCAGTTTATCTGTCACAAAATATCCTTTAAGAGCCTCTCTTGACACAACAAAAATTGTGTCAACACAGAACTGCAGTATATGTAAATAATAATAATGAAAAAATACTCTATATATAAGTATCATCTTTGCATCACAACAGGATATTTCTAAAATCCCAACCTCAATGTTTCAATTTTTATTCCACCCAGAAGTCAAAGTTTTCAGTATGTTTCCATAATTTCTTTTTTCCAATTTTGTATCTCCTCCTTGGTCCATATCTTTATCTTCCACCCAGTGTTGCTGCAGATTTGTGAACATTTCCAAACCTTACTCTTCTTTTTCTTTAGGGTCCTCAATGTAGTCTGTGAACTGTCTTCTTCTTCTGGGAGTAGGTTTTACGTTCCTATTCTCAGTTGAGTGGTAGGGTCCCCTGCTTAGGCTAAGGAAGGGTCCAGTTCTCCAGTTGGAGGCTCGGGGATTCCACTGGTTGTGGTTCTGCAGAAGTCTCATTCTGGGTCATCTGTACTCTGTGTTCCCTCATTTTGCCAACAAACTAGTTGACCTCCAGATTGCTGCCTTATGCGATGTGCATTTTCCTGTCTTCTATCTGTGGCACAAGCTTGTAGCATCTGATTCACTGTCAGAGTGCACGGTGGATCAAACCCAGGCGGCAAATGTCACAGGAGGATTTGAGGTAAAAGGAAAATAAAACACTTTATTGAACAAAACAAAAAGCTGATGATGCAGAACACTTGAGGCTGGGTCACCCCGCAAGATTTTAAAACAGTCGGACAATTTTCAAAGTCTGAGAGACTCAACGCATGAGGATAGAAAACCATTGATATACCAGGTTTGGTCCCAGGTTTGGTGTGTAATGTACAGCCACATGGAAAGAGACAACACTCCATACATGGGCATATTTCATTCATAAATATTCAGACATCAGACATAAAACCTCGCGGGAATTTAGATGTCAGAGGAAAAGTCTTGCTTGACCTCCAGAGATCAGACGTGTGTTCAGAGTAAATAAACATTTCAGATGAGGAAGAAACAATGCTGATCGTTTGTGGAGTATTTTTAACAGAGAAAAAATAATTCAAAACAACTTTTACAACATCCAGCGGATTTTCTGGTGAGTCATGACTGTTTTTTACATCCTCTATATTTTGGAATCCCCTCCATGTTTACGTTACCTTGCTTTCTGACTGGCTACACGTCACATTCAACAGGCTGCGAACACCACACACTCTGTGGTATCGGTCAAAAAAATCAAACATGTTGATTATCCCCGATTTGAGGCCGGAGCTTTCCTGACGTCCTTCCGAGCCGACAAGATCACTCTTAACTCACCACGGCAGGAATATCTGCTAAGATTATATTTAGAGTCATCACTATAATCTGAGCATCCTTAAGATTGTCAGAAGGGCAAAATTGGGCCAATTATCCAACAAGGAGGTGGAGAAAAGAGACCGGTAATACTGTGTAGAGCTAGGGTTAAAGAGAACTGATGTGCAGCTGAGCTGATTGAATGTGAAATAACACAGGAAACACTGAGGAACTGAAGCATCAGAGAACCAAATAAAAGACAACCCAAAAAACACAGACTATGACAGTACCCCTGCCTCAAGGACGACCCATGATGTCCAAAATTATGTTTAAATTGGGTGAAAGGAGCGGGCAGAAAACAAGATGGAGTGAGTGAAACAAAACACCAAAGAAACCTAACTATGGTGGGTGGTGGGGCACAGACAGGATGGAGGATACACAGAAAAACACAAATGTCAAAATCCAAAACCCGACCAGAGCAACCTGGGAAATAAACCAACAAGTCTCTAAAGATGGCCCGGAGTGTTTGTTGCAGGGTGAAAGTTTGGGCAGGCGACCTGTGCCCTGACCACGGCAGAACACAGGTTTGGACTGGCAGGGACAAAGTTTGAGTGGGTGGCCCGCGGCCCAGCCACAGTGGGTCAAAACTTCAGGTAGGTGGTCYGGGACGCATTCAGCACAAGACAGGGAGGTAGCCACAGGAACATGAACTTACAGTTAGGTGGTGACACGGAGGGCAACTCCGGGAAAGTGACAACGATCCAGCAAGGAGGTGGAGAAAAGAGAATGGTAATAAACGGCTAATGAGAAATAATTTGCAGCTGAGCTGATAAATAACAACATAGGAAACATTGAGGAAATGAAACATCAGATAATAAAACAACAAAAACACAGATTAACAAATAAAAACAACCCAAAAGACACAGACTGACTTTCACGTAGTAAAATATGTTGGTAGCTAGCAGCTTTGCTCCTCACTGATGAAGCCTCAGTCCATTTGCCTTAAAGAGATGTTAGCACTCCCAAAATATCTTGTAATTGTCAATAAAGTTCACAGACTTCTCAGCACGTGCACATTTAATCCAATTTGTTTAGACCCTGAGACCACACAGACTCAGATAGGGTCTTTAGATCTGAAAATAAACATTTAATTGAGAATTTAAAGGTTTTTTTGGGGGGGTGGGGGGTGGTGGGG
>NW_013952450.1:775809-781018 GCF_001266775.1 Austrofundulus limnaeus
AAATAAATGTAAAACAGTTGCGCACCCACAGTAAATGGTCCAGTTGGATTATAATTAGGTTCACATGCAGACCAGCCATGGTTGTGAAAGTTTAACTAAAATGTTATCAGGCATTTGCCGGAGTGTCTGACAGCTCTGTGAAAATCTTTTTTAAAACTCAGTCTACACTCACAACACAGATGAAGTGGATTTAATTAAAACATATACATGTATGTGAAGTGATTAAAGGTACTTTATGTTTATTTTAAGTAAATATGTTACTTTTACTCAATTCAGTTGAACAGAACCAGTTGACATAATTTTTTTGACATATCAGTTTTTTGACTGAACTGAAAACTGAAATCTTCAGAAAACTTCACGTTGGAAATCTGCATATTCGAAACCTATAATTTTTGTATTTATTCTTACCTGTTTTTTTTTAGACACGAGAGGAGTGGCAGGGTGTGTTTCTCATCGCCTCACTTGTTCATTATGGAGGTGTTATATTCTACGGTTTGTAACCTTTTCTCCTCAAGATCAATGACGTATTCAACTTTATTTTGTTTTCAGTGGAATCAATTCATGAAACACATGCTGTACTTTGTGGTAGTACTATTTAAGCCTGTAATAGAACCCTGCTATTTATAACCTGATTGATTTATTATTATTACTTTTTTTTACATGTTTATGTACTGCAGGCATCTTTGCTTCCGGAGAGAAACAACCGTGGGCCGAGCCAGAGGAACTCAACGTGGAGAAGTGTGGCATCCTGGATGAGGACGAGCTCGCCAACGAGACGGAGGAGCTCTACCGTACGAGTGGCGGGGTCGGATATGGAGCCATGAACCAGGCTTCGGATCCCAATGGAGCAGGAGGAGGCTGGGTCTCAGACTGGGATAAAACAGAGGAGTACGTCCAACCGTCTGGGACCAACAATTATCTTTACGGAGAGGAGGGCGATCGAGAACTAACATAGAAACAGCAGATTCCTCACCTATGTTCCTGTAAAAAGACACAGACTGCACACAGTGTGGGATCTCACTTTGAAGAAATTTGGGAATCGTGGATTCAAAATGAAGGACAATTCTTGGTAAATGTGACTATAGTAACTCAAATGAACTGATTTTAAAGACTGCTGACTACATTAGTTCATGTAAAATGTGTTTGTATGTGATTGCAGTGGTGTGCAGTGATTGTTTTAGGAATCAGAAGCCTTGCAGTCTTTGCTGGAGGTGGGATGTACTTTTGGGCGGATGTGGCTTCCATTGTTGTTTAATAATTGTAGAAATTTCTGTGCTAACGATCACAACATGGTATTTACTCATATGCCTATCATTTTAATCCTTCTAATTTTTAAATACACAGATCACAGTCCTTTTAATCTTAGGTGAATTGTTGAGRAGTTTCAGACGCAAAGTTTCTGCAGATTGCAGGGAAATAAACAGCTCTCTATACGTTAAAACAGAATGGTTACCCTATAATGACAGTGTTAATTTATGTCCTTAATCTGCACATATAAGAAAAAACACTGTGCCAATGCAACAAAATATTTTTTTCTGTAGTATCGGTTTATTTATTTGCTGAATACTAACCGATCAGCAGCAAATGTTACTTCATGCATCGTTCTGTGAGGTAGATGGCAAAATGATTAGATTAAAATCAACAAAACAATTTTTTTGTCTTGTTACAAAATTCAACATCTGAATCATTTTTCATTAAAATTTTGTTGTATTATATGTTTCATTAAAAATAAAGAAATATATGTATATTTAGTGGGGTTGTGTGGAGTAGGTTTGAATAGACAGTGTCTTACCTGCAGGGTTTCGATTTCAATAAATGGGAAGAAATTCTAATGCAGGAAACAAAGCAAGGCCCATTTACACCACCTGATACAACAGACGTTTCATCTCTATCTGCTTTTTAAATGCTTTTATCTGTTTTATTACTTTTTACATCTTGTTTTATTTATTTATTTATTTATTTATTTATTTATTTATTGCATGGAGCAGTTGTTTACAGTGTCAAAGTTTCTCAACCCATTGTGTGCACTAAGGCTTCTAGCTGCAATACATTGCTGATCAGTAATGACTGACAGTTCTACTGGTCTCATCCTATGGAAAAATCAACTACACAGTAAAGAAAAGTGATCTTTTTTAGAACAAAGTCGTCTCCTTCCTTAGAAGAGATAATCACAGGACAAGACGTTAGAGGTGCTACTGAGCTGCAGTGCTACAGGTAAACCACAGCACTGCAGCAGTTACCATTAGCATTGCAGCATGAAAATATTTTAACTGAGAAATAACAACTTGAACAACTGTCTCATGAAAAAGCATTGCGATACAAATTCAGCTACTTTTATCATTTTAAGATTTAATATTATAGATGAATCTTTACTCTTATTGGGCTCTGCTCAGAGTAGGGTTAGCTTGACTGCCCCATGAGGATTTCAACTGGATTTTCCAAACTGAGATCTCTCTGACTGTCTACTGCAGGTAAGATACTGAACACACATAAGTCACACATACCATCCTAAAATGGTGAAAATAGTTATTGTATCAAATATATTTAAGCTAGTGTTCATCAGAATGGCATCGGAACTGGTTTTCTGTCACCACAGTTGGCTAATGAGGTTGTTTTGAAGCACTTTTGTTTAAATATGGACTTTCATATTGTTTTGCTTCATTTTCCTGTTAACCACAAAGCCAAGAGTTAAAGTTAGTAAGTGTGTTAGGTCAGCAGAGTATTATAATGACTGAAAATCGGTGATAGTGGAAAATTCAATGTAAAGATTTTTATTGGTTTTGTTTTTGATTTTAATTTAAAAATGTGTAAAACTCATGTGAAAACATTGTATAATAAAACTTAGAGGTGGTCATTTTTGTCCAAAAACATTTTTCTGTAGCTAAAGCTGATTATCTTTGTTTGGGTTTTAGTTTTTGCTGAAGAAATATACACTATATTGCCAAACGTATTTGCTCACTTATCCAAATGACTGTGCACCAGTGCACAAAGCAAGGTCCATAAAGACATGGATGGCAGAGTCTGGTGTGGATGAACTTGACTGGTCTGCACAGAGTCCTGACCTCAGCCCGATAGAACACCTTTGGGATGAAATAGAGCAGATACTGAGAGCCAGGCCTTCTGTCCAACATCAGTATGTGACCTCACAAATGTGCTTCTGGAAGAATGGTCAAAAATCCCCATAAACACTCCTAAACCTTGTGGACAGCCTTCAGAAGAGTTGAAGCTGTTCTAGCTGCAAAGGATGGACCAACATCATATTGAACCCTATAGATTAGGACTGGGATGTTACTGAATCTCATTTGTGAGTCAAGACAGGTGATCAAATACTTTTGGCAATATAGTGTATGTTCAAAGCTACTTTCTGTATTTTTATGGGAGCATTTGCATTTTTTTGGCTAACATTATATTTTCTGAAAATATTTTTATTTACTCCTAATGAACTCAACAAACACTTTTTTTAGCTCAGATGAGAAGAAAGCCCTAAGAAAACTGGTGGTATCCGGCAGGGACTTTCTTCATCTTTCCACAGTAAAATGAATGTGAAGATTTAAATTTTGATATCTGCAATCAATAAAATTATCCTTCTTGTACAAAAACAAGGAAAAAATGGAAGGAGGAGAAGAAAAAGAAGAAATAATACAGAAAAGGAGAGCTAATATTTGATAATATTTCAACATTATATCTGCATGTTTGTGTTGTAAAATGAGCAGAAGCATGAAGTGGAGATGAACAGAAATGTTGCTGTTAAATCAGCCAATGTCATATTTAGTTTATTCTGGTAAATAAATGACCGTGGTTGCTTTATAAGCAAAGCTGAAAGATAATCACACTTTTTGCTATGAGGTCACAGTGCTAACACCAAGCAGTCCAAAGAAAAGGTATATTTATTACATAAAGATGTTTTTTAATAATAATAATATTAAAAGGTTTTCTTAAATTCTCATGTAATGCTTACTGCAGGCTTAAACAGCACTGGTTAGTGTGTAAAAAATTACCCTAAATACTTTATTTCTAGTTGGACATAAGAACTATACAAAGTAAAATATTCTTATTATTTTAAAACAAGTAGGTTTACAATAATACATTTATTTGTAATATACTTAAAAGAATACCATGAAGTAACTAAGTACAGAGGTCAAAGTTTATGGTTACAACTGACTAATAACGTCCATTTAATGGATGATAACATCCGAAGCGGGTGATAAATGACTTAATCTGTATTTGACAACCACATTTTCTGTTTTGTAAATATGTATTGTGTAACTCCTGACTTTTCAAATCTTCTGTGGTCTCACCCTGTTAAATATATTTTAAAAAACATCAAAAGGTTTAATAATCCACAGTCATTTTCTTTTCTTACCAACCCTCTGCCCACCACAGCTACAACTTTCTTCCTGGTCTGTCTGCCGGCGGGGCCCGGGTCCTCCATGTCGCCCGTTGGTTCTGTGGTGGTCTGGCCCACAAACTGTCCGGTTTAAGTGGGACTTACAGAACTGCTGAGTTAAAACTTAAAAGAGGAGGGCCGATGAAGAGCGTTGGATCAGTTCACAACCAGTTCCTCTTTCTGTCCAAAACTCATCTGACAGAGAACTGAACCTGCTCACGTCTGGACTTTAAATCTGTTTCATCAGGGCAAAAATAGAGATTAYAAATTCAGTTTTTGAGTTTAAAATAAGAAAACCTGCCTCTCTGTCTTTGTTGATGCAGTTTGATGTCTGTATTTGAAGAATAGAATAAAAAAAGAAAAAAGGTCAGAAAGATGAGTTTTTAGGTCCCAGCAGAATRAAACGAACWAATTCTGCTTTTCAATTTGTTGCAAATTACTGATCAGGAGATACTAAATGATGTTGCAGTTCAGAAGTAAAGAAATCTGTTTACATCTAGTGGTGAGGCAATGACARTACAGAGACTGAAAATTATATTTAATAAATCAGATTTAACTGGTTCAGATTCTTCTTTCTGCTGTTCTGTCTTCAAGTGTCTTCATAGTAAATTATCCAGCCTGGTTTTTCTGCTTCACCTCGTTTTCCTGGACAGTTGATCCAAAGACTGCGTTAAAAAAAAGGGTTAAATCTTGATTTTAACATTTAAAATGTTCCTTTGCACAAATTTGGACTTTTTTTTCCTTTATGCTTTTTTATTTGAAAAAAAAAAAAAAAACCATTTACACACATCATTTCTGATTGTTTGTTTACATGTTTTAATT
>NW_013952450.1:781778-787157 GCF_001266775.1 Austrofundulus limnaeus
CATTAAACAAAAGTGGAGACAATATCCCACCCTGTCTAACACCATTAACACCAAAGGGGGCAGAAATACTGTTTCCCCATTTAACCTGCATCTTCTGATGAGCATACCAGTAAGAAAGAATCCTCATAATATATCCAGGAACTCCCCTTCTCTTTAATTTATCAAAACGTGTGTGGTTCACTCTGTCAAAGGGCTTTGAGGCATCAATAAAACACATAAGAATAGATTAATTTTTGTCCCTATATTATTATTATTATTAATGTCGTTGTTGTTGTTGTTACAGCCTCCAGTTCTTTCAGACATCATTTACAAGTCAAATAATCTGATTTTAAACAAAAATGACAATGAAAATCGAAATTTTATTCAAATTTCTCTCCTCCAAAGCAGCAGGGCCAGATTAAAAGGCTTGAAACCTGATGCGACAGGATAACCATAAAAGGAAGCCAATCGATAACAAAATCAATGACGCAATGGAATTTTATTATTAATTTTAGAGTTTTTACAGGGTGTAGGTAATTTTAAATACATAGTTATCAGTATATGTTTGATTTTTTTGTATTGTCCTGTGTTTTGAGGAGATTTTCAGCCAAACTTTTAGGTTACGATACGGTTTCATCAACTGTTCTGTGCTCGGCTGATCGTGTCTGTTTAAAGATGGCGCCGTAAAGCCCATGGTTTGTTCTATTTCGTGTAAGCTCTGCCCTCTAAGGCTATCGCTGATGGGTACCCCTCCGCGTCCCGCCTGCATTCTGAAAAACCAATAGTCCACGCCCCCGTCCCCTGGGGCCCCACCTCGGTCCTATGAAAGCCAGTTGGACCGATGTACGTCTCCCTCATTTTTCTTCAGCTTCGGCATTCGACATGTAACCATAGAAGACGCCACATACATGTAAGTGCTATGATTCCTTTTATATCGACATGGAATTCGTGTCTGGTGCCACCGAGCTATGATCCGCATAGCTGTCCTTCCGGGCTGCTCGGGGTTCGGTTTCCCCAGCATGACCCATTTTTACTCCGGTCTCCTTCCTCGGAGAAGGTTGCTCGTGGTTAGCTAGCCAATATTTCCCACGGGTAATCCTGCGGCGCCCTAGCTTAGCATAATACCCGCGGTGCAGAATTATGCTAAGCTAAGGTGCTGTGGAAGCGGACATCTTCTTGCTTCCACATGGACTCAAGGAGTGTCGATCCATACAAGTTTTTATTCTTCTATATGGTCTGAGCTATCTCCCTCTGTGGACGGTGGACCGAGCTAGCCATGTTCTTTCCCGCTGGGGACATGGCGGTAAACTGGCTAAGTCAGTTAGCTACCTACTTTCTAGCTAGCTAAGTCGGGTGCTATCCCTTGCATTGTACTTGGAGAAGTCCCCGCTTTCACTGACGGGATACGAGTGAATTACCCCCAACTTATGGCAGAACCCCTGTCCCCACTTCTCAGGGGAGAAGCTGGGCTCGGTTGTGCTGCTGTCTGGGGTAGCTTCAAGCTTTGGAGGCGCTAATTAGCTTGACCAGAACATTCGAAGGCCGTTGCTAGTCTGCTACTCTATGGATGTGTTAGCCGCTACTAGCTTGCTCATTACACGGATGTGGTAGCTAGTAGTTAAGGCCGTCAGATGTCGATGCTTCCACCCAGGACTGGACTGGAAGCTTTTTCAGACCTTTCGGACGATGTGCTTTTCATCTTTGGCATGGTCTGAGCTATCTTCCTCCAGGTACGGAGCCCCAGGATAGCGGAGTTTTCCACCAGACATCACGGCGGCAAACTAACTAAGCCAGTTAGCCACCTAGCTAAGCTAAGCAGGGCGCTATACCTCAGTGTTTATGCCGAAATTGGACCCCGCTTTTCAGTGGAGAAGCTGGAGTCCGTATGCTGCCGCTTGGTGTAGCTTCTAGCCATGGAGGTGTTATGTAGCTTGACCAGAGCAGTTGCAGACTGCTGCTAGCTGGCTCGTAACACAAAGGGTGTTAGCCGCTATTGGCTTGCTCGCAACACGGAGGTGCTAGTTAGYTGGGTTAAGGCATTCAGTGGTCGGCACTCCTAGCCAGGACTGGACTGGGAGCTCATCCAGATCATTTAGCCAAGCAACTCCTTGCATTGTAACTAGCATCTCCATGCTAGGAGCAAAACTCGTCTTGGCTAAATGGTCTGGGAGCTCATCCAGACCATTTAGCCAAGATGAGTTTTGCCCCTAGCATGGAGATGCTAGTTACAATGCTAGGAGTTGCTTACTCCAAGCTGAGAGCTTCGGTCTCGTTCCACGCGGACGAGACAAAGGTGGAGGGGGTGACCGTCTTCGGTTCCCGCCGGTCCCAGTACTGGAATCTTCATCCTCCACAGTCTTCGCCACTGAGGCGGTACGGTCTGCCGGAGGGAGATCTTTCTCTCACAAGTAGTAGACCAGCAGCTTGGCAGCTGGGCCGACCGGTCCCGTCATCGTGCGGCACAGTTGGGTCCTACAACCAATAACATCGCTCTCCAGGCCGTCAACTTTTAAAAAAAAAAACAGCGGAAAGCGAGGCGCGATGGGACCTTAGCAMAGCGGCCAGCACGAATTTGTATCTCTGCGCTGTTTAGGCTGGGTGTGCGTCCCGCATCATGGTTTGGAAGCAGGAGAAATGTGTGTTTTTTATGATTGTGAGTGATCATCTTCCCGTAAAGGGCTAACCCTTCAGACAAGTGTTCAGTTCAGTCAGGTCTCAGGACACTGTCTGTCTCACACATGTTTTTGCCCCACTCTGGGTAAGACTAAGCTCGCTAATCTTGTGCCTAGCCATCCTCTGGTCTTTATCTTTACAGTCACACAAGTTTCTCCTCTCCCACCGCTTTTTTAGATTCTGTGGTTTGTTCCGCCCCTTGTGGTCATCGAACACACACACTCTCTCCTCTTCATCCCGCCGGTGGACGTAGGAGAAGACGGTCAACGTGAGCCACGTCACAAGCAGGGGTGCGTTGTTTCGCCCCCGTTGCAGCATGAACATACCAACCACAGCGGCAAGAGGAGCGCTGTGTCTGGCTCTGCTGATCTAGCTTGAACTCTTGCTCACGTACGGTCCCGGAGGTAGCCCCTCTCGGGTCACGTCAAAATCATCGTCGGCACGCAGGGCTCCCTGGAGCTCCTGCATGGGTCTTTCGAGCACAGCCCCCCATGGGTCACACGACTGAGCGTGACGGCGGCTAGGCTCTGAGTGTATCTGTTGCTACGACAAACGCTCAGCAATCTGTGCATGCGCGAGCTCTTTCAGAGCACAGCGCGGTCTGAGAACACTTTTGTCCCTTGGACAAGTGGATGAAGCACTTGGTAAAACGGGCTACAGGCTACAGTTTGCAACTACGCCTCCCTGGTTCGGTGAGATCCTGGACACCCTCTTATCGTCTCCTCAGCGGGATCTCGCTCTCCAAGCACAGCTTCAGGAACTCCTGAATGACGAAGTTCATTTCTAAGGTTCCCAGTGGGGACGAATTCAGGGGGTTCGTTACTTCCAGTTTTTTCTTGTCCCCAAGAAAACAGGAGAACCGGTACCTGTACAACCGACTTCCTTTTGGTTACGCAATGACACCACGCCTTTTCTCCAGGCGTGTGGAGACGGCGCTGCAGCCTCTGTGCTCAGCGGAAATGAGAATCCTGTTTAATCTGGACGACTTGCTTCTGTTGGCTCCATCCAGACAGGAAGCAGCATCACAAACGGAGAAGCTGTCAGCACACCTGAGGATGCTGGGCTTCTCCATAGAACGGGAAAAAGAGTTCTCTTGTCCCGGTCCAACTCTTCACGTTTTTTGGGTGTGGATCTGAACTCAGTCACCATGACAGATCATCTGTTCCAACCAAAAAAAAAAAAAAGGTGAGGGATCTTGCCTTCATTACTGAGCATATATCAGGCCCTGCAGGTCAGTGCCAGCTCTAACCATCATGCTTTTCTTGGGCAAGATGACAGCGGCACGCGAAGCATACTGGGTAAATGATGATGTCAATGGGTCCTCAGTGCAAGGCGGCGAGTGAGCTTTATCCTCTCTGAAGGTTACAATATCTGACTATCGACTCTTTTAAATGAAACCAGAGAGCGTTGACAGAGAGGAGAAGGTAGAAATGACTCAGCCTGTAACTGAAAATATAGATGGAGGACAACAGAGCTGCTTCATGGAAGAAGAACCTCAGCTTAGCCTGTTAGCCTTCACACTAGCACAGACGCTATCACCATATACACATGTATTAGCTCAACGTTAAATGGACTGAATTTATAGAGCGCTTTATCAAGTCCCTCCAGACCCCAAAGTGCTTCACACTTACAGACATTCACCCATTCACACACTGATGATGGTAAGCTACACTGTAGCCACAGCTGCCCTGGGGCACACTGACAGAAGCGAGGCTGCCATGCACCGGCGCCACCGGACCCTTTGACCACCATCAGTAGGCAAAGTGGGTGAAGTGTCTTGCCCAAGGACATAATGACTGAGACGGCTGGACAGGGGATCAAACCGGCGACCTTCCGGTTCCAGGACGACTCCCCTAACCACTCCACCACAGCCGCTTCTCTTCTCTTCACTGAGGTCCTCCATCCACATGACAGAGAGGGGAAACGCAAAAATGACTCAGCCTGCAACTGAAAATATGGACGGAGGACCTCAGTTTAGCTTGTTGGTTTGTGCTGCTAGCGCCGAACTAATACATAAACAGTGTATATGGTGATAGCGTCGACACTAAAGCTAAAGCTGAAGTTAACAGGCTAAGCTGAGGTTCTTCCATGAAGCAGCTCTGTTGTCCTCCATCCACAATTTCAATTATAGGCTGAGTCATTTCTACCTTCACCTCTCGGTCAACACTCTCTGGTTTCATTTAGAAGAGTCAATCGTCTGATATTGTCCAAGATTAACCTTCAGGGTGGATATAGCTCGCTAGCAGCCTCACACTGAGGACCTATCCATGTCATCATTTACCCAGAATGCTTTGTGTGTAAATAAAATGGCTCAGTCCATGTTGAAATATATTTTTAAAAATGTAGAAAACTAAACAGCCTACAGTATTTTTACAATCTGTATTTTACAGTTAAAATATGTTTATCAAATAAAGTTTAATGTTACACCTAATCGTGGATTCCTTTAAAGGCCTTTGCAGGTGTTTTGAGTTAATTAGCTGATTAAATTGTGGCACCAGGTGTCTTCAATACTGAATGTTTTCACAATATTCTAATTTTCTGAGATACTGATTTTTTTTATTAGTTGTCAGTTATAATAATCAAAGTTAAAAGAAAATAAACATCTGAAAAATTTCACTATGTGTGTAATGAATGGATATAATGTGCAAATTTCACTTTTTGAATGGAATTATTAAAATAAATCAACTTTTTCACGATATTCTAATTTTATGACCAGCACCTATGTGT
>NW_013952450.1:787582-790656 GCF_001266775.1 Austrofundulus limnaeus
ATAATAATAATAAAACAGCAGCTGTGGTTGCCAGAATCTAACATCTAGAATGACAGTGTGTGTGGTGTAAAGATGAAAAATAAGGTTTCAGTCTAGTTTTGGTATTTATGGAAGTCAGAGTTTTTATCCYATGGTTCACAGATGGTGATGCAGTCAGACTGTAAGCTGCAAACAAACAGGCTTTAGCAGGATTCATGAAGACTCGGCCAAGACTTCAAACACCGTCTCCATCAGACCAAACTCTGCACATTTAAATTCATCTCCCTCTGCAAAGTTTTATCAGAATCTAGCAGTTCCTGTAAACAAAGCAAACTATTTTTATCTCAGCATTGAACAGAATAATAGGTAAAAATATGCCTTCAGAAAATAGTTAGTCCAGTTAAATATTGGTCAATGACAAAACCCAACTGCTTTTGCAACAAACAGACGACATTAAGCTTTTTCATCAGACCTCAGTTCAGGTTTTGTTGAAGATTTGGACCCAGAAAACAAACAGGCATGAGGAACTCAACAAATAAAACTAATTTATTCAAATAAAGGTAAATTTGACAACAAAAAAGTTAGAAAAAAGTGAGGACATCAATGACAATCAGAGGGAATTTTAAATACGACTAAACAGCCTCATGTTTTTTTTGAATCGGATTAATTGATTCCTATTAGATTTTGACACGTCTCCTAATAAATTGATTAGAAAATACTTTTCCTCTTTGCTTAAAACAGTTTTTAAGCATTGCCGTTCCTCTGCATGCTTACTACAGTTTATAAAGACATGCTCCACACTTTCTGTTTACACCAACAAGGAAATGAAGACAGCATACAAGTTATAAAGGGRAGACATCGATGAACTAAATGACAAACACCTGTGAGGATCAGGTGGGCGGGRCAGGAGCCAACCAACACTGAGAAACTGAACACAAAAAAGTAAAAAAAAACATGCTGACAGACTCTTGAATGCTTATTAACTTTTATTTAGCCAGACAAATCCCACTGAGATCACAGATCTATTTGGTGACACAGACAACCTGACATGAATGTTTTTTGTCTGTGGGAGGAAACCAGAGTACCTGGAGAAAACCCACACAAACACGAGGAGAACATGCAACCTCCACACTAAAAGACCCCTGGTCTGAACTGGAGATCAAACCCAGGACCTTCTTGCTGTGAGGCATCAGTGTTGACCACTGATCCATCATGGTGCCAATGATTAAGTACTGAAGTCTTGTCACTGATGAAAGTATTTCTTGAAGGAATGCATTTTATCCACCAACTTGCATTCTCAAGTTTGAAACAATTTTGTGATTTGCTATCACTCAATGATTGGAAAGACCAGACCTACAGCTACAACAAATATTAGCTTGATTATCATATTTTTGTGTTTGCTAATAGCTGTGGAGACCATCTTGGATCAAACTGATTCCAAAACCTAAATCAGTTGCAGACATCCAATAACTTTCTGAGAGTTTCATGGAAATCTGCCTTTGGGTTCACAGGATGTTACTTCAGACTCAGGAGGCAATTCAAGTGCAGATGAGGACTTGCGGGGTATGAAGAAATAAAAGGTTAATTCTATTCTATTCTATTCTATTCTATTCTATTCTATTCTATTCAACAACTTTATTGTCATTCAGGATTGTACAGATTACCATACAAAACTGAATGAAATTTCGTTTAATTTCTCCACAATATTATGGTGTTGATGCATAATCTAGAACAGAGGAGCCCAAAGTGGGGCCCGCGGGCCAAATTTGGCCCTCCAAGCCATTTGATTTGGCCCACCAGCAGTTGCCATCGTTAGTAGGTTGTAACTTGTTGTACTATGTAGAAAGTAATCATTTCTTATTATACATAAGCAGTTTTTTTTATTTCCTGATGCTGAAATGATTGTATAAGATTGTATGAGAATGCATTGTTGTCATGTCATGGTGACCAGAGAGCTGTGAACTGAATTGCCCTTTTAGSCTAAATAAARTTATTTGAAGTTGAAGTAACAGTATTTCCACCTAAAGTCATTATTTATCCATTGGTCCAGTGAGTATAAGAGGCTGTARTGMAGRGTTTTCACTCATGGKGYTGACTTTATCTTTGATATATTAGGATTAAACATCAAACATGAAGTACATACAACAACAAGATGTATTTAGCTTAGATTTAACCACACATGTAGATTTGTTCACTTTATAAGGCCACAAAAACTCATATTTTATCAATTTATGAAATGTCCCATGAGCCTTTGCTGCTTGAGAGTATGGTAGACTTTCTCCAAGTGCACAGACTAAAACAAAAGTGGGCCACTGCACTGGCTGCTAGCTTAATCATTAAAAACAATGGACTTTAATTTAAAAAGTATTTGTATTACATGTATTAATATTGTCACATTTGGCCCGCAGTCCCAGATAGATTTTCATTTTGGCCCTCTCGAGGAAAATGTTCGGGCACCTCTGATCTAGAAACTTAAAGGTGCAGTTCTTGTGCAATTACAGCAGGTTATACAATTATAGTGAATAGAATTAGAAAATGAGCCTGTATGTACATATAAATACAGTATAAGTAAGTGTGTGGGTACAGTTGAATACATGTATTAGTATTTTCCAGCATGTGTGTGAATATGTGAGTGGAGGACTTAAAACTGGCCTGGTAAGGAACTCACGAGAAAGCGATCAGTGAGGAGACAAGCAAAGAGTAATGGGAAAACCCAGACAAAGACACACTTATTAGGAGTGAAGAACAGAACACAAACAGTGAGGAGTAATCAAGGGAACGGGAAACACCTGGAGAGAGGAAACGGAGCCTGTGGCACAGAGGAGAGGGAAACAGGCAGAAAGGATTGACTAAAACACAGCATGTTGAAGCTCCTTTAAAGTTACCTACAGGTAAGAGGAAAACCAAACACAAAGACTCAGAATGTGAAAATATTTTACTGACAGACAGGTGAACACCCGGTGTGACACAATTATATAATCAGTTGCCTTTTGAATTCCCAACATCTTAAAGGAAAGACTGATTATGTTCACACACAGCTTCTCCCAACAAAAAGTATTGAAACTGGTTGCTGATGTATGGTATATATATATATA
>NW_013952450.1:791226-795960 GCF_001266775.1 Austrofundulus limnaeus
CACGCCAGTGAAAAGTTGGGAATCACATCAGAGGACAAGAGCATTTGATTGATGAGTGGCTAAAATAATGAGCAAGAAACTGCCGTGACGCAGTGGGAGAGGAGAAAGGCAGAGTTTGGAAGCGAGTAATGAAGAAAATTGGAGATAATTGAAACAAAGAACTCTTTGGGTGCAGGAAAAAAAATCACAGGGTAGAATGGAAAGTGGCAGATGAATGATGAAAGGTGTGCACACGAAGAGTAAAGAGAGCGAAGCTGAGGGATCAGTCTAACAGCTGAAGTGAGGCAGGGAGAGAGAGGGAGAAAGAGAGAGCAGCTCCACCAGGGCATCGAGGAGCTGGAAGAACAAACAGAAAGAGACGACGCACAATCCAGTAGCTCCGGCAGCCTCTCTGTAGGCAGCAAAATGTGATTCTGAAACAGGCAAAAACATACAAAAGCTTTTCTGAAATATCCTAATCTGCATTTTCTCAACTGGATCAGTCAGTTTTTAAAATCCTGCTCCTCACTCCTTTTTAAATTTTAAATTTTATTTTTCCATCTGGTCTATCAAGGAGGTCACTGCGGATATGAAAGGGAGCAACACTGACCGAACTGCAGACTGAAAGGTATTTACTTTTTTTTAATGTGTGTCATATTTTAGTTGGAGCTAACAGCAAGATGTGTCTGTATTTCACAATAAAAGTAAAATCAAGGCAGCACTGGAAGCTCAAAGAGAAGTTCAGAGTAGGAAGAAATTATCAAAAGCATTGTGAAGCTGAGTCGGAGGGCTGCACGTCTTCTGAGGTCTTTTTCACATGTTTTATGTACGTAAGTGTGGAGGAAGAACAAAGTGGGACAAGGAGAAATGATCAGAAAAATCTGTATTAATGTTGTATTTTTGCTCCAGAGCTGCTCCACTGTTGAAAGCAAACTACCAGTCTGCTGGACCAGTCGGTCAAACTGAGGGGGGAACATTAGCCTTTCTAGCTGATTTTGATGTTTAGCCATAATTAAACCCCCTGAGACTAGTTTAGAACCCTGTTTCATGCAGATTACTCCATGTTCATTATGACCCATAATTGTACTTTTTTTCCCTTTTGTACAAGAGCTTCTCAAAGTAGGCTTTGACCTGCTGTTACACAGAGACAYGCGCAGGGTGAAATAAAGGAAATGATTCTTGTAATAAAAAAGGTGTTTGACAAGAAGGGAAAAAAGCTTCACGTTTATGATTTCTCTATGAATACAACTCAGTTACAGAGTCGACATGCAGGAGCTCAAAGTGAAAAATAGTGCAGAAATGGAAAAGGTGAGACAAATCTAGTGGGAATTCATCAACACCCTGGTTTCACACACATCTTCAGCTGTGACTTGCCAAAAAGTGTCACCTGATCAGAGCGTTTATGTCACCAGCTGATGGAGAGAAAAGGTGAAAACCTCTCAAAGCTCCCCAAGAGAAAAAACTTGCACACACACCCAGTTTAGGCCTGAGCTGTGGGGTGGGGAAGGAAAAAAAAGTAAACAGGGTGTTAGCGTTCGTTTAGTGTCCACGCTCTGAGCTCTTTCATCCAGCAAAGCATAATTGACTGAGTTTCTTAAGACCTGCCTGACGCGTTTTTGAAGCAACAGTGGCTGGAAAAGTCTGTTTTTCTCAAGAATTGTACCGTAGGGAATTAATTTGTGGGTAAAAAAAAAAATAGGTGGAGAAAACAAACAAATTGGGCAATTTAGAGCAAAGTAGACCCAAAGATTGGCTTCCTCACAACTCAGAAGAGTTGATCATAATGCAACAAGAGCAAAATGTGCCAGAGAGGAACAGACAAATAATGTGATGTGGGGAAACCGCTCAGAGATGGGGCCTCCTGATGTGTCAACAGAGATGCAAGTGTTTTCACCTCYGCCGTGGTCTCACTTCCACCGCAGTCCATCATGTCTCCAGCTGATCCTTCCTGCCCAGTCCTGTTCTTCGTTCTCTCTTTTTTTTTCACTGCAGGAGTCAGTAAACAAGCAGGTCAGAGCTGCAGATGTGACAGCTCTACTGTACGAGGTCCACCGGTCCTCCAGGGCTCGGTGTAGATGCAGAGTGGGACATTACAAGACAGACATGCCAGGGGAATATCTCCTGTGACAGCTCGCTGCTGAAGGAGGACTCGGCCTGACTCTATCAGCTGCAAACTGCTACTGTAGTCATGAGGAAAAGATGCAAAACCAACAAAAAAATATTCCACAAATTAGTCCCGCGGGAATCTTTTAAATGGGATTTGACTGTATGGAGCTGTGAGAAACTGATTTATAAGCAAAAAACTGAGTATATGTGAGGCTGTAATTTATGAACAGCACAGCAAACTGTACAGAAAAGAGATAACATCCTTAAATGTGTTCCTTTTGAAAAAAGGAAACAAAGGTAAATACTTATTTGAACAAATGCTACTCAGGACTGTTTCTAATAAGCTTTCCACTTGTTTGTGAAGGTGACAGAGCTCCATAGTTTGTTTATTTATAGAACTGCTCCTTCCTGACTGTGCGGGTTTTGCATTGTTACATATGGAAAGTGTTTCCCTGGGGGGTGTGGGGAGCTAGTGCCCGACTTTAGAGAGAACTGAAACATTGTTGGAAGTTCTCAACACAACTACAAACTAATAAATTTGACTTCTCTGAAGAACAAGAACTGAGCAAGCTGACACAAGTCCCGCTTTTGATRTTTTAATGAAAACGTTTCAGCTCAGCGACCTCCACTCTTCTTTTTCTTTGCTCATTTCAGGGTCACTTCAGAGCCGACCAAGAACAGGCATACACACACGATTTTTCAAAGAAAAGCATTTCAACAGGAAGCTCTTGTTTAATTCTTTTAGTTATCTGCGTAATATCAGCATAACTGATTGGACTGATTTTGTGGCCCAAGAAAAGACATTCTTGAGAGATTTCAACCATTTTGAAGTAGGTTTGGAAAAAAGAAGTTTGAAGAACAACAAAAAATACAATTTTCTGCAGAGTGCTCAATGACTACTGAAATTTGCTAACAGAGAGGAAAGTTACTTAGTAAAGCTAAAGGAAGCAGAGCTATGAACTCAATTAAGCTAAATGCTAATTAGAAGCTAAAAGTAACAAAACATTAATTTAAACAGCAGAAGGCTAACTAAAACCTAAAAGTAGCTAAAGGCTAGCTAAAAGTAACAAACACTAGGTAAAAGTTAAGGTAGCAAAGCATTCATGTCTTGAACAAGCTGAACACTTTGAAATGTGAAGATTACATATAGATACTTTTGTGGTAATATTGTACAAAGTTTAGATGGGTGCTTTGCAAAAAATGCACAGAAAAGTAAAAACAGGGAAACAAATGATTGATTTTGTACCTTTTGTCAATAGATATCATTTGAACAGTTTCAGTTTGGAGAAAAAGAGTTTCCATCCTACAATTCCGACAAAGTTTGGACATTGTGTAAAACAAATAGAACAAAATATAATGATTTGCAAATCATTTTTGACATATATTCAAACGARTACACTACAAAGACAAGATGTGTAAAGTTTTAACTTTATTTGATTTTTTTGATGCCTGGAACAAGGCCAACAAAAGACCAAGGAATTCTTAAATTACACCTGCTTGAAGCATTCCACAGGTGAGTGTCATGATTGGATATAGGGATCATCCCCAAAAGGCTCGGTCGTTCACAAGCAAGGATGTGGCGAGGTTCACTACTTTGTGAACAACTGTGTGAGCAAATAGTCCAACAGTTTAAGAATATTTTTTTCTCAATGTATAATTGCAAGAACATTAAGGATTTCATMATCTACAGTCCATTATATCATCAAAAGATTCAGAGGATCTGGATAAAGTAAGCAGCAAGACTGAAAACCAACACTGAATGTCCATGACTTTCAATCCTTCAGGAGGCACTGCATTAAAAAAACCAACATAATTTTGTAACATATATATTACCACATGGGCTCAGGAACACTTCTGAAAACCATTGTCAATGAACACAGTTTGTCTCTACATCTACAAGTACAAGTTAAACTCTACCATACAAAGTCAAAGCTATAGATCAACAACACCCAAAAATGCTGCTGACTTCTCTGGACCCGAGCTCATCTGAGATGGACTGACACAAAGTGRAAAAGTGTCCTGTGGTCTGATGAGCTTCAAATTGTTTTTGGAAATCATGGCCAAAAAGGAAACGGACTGTCTGGATTGTTCTCAGCACAATGTTCAAAATCCAGCCTTTCTGATGATATGGGGGTTCATCAGTGCCCATTGCATGGATAACTGTCACATCTGTGAAGACACCAATACTGTTTAAAGGTGCATACAGGTTTTGGAGCAACATATGCTGCCATCCAAGCCATGTCTTTTTTCAGGGATGTCCCGCTTATTTCAGCAAGACAATGCCAAGTCTCACTCTGCACGTGTTACAACAGTGTGGCTTCGTAGAAAAAGAGTGCAGGTACTAGACTGGTCTACCTGCAGTCCAGACCTGACTCCCATTGAAAATATGTGGAGCATTATGAAGCACAAAATACAACAATGGAGATCCCAGACAGTTGAGCAACTGAAGTTGTTCATCAAGCAAGAATGAGAAAGAATTCTACCAACAAAGCTTCAACAATTAATGCCCTCAGTTCCAAAATGCCTATGGAGTGTTGTTCAATGGAAAGGTGATGTAACACAGTGCTAAACATGACCCTGTACCAGCTGTTTTGGAACAGGCTGCAGGCATCAAATTCAAAATGAGTGAATAATTGCAATATATATATA
>NW_013952450.1:796000-798775 GCF_001266775.1 Austrofundulus limnaeus
TATATATTCTCATTTGAACATTAAATATCTTGCCTTTGTAGTTTACTCAGTTGCATGGGTTGAAAAGGATTTACAAATCATTATATTCTGCTTTTATTATTTTTGTTACACAACATCCCAACATAATTGGAACTGAGGTTGTAAATAACTTACAAACATGTTAATGTGTTTCACGCTGGTTTCTACAAAAATGTTATATAAACTTCAACCAGATTTGATGAGGGTGCCATGAAAGTGCTACAATAAGCTTTTGATTTTTGAAAATAAC
Organism: Austrofundulus limnaeus; assembly: GCF_001266775.1. NCBI lineage: Eukaryota > Metazoa > Chordata > Actinopteri > Cyprinodontiformes > Rivulidae > Austrofundulus > Austrofundulus limnaeus. Next base: position 796,269 of record NW_013952450.1, read on the forward strand.
TGCATTTTTTGTAAACAATTATGTAAAATTGCAAATTTGATGACCATGTAAAGGTTTATAAAATAGCGTTTGAACATATAAATTTCAACACTGAGGCGACTCACCTATAATAAGTAAACTCTTATTTACAACTCTTCCTCAAAACCCCACTTCAGAATGTCTGAAACGTCCTTTTGATAAAGAGTAGCGATAAACTTTAAAAATCAAATCGTGATTTGAAGGTTTCCCTCACTTTTCTCTTTTCTCTTTTGTCCTGCTTATTATTAGGGAATAGTTTGTCACAAAAGCCTTAATTTTTTGTTTACAGTAGTGAAGTTTAATGGTAAAAATCAAGGTTTTTCCCGTCTGTTGAAGCAGTTAGTTCTTTAAATGTACTGTAGACAAACTGTCTACTGTTATAGGACTGATGGGCAGCAACATGGTCCTCATGTGTCAGCCGTGTCCAACAAGATTTATTAGAGACTTGTTGACTTTTGTCTCTCAGCATTACCTTTAAGTCACAGGACGTGGAAGGTAAGTGAAACTGTCACTGATAGATGGTCTGTTTGTAGCTGTTTCAACACCACCATAAAAACCTTAAAGTTGTTTTCATCTCTGTACGTCCGACTGAGTTTGTTTATTATTGCTCTTTTTGTAGTTCTAGCCTGAAATGTTTCAGCCTACAAAGTTAAAGAAATCTCTGAATGTGTTGGTTAATAAAAAGGCCAGTTCTTCTTTAGAAAAAGCTCAGTTCAGGGTCTGCACTTTGTTTTTTTTTTATCTTCTGTTGTAAAACCGAAGGTAACCTGCTGCATGAATGCCTTTGAACTCTCTGTGGTAACGACATTTTAATGTGCTTTCTGTGTTAACGACGTTTTAATGCACTTTCTGTCGTGTCATGTGTTGAAGTGTTTGTTATACAAGATCAACAAAGAGAACAGGGACCACAGCTGTGAAATTAGATTCATGTCTGATTATTTGGACACGTCGACCTCCATCAAATTTCTAATAAAAGGAGGTCACAGGGAATTTACCAGTACTGATTTGTGCAGCACTGCAGCAAATATCTACAGAGGAGCCAGAGTTGTGGTGTCATTTAGCAGTTGCATTAGCATCAGTTGGCCACTGTGGATATCCACACTGATGGAGAGAATAGCCTTAAATTTCCAAAAGAACATGAAGAATACTAAACTTCTGAAGATATATCAATGCATCAAATGAAGCTACTGTCCAAAAATCCAACATAACTTTGTATAGATCTAAGCAATAAAAAAACAAAGCAAAACTACAACATATACAACATTTAGATGTATGAACTGAATCTGAAAGGAACCAAGATCAAAAGCAAAGTTTATACTGCTGCCAACGGCACACTGTAATCACCACGACAACCACACGCCTGTGTCTGTCACTCCCTGACTACCAAGATAATAAGAGACAGATGAAAATAAGACTCAAATGAACTGTTTAGGGCAGATATTAAAAGCTCCAACTTGATGCAGAATTTGTAGATTTTATCTCAAAGCTGTGCAACAAAGGACAATAAAAATATTTCTAACTGATTCAGTGCCAGTGGACCTTGTAACAGATACCGCCATCTTTGCTTGGTGCCAAGTATCACAGTCCAGTTTGGGGCACATTGTGCTTGCAGATGACCTGAACAAATGTGAAAATGGACGGTGGAGATCACTGTGCCGTGTTTTACTTGTGTATATGTGCAACATATATAGCACAGGTTTAGTATTATAGTACAGGTCTAGTATTATAATACAGGTCTAGTAATATAGTACAGGTCTAGTAATATAGCACAGGTCTAGTAATATAGTACAGGTCTAGTAATATAGCACAGGTCTAGTAATATAGCACAGGTCTAGTATTGGAGTACAGGTTTAGTAATATAGCACAAGTCTAGTATTATAGTACAGCTTTAGTAATATAGCACAGGTCTAGTATTATAGTACAGGTCTAGTAATATAGTACAGGTCTAGTATTATAGTACAGGTCTAGTAATAAAGTACAGGTCTAGTAATATAGGACGGGTCTAGTATTATTGTACAGGTCTAGTAATTTAGGACAGGTCTAGTATTATAGTACAGGCTTAGTAATATAGCACAGGTCTAGTATTATCGTGCAGGTCTAATAATATAGGACAGGTTTAATATTATAGTACAGGTCTAGTATTATAATACAGGCCTAGTAATATAGTACAGGTCTAGTAATATAGTACAGGTCCAGTAATATAGCACAGGTCTAGTATTACAGTACAGGTCTACTAATATAGTACAGGTCTAGTATTATAGTACAGGTCTAGTATTATAGTACAGGTCTAGTATTATAGTTCAGGTCTAGTAATACAGTACAGGTCTAGTAATATAGTACAGGTCCAGTACTATAGTTCAGGTTTAGTATTTTAGTGCAGGTCTAGTAATATAGTACAGGTCTAGTAATATAGTACAGGTCCAGTACTATAGTTCAGGTTTAGTATTTTAGTGCAGGTCTAGTAATATAGTACAGGTCTAGTACTACAG
>NW_013952450.1:799832-808011 GCF_001266775.1 Austrofundulus limnaeus
TAGTAATATAGTACATGTCTGGTAATATATTACAGGACTAGTAATATAGTACAGGTCTAGTATTATTGTTCAGGTTTAGTATTGTAGTACAGGTCTAGTATTATAGAACAGGTCTAGTATTATTGTTCAGGTCTAGTATTATAGAACAGGTCTAGTATTATTGTTCAGGTCTAGTATTATAGAACAGGTCTAGTGGTAATGATGATGTTGTTCACAGAGATCTTAGCCTCATGTCAAATTTGTTGCTTACAGATGATTTTGGCCAAGTACGATCCATCTTAAAAGTTGAACACATCTAAATACTGTAGATGCACACGGTTTACTAATAAACAATACTGGACACCATGCAGAAGGTTACATCCAAATATATTGTGTGGCCAAGAACATTTTATATTCTGCATTTAGTTGATCGTTGGTCGCCCTGCCTAAAATATGTAAATTATAAGTAGATCATATGTTCATCACCCAGCTCTACTGGTCATTATTCTGTTAATATGATCACTGTTTTTATCTGGTAGTATATCTGATTACGGTAAATAAACCACTATAGTAATTAATACGTTATATTTATCAAGGGTGTACAAAAAAAATCAATTCACACCAGAATCATGATTCTCATTTGCAAAGAGTCAGAACTGATTTAAAATGTCCCAAAATCGAGCTTCACTGTGTGCAAGGTTTGCAAAATGAAGATGAAGCACTTTGGGAACACAACAAATGGGCTCACATTTTCAGTTTTGAATGAAAACTTGATTTTGAACTAAATCGTGGCCCCAAAAATCAGAATCAAATCATGAGATAGTAAAAGATTCCCATCCCTAATATTTATAGAGAAATTATTGCAGTATAACCTTGTATCTCCAGATTGCTATTTTAGGCCTAAATCAAAATATTTGGGCAGTGTAAAAGTTTTCTGGTTAGAAGTTGGTATGTCATGAACCAAAAGAAACCCTTTAAGCTGTGCAGGAGTCAAATCTTTAAAATCTCAGTCTTTCAGTCACTGACTTCACTTTCAGTTGCCCACAAACCATTGTGCGTCGTGGTCGATAGGCAGCACTGAATGATGTCTACAAACAGGTTTGTGCATTGGTGTTACTTAAATAAAAACATCTAGGATCACCACAAAAAGAGAAGTTTGGATTTTAATTTTATTTTGTGCTAAAGTCTCTAACATTGGGTGAAGAAGCCCACTTTGAAATCTGTTATATTTTGGTAAAATCATGGGTCTTTTCCTTAGATTCAAAAGTGAGTAAACATCCAAAACAAACCCCAAAAAGGARAGCAAAAAAAAGTAAAACTTTAAATGAAAACTTTTTTTTTCAAGTTGCAGAAGATGTTTTGTTTACCTTCTCAGTGTTTATTGGAAGGCCAAGGACTTTAATATAAAACAGGGGGATCTTCACTCCTGAGTCTGTGTTGCATTGAGGTCTCCCAGCCCAGTTTAGACCAATCCAAGCCCTCAGTGCACATTCAAACTGACCCAGTTAAATCCAAATAGCCCGCTTTGATCAACRGGAGACTGCAAGCCAAGCCCAGGATGACTAGACTGACTACTGACAGACATTTTTTTCACTATCTAAATTCAGTTAGTCTAACAGAATCTGCGTCTCCAGCTGTGCATGAGCTCAGGCCTGCAGGTGAGTAGAGACAAAGTCCTTTTATTCTGAACAATCAAGTCCATGTTGAAGTGGTGGTGGGAAGGCTCAAGCTGGAACACAGATGAGCAGACCAGGATATTGTTACACAGAGCTGGGAATAATTAATTTAATAATCCACTTATCGAGTGATTAAAAGGGTTGTGCTTTCTTTGATTAGCCTCACATGCAGCTGATTAAAAAGCGTCAGCCTATGTTCAATAAGAGCCTTYATCCCTCCACGCTCAGGGAAAAGCCAGAACCGTTGAGTGAGTACAGGATCAATTAGGTGCTGTGACCTGTCAGCAAAATTAAAGCGGTAGTTCAGATCTTTGGAAGTGGGRGTTTGTGGGAAAAGTTAATAATTACCTTTGAACAGTCTGGGTTTACAGAAATAGATTTCACTCTCACCAGACTTGTGAGATAGCAGCTAGCCTGAGTGAAACCACTTTCAAAGTGCTGCCGTAAAGCAACTCAAACATGCAAATTGTCAAAATGGTTTATACAAATATTATTTTATAAACTTTAAGACCAMTGTCAACTTATATTATTCTGGACAATGTAAGAAATTTCTGCCATAAGTGTTACAACTAACCGCCACTGCTGCTGTTTGTGCTTCCAAATAACCACAGAAGTCTACGCAAATACCTGTAAAACTGACAAACTGTTGATGGTAAACTAATTGGACATTGGGGTTGTTGACAAGCAGATGAAGGCAGTGGTGATCCCAAATAACATTAGGAAGTAGTAATGTTTGATACCATAGGTTTCTTTTCCAATTCTGAYACCAAGTAAAACAGCAATACTGATCCGATACTGATACTTTGTGTAAATATGCCTAACATGTCTGTTAAATCTAAAAAAAAACTGTATTAAATCATCACGTCATAAAGAACACAAGACATCAGAATCATTTATTTATTTGTTATAAACTCAAAAGCATATTGAAAGTGTCCTCATTTGCAATATAGCCAAGCTAATACCACAGAAAACCAATCAGAGAACAAAATCGTTCAAAATATGTGAAAATGGTGTTTTAAACACATAAAATTTTAAATAATAAAGCCATTAAATAAATTACTTCCTTATATAAAACTATTATAAAAATAAAAATGTGCATTTTAACTTACGCTACATATACTGTATGAAGATCTGTGTAGTTTAGTTGAGTTACTTTCCACTATGTTCCTGTTAATACGTTACCCAAAATGACTGAAGCATCAAATTATGGACATTTTAATTTTAGAGTTGATTTTAGAGAATAAAGTTTTGGTATCAGAGGTTGAGTATGGATCCTCACAATGCTATCAGGAAGGAGCACAAGAAGCTGGAGAAACAGCGAGGGCYGAAAGAGGAAATAGACAAGTTGTAGAGTCAAGGCCTCAATGGTGCCAGTGGTCATCGGAGCACTCGGTGACCCCCAAACTGTAAAAGTGGCTCCAACAGATGCAGGAACGACCTTAAGAGATAGTGCAGTCTTAGGAACAGATCCTGAAGAACCCTCAAGCTCCCAAACCTCTTAGAGTACATGTTGCAAAAAGCTACCTTGTTTTTTATGTTGCACATTTTCTTGCATCGACCGTAAACTATTTTAAGTGGTGCAATYGTCCTGTGATTTACAGAAACTTATTTTATGCAGCACAGCTTTTCTAGCATTTATGGTAATTTCCACGTCCCCACTGCAGAGAAGCTGCCAGCCCACAGAGGGGTACAGACCCAAAAGACAGCATTGTGTGAGAAGAAAACTAACTTGGCTGTCAAAATGAGCACATTTAATTGTACATACACATATTCTGATCCATTGAAAAAGTTTCTTTATGTGGACCTTGCTGAATTTGAATTGAAGAGGGCTTTTACTTCATACAGTGCAGTCCCACTTCTCTTACTGAAGTACATTCCTTCCCTCGTAAAGTCCTACGTCACARCACCACTCCCAGGCCATTCATACAAAAACCAAGTACCCTCATTCTTCATGTTAGTGACTCATTCCATCCATCCCACGATGGAGTGTGGCTCAAGTGTTCTTGTTCCCCGTTCCTGGTATTGATGAAAGAGGCTGATGGGTGGAGACCCAGTCAAAGAGAGGGATATAGAGGACAGATCTTGGCCGCTCCACTTTTGCAGGATGTAAAAGTGGGACAATCTGTTCCTTGGATGATCTCCAATTCTACTTTCCGGGGACCGATAACACTGAAAATATATCTATACACAAGCTCTGTCCTACATTAGGAGAAAGTAAGTGTGTGTGAGAGAAAGACAGAGAAATGGGGGTGGGATGAAATAAAAGCAGCACGTGGTAAACTGACATAACCATCATGTCGTTATAGTGGCTATAAAATCATGATTACAAAAATGTGCGTATAATTTTCTCTGGGCACTAAAAGGAGAAGAAAGAAAGTAAGAGCATAAAATCCGAAGAGAAAATGGAGTAATTGAATAAAAGTAAAGCAGCCATAAAGCGTCCTGTGCAGCCTACATCATCGTACTTTATAATGCAGAAAAACAAGAGTTTGACCTCTCATGCTGTTTATGAGCAGAATAAAAACACAGGCATGCAACAAAAAAAAACCTCCCAGGAGAGGCAAAGATGAATAGAAAGCAGAGGTATCTGTGACCTTGACTGTGTTCCATCCATCCAAGGAGAATATTCATCTCTGTTATCAACGTTTGTCTGTTTCTGACTTCTCATATGTTTCATTTTTCTCACTCTCTGAAACCCACCACTGACTAAATCTGTCCAAAAAGACTCATTTTGGCTTCTGATTAAAAGTTACAATGTTCTTCTATCAGAGCAGCTCTCCATCTTTTGATTTCTTCTGATGTTCGTCTGTTCTGCTCATGGTTAACTCTCTGTTGGAGTTCATTAGGTAGGATATTTCAGCAAATGCCTGACGCCATTCAATGATCAAGTGAGATAAGGAATTTTTTAAAAACGCAGTGATTCTGACATTTTGCTTTTCAWTTGTTGCAGTACAAACTCAACATATTATAATTAGTTTTTTGTCAAGTAAATATTAAGATTATGGTGAAATTATATAATTTAATCTAAAAGAAAAAAATTGTATAGGTCTTCTGGACGGGTTCTTCTCTAATGAAACGTTTCGTCTCTCTTCCAAGAGACTTCTTCAGTCTGAGAGTTTCAGGCAAAATTCAGGCTTTTAAGACATTTTCTTCCAGAAAAGCCTTTCCTTTTGTGAAGAAAGACCGTCCATCATTAAACAGAGGTGGAGGCCTCCGTTTTCAGCTGTCCCCCTCCTACAGCGCGGCCATTGCCAGTATCACTCCACCCCCTGTTAACAATGAGTGTTAATTAGGTGTCAACGATAGCCATGTGATGTGAGTATCAGTCACATGGCGGCAGTGCTTAAAAGCCTGAATTTTGCCTGAAACTCTCAGACTGRAGAAGTCTCTTGGAGAAGAGACGAAACGTTTCATTAGAGAAGAACCCGTCCAGAGGACCTATACAATTTTTTTCTTTTTGATTTTTTTACCTGGATTACTGAGATGCATCAGGACATATATAATTTAATCAAACCATTATAACCTTTTTTAATGAGGATTATAATTTTTGACAGCTGATCAAATAATTTACAGGGATGTGGTACCAATGGACATTATGGACGGTTGAGGTGCAGGTCTTGTAAGGTGAAGTTAGGTCAAGATTTTAAATCTATAAAAGCCGAGACCAAGATATTAGAGCCAAGAAATTGTTAAATTAAGAGTTTATGTTCAAAACAGCCAAGCTGAGTTAATACTTTCTGCAACCACGAATTGCTGAGAAGTAGTTTCTGGAGGTCTAATTGATTTTAAATCCAATAGTTGTAGTAGTTTTAGGACAACTAATTACTTCCTATATATATATATATATATATATATATATAGAGTGCTGTTTTATTTGTCTTTAGCTCTCAGCATTGTTTCAGCTTCTTCTGTTTCTCTGACTGCCTTTATGCAAACTCCAAATCCTTGTTTCTCTCCTGTGTATCCCCCCGCTGTTGCTTTTACATCCCAATTACTTGGCTCCTGTCTTCCCTCAGTCTGTCCCTTCAGTTCCTTTTCTGGTGAATACAACCTCGTTCAATATTTAATGGGTCTTTCTTCATAAATCAGCCGACTCTATTCCCTCTTGGTGTTCTTGAATGATAGCATTAAAAACCTTGCAAGTGTTAACAAGCGGCTCTTTGTCAGGTTTTAATTAGAAAAGCTTTCAGCCCAAAATGCGATCATTTCTAGGAGTGGAAATCATACTTGCAAATTGACCGAAGGTGAGTCTCGATGTGAGCTTTCCTTTACAGCTGAATATGGATTTCAGGCCACAGATAAATGAACAACAGAACAGCTCTTTCTCTCAACTGAGACTCTTTGCTTTATTGCTGGAGGTGGAGAAGTTCAATGAAAAAAGTTATGTTCTATAGGTTAGAGGTACAGCACATATCTTTAGGTTATTGTGTTTAGTTCTTATTAATGAAATCACTCTAAAAATGGTTGTTATGAGTTGTTTTATTTAATCATCGCTTACTTTTATTATCATCTTGTTTTTCAGCCTGCAGAGTTTTGGAGAGTTGATCAAAGTTTCTCCTGTTTATAACTAACTAAGTAACTAAGTAGTTTATAACTAACTAACTAAGATACTGAAGTTTTTTCAAAGACTGGAACTGTGTGCAGTACACATGTGCTGTCCGTAGTGCTCACTGGCAACGTTACCAGCAGGGTTGTGCATAAAAAATCGAAATATCAAGATATATTGATATTTTTAAAAATGATATTGTATCAATTTTCTTTATTTTAATATCAACTATACACAAACACCACATCCCCCAACCCTTAGGGGGCAGTATAGCGAAATAGCCAGCAGTATTCTGGAAGTGCCTCTGTCCTTTAAAAGCAGACATTTGGACACATTTTGGTTTTTAAAATTATAATTTTATAATATTCTGCTCATTTTGTTGAGTCAGTGGCATTGAGCAATAAGTTTAAGGGAATATGGATCTATGTTGAATCCGAATCGAATTGAGTTGCACTGTRTCGAGAATCCTATTGAATGCCATGTCCTGTGATACACAGCCCTATAGTTATCAGATGYTGTTGCCAATTTCTGTGTTGATAACTTTTAAACCATAACAAATATTACAAATGTGATTGTGTTAATTGATTTCTGAGACAATTCTGGCCTCCCTTTCTTGCTGGGTTATTCCAGCATTTCATTCTCCCCTTTGTTTCTGAAATAAAAGTGGGTCCTGAAACTTTAACATACTTCAATGAGGAGTTTTGAACTCACTCTTCAAATCATAAAATATGGATATTTACACATTTCTTTAGTAAACCTCTGATCCAAACTTGCATTATCTTTTGCAACCATTTATTTTTCCATTCATGCGCTATGATAAATAATCAAACTGAACAATTACTATTTCAGGGCTTTATCTTTCACTCTCACAAGTGCCTCCTAAATGCTATGCTATTGCTGTATAAACACAACTGAAAGATATAGAACTATAAATGGTGGGGAAAAAATGCTTCATGGCCGCTATTAAATGTTGAATAGAAATCTCCCTGCTAGTTTAGAACACTCTACATCAGTAAGTCGTGCCAGATTCCTGTTGATGCTGTTAGTCCAAACATTTATTGCACCTTTTACCTTCCATCAGCACCTTATCTTCTCTGCTAAGAATCAATGGAGTCCCTGTGAGATGGTAATCTGTGACAGAATGAGTTTAGATATGTGTCCTAAATCAAGTCGTGTCTCTGTGGGTTCCCGCCRTCCATCTGTGTTCTCTGATGTTCATGTATTTCAGACTCCCAACTCATGTGATATTCAGATCATCAAACTGCCACTGAGATACTGGGAGATCCCCCGCGTCATTCACCACAATCACGGCAGCCATTGGTGATGGTCCAGATCTGTGTGAAGGCAAAAAACCCTGCAGTCAGACTGAAAAAAAAGGACAAAACAAATGTAGGCGCTAGTAAGAAAAAACTAACACATAATGAAACAACCACTCTGAAACCTTATTACTTGCGCCAAAAACTTAAAATCCTTTCAGCTCAGATTCTTTTTAAAGWTTCTGTCAGATGAAGAATGTCCACAGAAAAGCAGGATCACAGAAATACTACTTTTTCAGGGAGAAATAAAGATTAGCCCCTACAATCTAGAACCAACACTGCTTAAAATTATTGCTACATGAATGGTGCCATATTCTGTTGATCAGCTGCTTCTGAGAGACAAAAAGCAGTTTTGTTTCCTGTGTCTGGATGTACTGTTGAATGTAGTGTTAGCAAAATATCTCTGTGAAAATTGTATGGCTTTTTCTGGCTGAATACCTTCTGCCGCGAACAATGTTCAAGATGGCCATCACAATTGAATGGAAGACCAAATGTGACATAATTAGAAATAAAAGCAGAAAAATATGAACTGACTAATAAATATATAAATAAATACACTTAAAATGCACCAATTAAATTAAAAAAGGAGAACTTTACCTCATGTTTTAGAATTTAACTGACCGTCATCTTTATTTTTCAACTTGGTTCAAATAAATTATATA
>NW_013952450.1:808021-817843 GCF_001266775.1 Austrofundulus limnaeus
CACAATGTGACTTGTTACTGTTTTGAAAATATTTATATTTTCGTTTTCTTTTTGCTTGTAGATTCTTTTGTGTCTTTTACATGATTTTATTTATATATACATTTTTTCTCACAAGTCTTTTTATTTCCATGTGTTGCTTTCATATTTCTCTGTCTCTTGTTTTTTCTTTACCTTATGCATTTTTGACTCGTTATGCAAATAAGGAGGGCGGTCCTTGAGTAAGCTCCTCTCCTATTGGTTGACAGACAGGACAAAGCAGGATTCGTGTGCAGATCTACTGTGCATGATTGTGCTGCTTTAGTTTAGCTTAAAGTTTAAAGTTTAGTTTAAAACAAAGGCAAGGAGAAAAAACACTTACCTGTGCCTTTATTTTTAACTTCTATAACTCAAAACCTATTCGACATAGGGTCTTGAGATTTTTTTGATTGTTTAGCTCTGATAAGGGACAATCCATCGGGTCTAACAGTGAGTCCCTCCCCCTCCCCCTGCCATTTTACTGYTGTATCTAGTTTATTTATTGGTTTATTTATATATTTGTGCTTTTATTTCTAATTGTTTCAGATTCAGTTCTCCACAGATGAGCAACCTTAGCCACTGAGAAAACATGGCTACAAAATGGCCTATTTTATAGAGTTTGAGCTAAAATTTATTGTGGTTGTAGCTGAGTGATTCACAAAAACAATTACTTTGAGTGCCGAGAGACTGTGCAAGTTCTCACAATACTGTGTGACATTCCACATAATGTCATTTTTCAAAACTTTATCAAAAATAACTACAGGATAGGATTATCTTAGTATACAGCTCTATTATGAGAGCAACATGTTTTCCTTCAAAATCTACTCAGACTCTAATATTATTGCTTCTAGGTTTTTGCAGACTTGCTCCCAGATGGATTGCTTGCAAGATATCATTCATCGCCAGGGGAACTTTGATCGAGGTAGCAATTAATTGCCAGTAATAAAGCAACATTTTCAGCAACACACAGGTCCTCTTTATAGGCTTTGAGCTTTGAATCATAAAGGAAGAAATCAATATGGCAGCAGAAAAAAGTACCCCTTGAGAAAACTCTCTCCCCTTACCAATACCCAAAGGGATACAATATTGTGTATTTAATAGTGTCCAATCGTGTTTTATAGTAAAAGACCTTGAATGTGTTTTTATACTGGTTTAAAATAGGAGCAAATCCAGAACTGAATTACTTTGAGATTTTCTTGAAAGTACAAATTGAGCACAGTAATTTTTTTTAATTTTGACTTAGTTTAAGCTGATTGTTTTGTTGTTGTTTTTTTTTTTTTTGTAGTGTAGCTTTGTTAATATTATTTAAATCTCATTAAATTTGCAACACAGACAGATGTTAAGATGTCCAGGTAAGCTGCTTGACTGCCAAAATCTACTCTCAGACAGTTGTGTTTATGTTAATATGAGGCTTTCAAACAGTCCAAGGAGAAGCTCTTGAATAAAGAATAACCTAACTTAAATTAAACATTCCTAAAAGAAATACATAGACTGACTTTATTACCAGAGTTTGTGGTTAAAATCATCTTATATTAGGAAGACAAAACATTTTAAAAACCAAGTTTTCGCTCTGTATCTGTAAAATTGTGGCGGCCATCTTGATTAGAGTTGACTCCAAAGAAATTAATCATTTGTCAATAGGTACTTTCTGAATGTTGTATTAAAATCTGTCTTCTGATTTTTGAAATATTTTGCTAATGCTACARAGACAATAAACACACAGACACAGCACAGCACAAACATTGTCACTTTTATCAGCAGGTGATCATAAATCTGTTGTTTTATTTAGTCTGCTGTAGTTGTCCAGATGTTTGTGCAGCAGGTTGGGATAGTTAATTAAGTGGTCACATCACTGAGACATGCAGACATATTGCTTCTTAAGAATAATACAAAAAGATCAGTACGTGGGCTTAACATGTTTATATTTCACAACATTTAAAGGTGGAGTTGTGGTGTCAGATCTTGTTGTTAGCTCTGGGCTGCAAGCCAAACATTTGGTGGCTCCATTACCACAGAGCAGAAATGATCTTGACCTCATGTGATGGTAGATTGTATCCACTTCACTCCCTTCTGCAAAGAACCTGGGATGCAAATTCACAGAGTTTATATTTAGCCTGTCTTCCATCAGCCTGCTGTTCCCTGGTGCATTCCCAGTGGCTAAATGGGAAATGTGGACCAGCTCTGTGCTAATTCACACATGTGGACTTATTAACATTGCCAGTGGGTAGATGTGCCATTGTTGCACACGTTCTAAGTGTTGAATTTGACTCTGTTAATGAAATAAGAGCTCAGTGACCAAAGTTTACTCCGTTTTCTGTCCGTTTCCCACAGCATGTGTCCAAGGATGGAGCCAGTCTCATGGGGTAGCCATGTTTTGTCTCCATGACAGCTAGTTCACTCAGCCCTCTCTGCAGTGAYCCCCTGCACAGCAAAGGATGCTGGGAAATAATGAGCATTTTTATCCTGGCCAGGATGACAAAGATGAGGAGGATGAGGAGGAGGAAGAAGAGCAAAGAAGAGAAAGGAGACAAGACGAAGGTGGACTCGACAGGGAGAACGGAGGATTAGAGGGTCTGGGAGAGAAGGAGATRACATCAGTGCGACAGTCCTGGGAGGTCAAAGGTGGCGAGGTGGTGAAACCCGCAGCCATCGTGTTTGGCAGACAGAGGGCAGAGCGGCCCCTGAGGCTCGGGAACCTGGAGAACCGGGGCATCCCTCACATGTCCAATCAGGCCCTGCAACATCGCCACGCTGCCAACAAGCAGCAGCACCTGATAGCAGCCAAGAGGCGAGCTCTCATGGAGCGCAGCATGACTGCAATGGCTCCAGTTGAGGACACCTTCCTGACCATGATGGTGTTCCGCGTCGGMATCCCAGACATCAAACAAACAGTAGGTGCATCCAAAACCTTACCAGACTCTAACATCTTCAGACCAACCTTTCAKTTGCTTCTTAGATTGCCTGATCCATCAGTTAAAACTGTTATAAAACAGGAGATGAAAATCAAAAGTTGTCAAAGTTTAACTAATCTGTTGGAAAAAGTTTTTCTTACAAACAGGTCACTGACAAGAGGTCTTTCCAAATGAGGAAGTAGTTCAAGCCGAGTCTCTCTGGTATACTGCCTCAAACAGAGATGTAGCTTTAATTTGCCATGAAGAATTTAAGTATTATTAATTGATTTCTCAGTTTGCATCAAGGCAGATATACATTTGGCTTAATGACCTGCACTGAAAACACAACTTAACCTGCAATTCAACCATTTAATATGYTTACTATGTTCCATTGTAAATAAAAAGTGGGGTTGTGAGATTTGCAAATCATTGCATTCTGCTTTTATTCACATTTTACACAAAGTCTCTGCTTTTTTGGACCTAGGTTGTATTTTTAAATACACACACATCCTGCATAGTAAAGAAGTAAGACCAAACCACACAGAGCACCGTACTCTACAAACCAGATGGTTCACCTTTGCTAATGTTCTCCATCAGACACTCCAGGACACCAACAGATGTTCTTTGTCAACATCCTGACTGATCAATGAGTTTTGTGTAAAAACCYGTGAGAAGAAATTTGGTGAAATCATAGACTGAACATTTTGTCTGTTTCATTTTAACCTCAAATTCAAAAAAACACTAGTTTTATTCTCTTTTTACCTTTTTTTCCTTTGCTTTTTAAGTTTGATTTTTTCCCAGTGAAGCCCAACAGCTTTGCGTCCTTAAATAAAAAAAAAACTAACATTTAAAGTAATTTTGCCCCTGAGTGGACTTTAGCATTCATGTTAAATTACTTCCTTTAAAGAACCCAAGGCTGCTAAATTGAAAGGTTTTGTGTTGCAGGAAAAGCGCATGAAAATATTTATAGAATTACTCTTCTGGTCCAGAGGGAAAAAAATACTTTTGTTTTAAATGGTATCATGTCAGCGTCTGCTTTGGGTCTTGCGTGGTCATAATTAAGTTCCAAAACCTGAAGTTTGCATCACTTCACACATACAGCAGCTGTCAGCTTTGTGGCGGCAGCAGGCGAGAATTGACAAACTCACACATACACCACGTCCAAGGTAAGAATCCCCCTCCTCGCCTCCCCAGCTTCCTTTCTCCACTTTCAACTCCCTGAACATGCCAAGTGTTCTACATGTCAGCTAATCTGCCCTCAATATACCAGTAATTGCTAATTATCTAATAGGTTTTTAATGAGTTTGGGGAGAGCTGAGGAGTGAGGAGCTCGAGGAGAATGTGGAAGGTTTTCTGCGTGGCCACAGTCAGCTCTGCACAAAACTCACAAAACACCCCAAACCTAAACACTGTTCAGGACAAGGGAAAAAAGTGGGTAAATATTAGAGTCAGGAAGATCAGATGAACGTGGAAGTAATTGTGTGTTCTCACTACTCACCACAGAAAAGKAACAGAGCTAGAAAAGGGTAAATAAAGCAGATTGTTGTGAATAAAACAGAGATGTACTGTATACATTACACCATCCTCTCCCCGGGATTAGCCTTTCACACACACTCTGTAAAGAAATACACATACAGTACAAGTGCATCGCAGCTACGTGTGTGTACGTAAACACACACATGCTCGCCTCCATCACGTGGTTTACCTCCTGGGGACCACTAAGACATTGCTACAGCAACGGGTGCCTGCCTCCCTTTAATGAACTGGTTGCCATGCCAATCGCGTTTGCTACACTGTCAAACAGTGCAACCTAGTCGGTGGGGTTGGGGTGGGGGGTGTACAGGAGTGTGCTGAGCTGTGCAGTTTTGTGTACAGTTCTCCCAGACCGGAGCAATGGCATTGATGTTTGTCTTGTTCAGTGATGCTCCGATTCCTTGTCAGAGCTGTGTTTTCTGTCACCTCTCTCCTCCTCTAGAGTTTRAATAAAGAGAAACCAGATCTGTGGAGAACAAAGAGAAATATGAGGAAATGAGAAAACCAAGGCGAAATYGAGTTAGGCAAGCCGCAGAGGAGAGAGCCCACATTCAGGGTGGTTTTTATTTTTTCATTTAGAGGCCTCGGGTTTACAGCACTCTGAAGACGCAGTAAAAAGAGATTTTCTTTACAAAAGCGATTTGTTGTTTCTGCTGTAGGTGGTGTTAATTTAACACGTTCCGTACAGCTAACATTTATCTAGCTGTTGTCATTTCTACTTCTGCAGCACGAGAAGTAAGCGCGGTGTGAAAACAAACAGGTTCAAATCATGGCGCGAGTTCTCTTATTGTCCATGTTTGTGGCAGGTGATGAAGCATTTTGAAGGAAAGCCTTCACACTGCACATGGCCCAGTCTCACGCCTCCACCCTCCGCTGACAGACGTTCAAACTGTCCTGTGGTTTGGAGGTTATGGTTGTACAACATTCTGTGGTGTTAAAACAAGGCAGCATTGTTAAAACAAGAGCTCCTTTTGTGGTCAGTTTCTTTCAGATCTGTGAAACCATTCAAAACAAACAGAAACCTGAGAGAAATGAACAAAAGCACAGCTAATAATCTGTGGGCTGTTTTATGAAGTATTTGTCACACAGGAATAAAAGACGAAGGCAGAGACGTTTTTTTTTCTTTCTTTCTTTTTTGTGTTTTTTTCTCTTAAACTATTTCAAAATCTAAATTAACTAATTTYAAAGTCATTGAATATAAGACTTTAAAGGGCCAATATCATGTAAAATCAACTTTTTTTACTTTTATATCGTGGTATAATGTTATACGCTCATAAGAAACATGCCCAAAGCCTTGCTTTGACTCATTCATGCATGTTTGAGAAATCCTGCAGCGATTTTAGGCGCCCATACTGAGGAGCAAAACAACCGGTGGGGACCAGAAACGCACCTGGGGCGTGTCTTTAAGCCAAACTTCCTCATGGAAGAGCACCCCCCCGCACACACACACACACCTCCTCCCCACACACTCCGCCCATGACTCCTGCGGGCTCTCGGGCTGCGGACGAGTGCGGACGAGTGGGCGTGTCACAAGGAAAGGCGATTCTGAAGCGACACACCTGATTTGACAGATTTTTTTAAAGGGACACACCTGACTGGACAAGCAAAAAAAGGGGCGTTACTGTGTGGCACCACTTTTTCTGGAGACCCATACTTGGGTCATATTTCTCCTGGTTAACCTTAGTGTTGGGGTCAGGGTCAGGCTGTAAAGAGATCAAGCAGGATCTAAGGATACCGTCATGTAGGCCTCGTAGCCCACAGTGTTTATGCTTTTGACACGCCAACTTTTGTGATACGCCCACTTTTATTCCGCAGATAACCCCTTCTCCTCATGGGTGAAAAACCAAAAGTGAAACTTAAAACTGTCTTCTGAGCTCCTAACATTACCGTATTTTTCGGACTATAAGCCGCACCGGACTAAAAGCCGCACCCCCCACCCCCATCAGTAAAAACAAAACAAAACAGTACACCCAAAATTGTGGTCAAAAAAGTGAATTCAACATCACATTTATTTTTAAGAAAAAGGTTGGCAAGTTCACCGGTACAAAATAATAACAATAATAATAATAATAATAATAATAATAATAATAATAATAATAATAATAATAATAATAATAATAATAATAATAATAATAATAATAAACTCTCGGAAAAAAAAAGGCGAGAGGTCTGGAATTAAAACATAAAAAGCAAACCTTTAGAAATTACTGGTAAAGTTCGGAGGAATACGGTTCATTTAACTGACCTTATTTTGGTAGTTTTCTTTAACCGTTTCTGGTCCAACAGAAAGTCTCATTCATCGTCCTCCGGCGCACTGAAACCATCGAAATCTCCTCTTCAGTATCGGAGTTAAACAAGCTGAGAAAAGCTGCGTCACACAGCGGTATCTGTTCAGTGCTGCTTTGTGTCGCTGTCCTCCCGGGGTAAGGCTGGCTCTGAAGCTGTGGTGGGAAAGCCCTCCCGCTCCAGCATACGTCACTGCATGAGATTCCTTCCCCGGGCAGTGCAATGAGGAAAAAAATTCCTCGGCTCTTCACTCGACGTTTATCCACAAACTGGTCCTGGATTAAGCTCCAAAGTTTTTATCAGTCAAATTTCACCGTGAAAAATGTCTGTTTTATCCCCTTTTATGAGTTTTTGGCCATTGACTATCTTTAAATCGCTGCTTCCTGGTACAACAGTCGGCTCTGGAAACGATCACTTTTTTCTTTTTTTTCCCTTTCTTTTTTTGGAAGCGAGTGGTTGAAGCAAATGGAGCATAAGAGCCCCCTGGTGGCTAAAGAAAAAAATACATGTATCAGCCRCACCGGTCTACAAGCCGCGTGGTTCAAAGTTCAGGAAAAAAGTCGCGGCTTACAGTCCGAAAAATACGGTAGTTGTCACTCAGTGAAGCTCTTTTCAGATTAAAAATACATTTTAACCCCCCCCCCCACACACACACACACACACACTGAAATGGGCAAAACGGAAGAGGAAGGTGGTTCTTAAAGAGACAGAGGTGAATTTCAGGGCGTTTGGAAGAGGAAGTGATGAGAAGATAAGTTTTTTTTCTATTTAAACATAAAAACAGCATTTTAATAACAGCTAAAGGTGACATAGATACTTTATTATGGTATAGTATTTAAATATATGCCTGAGAAACACATAATATTGGCCCTTTAAAAAAGATAAAAATGACAACAACTCAGTCGCTTGTACAAATATTGAGCTAATATTTGGTGTGACAGTAGCTGAGACTGATCTCTAAACTATACTTTGAGCACTAACAGATCATAACTTTTGAAATTGAATCCATGTTATAATCGTTTTGAATAGAGAAAACCCTCCAGGGATGTTTCAAGGCACTTTGGGGAACAGGCATACATGTTTGTGATATTGCTGCTGAGCTTAAGACTAATATCATTGTACTATGAGAAAGAGTTGTAGCCATTTTTGTCAAACATGAAAAATATGTTCACACAGGGTCTCACACTCTGTGTTGTGAATGACTATTAGCTTCTACATCCTGTTTAAGACCCTGTCACACTCTAACGTTTTAGACAACTTATGCCAACTTATTCAATTTGTCTTCCTAAATGACTGAATAAAGTGGGAAATCTGATCCATTTATTAGCATTAGACATCCTAAAAGAGGCTTCCAGTTGATTTTTTAAAGTCCATTTTCAACGTAGATGTCTTTAAAATGTTCATAAGTTGGCACAAGTTATCAAAACATTACAGTGTGACAGGGCCTTTAGCTCAATATCTGTAAAACTGACTTATTCCTAACCATTTTGTGTTGACTAAGGTTAATCAGCTGTGGTGATCATCTTAAATTTAGCCATAAATGTACATCTAATAACTACTTTCTAAAAGTTTCGTTAAAATACTTGTTGTTGATGAGATATTTTGCTAAAAACACTTTTTATTTAAAAAATGATTACATAGAGGCTTTCAACTACTGCACAAAGACTAACATGTGTCCAAAGAATGCATGTAACACATGAACACACATGCTGACACAGGCAAAAACATTAATGTCAGGATTTACGATGTGCGATAACTAATGTATTTAGTTAGTTTGTTTAGTGTTGTAAGGATTCCAGCATTTTCTCTCTGACATCAAATTAGTTGATTAAAACAAGCAGTCCTCTTCAAACTGTGCACCCMACATTTTTAAATGTCTCAAGTTTTTTTATCGGCTAAATAAACTCAGTTTATATCATTAGTAATCTGACGTTTATCAACCACTGATTCTTTTTGGCATGTTTGGCAACTATTTGGACAGAAAAAGGTGCCTGACATTTTGACCTCTGACATTCTCTCTCTTTTTATCCTTCAGAGATGTCTCCAGTTTGACCGGGACTGCTCGGTGTGGAGTGCGAAGCAGCAGATCATCTTCTCACTCGGCGAGTCTCTGTGGGACGTTTACAACTACGGCCTCTTCCAGCCAGCTGGAGAAGGACGAGATGCCAAATTCCTGGAGGAGGAGCGGCTCCTGCGAGACTACGCACGGACCTTTGAGAAAGGCGTGCCCTACCTGGAGGTATGACCGACATGGACAAACACAAGACTTTTATTGTTTCTGCACACAAAGATGTAGAATCAAAAGGCTGGGTCACACAAAGGATTCAGAAACTACAGCTTACATAAAAGTCAAGTTTGTTTTCAACAATCTGAGCTAAAAATATTTGTCTTTATGAATAAGTGATAAAAAAATTACATTGTCTTYAACACTTAGAAATGAGTCTCTTAATCAGAATTATCCTGCACAGCAAAGAAAATAAAGTGAGTGAATGAACTCCTCACAAAAACAGAGACTTGATTATTTTCTGCACATAGCCTGTAAATGACCATGTATTACATTTCTCCCTAATTTTTGATAAATGGGTTTTGGAAAAGAGTCAGGGTACCACTTTACAATAAGGCTCCACTTATAGATGGTTTTTAAATAGTTTATAGATAAGTTATTAATTTATCTGTAAACACTTTATAAAGCATTCCTGTGTGTTTATTATGCATTAATTAAGGACAAGAAAGAGACAAAACTGTCCAGTTTATTGCCAAATAGTGAGCCACATCTGTTCATGTACTTATTACATCTAAAGGTGCTATGTTAAACATTTCAGACAAGGTTACTACCTTTTAAGCACAATAATGGTTTGGAAAAACATATTTTACATAAAATATTGTACTGTATTACTGCATTATAAATATCCACAATTATCAGGGTGAGTCTTATTGTAAAGTGTAAAACAGTAGGTACACTATTTATTAATAATTAATAAATGTGTTTAAATGTCATAAGGGAGCCTTATAATAAGTGTACTGTTTTACACTTTACAATAAGGCTCCCTTTGATAATTTTGGATATGTATAATATAATATAATATAATATAATATA
>NW_013952450.1:818258-819355 GCF_001266775.1 Austrofundulus limnaeus
ATAGATAGATAGATAGATAGATAGATAGATAGATAGATAGATAGATAGATAGATAGATAGATAGATAGATAGATAGATAGATAGATAGATACGTTTTGATCCCATGAAGGGAAATTACAGAGCACAAATTGAACATGAGTGTGAAAAAATTTGATTACCAAGTATAGATCCTCTGAAAAATCTAATGAACAAAAGTAAAGACATGCTACACGTGAGGTAATGACAAACTTTTAACATAAAATATTTGTTGTGAAATCAGGTGAGCTTTTTATTTAAAACTTTAAGTGCATAATGAAGGAAAATACACTCCATATAAAGAAATGCTACTTTTTTTTTTCATAATATGTAGTTAATAAATGAGCAGTGAACTTGTTAAAACACTGAATTTATATGTTTGGATTTTAGAGTTGATGTTTTAACAAATTTATTCAAGCCACCTTCCATGAACTGATCTGGCTTAACATGTTGAAGAAATGAATCATGGTGTTCATCCATGCAGTCTGAGTGGGAGAAGGATTTGTCTTGGAAGCTGTGAGAGATTGGCTCCTGTATGGGCTTTTTTGCCCTTTTTTTAAAATAATTTATGGATCTACTACACAAACGTGTGAATGGGTGAGGCTAAGAAGAGATCACAAAAGCGCAGAACTTCAGGTAATTACGGTCGACTGTCCAGGAATATGGTAAAGAGAGTCCAGGCAGGATGGAGTGGATTGAGACAACCTTCAGGAGTGATTGATGGCAGCAAAGCTCAAAGGAAAGGTTTGAGAGAGTGAGGTCATCTATGTTGTATGGTTTGATAAAAAGACAGGTGACAGAACTGGAAATGTCAGAGCTGAAAATGTTGAGGTTCTCCTTGGGAGTGACAAAGATGGATAAGATGAGGAATGAGATCATCAGAGGTACAGCACAGGCGGAACCACTGGGAGATAAAGTTAGAGAACAAACTGATGGTTTGGACCTGTCCAGAGGAGGAACAGTAGAAAGATGCTAGAGATGCAGCTGCCAGCTAAATCAGGGCCATAAAGTTTGTTCATATCAGTCAATCAATCAATCAATCAATCAATCAATCAATCAATCAATCAATCAATCAATCAATC
>NW_013952450.1:820038-824989 GCF_001266775.1 Austrofundulus limnaeus
GCACAAAACTCATGGAAAAAAATCTGAAAATAGCAAAAATCACAAAAACATAGAATATTATAGATGTTTTAGTAAACTTTACAGTTTCTATGGTTCCTGAATGCAACAGGTGGGAATAATTGTCCAGCCTCTGTGTTGAGACGTCATTGATGATTCCACRCCCCCTGGCATCTGAGGCCCCGCCCCCATGCATGACCAGGACCAGAACTTCTGGTCCAGAAGTTTGAAACTGGAAAAAAAAATACAATGAAAAAAGTCATAGATTCTGTCAAGTAGATTTGAACTTTTTCAGTTTCAACGTTTSTTYTTTTTTTTTTTTCCAGTTTAAAAAAAGTTTTTTAACAAACTTTATGGCCCAAATATAGCTCTACAGCGGGTGAAGAGGACAGAGTGAGGTGGAGGAGGATGACTCATGGTGACCTCTGAAGAGCACCCAACAAAAGAAGAAGAAGAAGGATTTACTACACAAATGTTTCTTGTGTTTTTACAGTCACTAATAAACTAAACACTGTAATTGTATGATTTGCACTTTTAACACAGATCCCTTTTTTTGTCCTTAGTTTAGGTACAAAACCAGAGTTTACAAACAAACCAACCTGGATGAAAAGGCTCTGGCTAAATTCTGCACAAAGGTAGAGTTTTGTTGTTAAATTTAACTCTRTAATTACAAGCTGTGCAGTTCTGAGGTTGAGTTTTTGTGATGTTTTCCCATCTTTTCCACATTCAGGCCAGTCAGAAGAAGTTTCTGGAATACGTTCAGACTGGAGCCATGGAGAAAATGGCCAAAGTCCTCGATAAGGGTCTTGATCCAAACTTTCAGGACCCAGACACTGGAGGTGGATTTCTCAATTTAACCTCTCACAAAGGAGTTGCCTTTTTAATAGTCATTTTGTTTCCAGATTTTTTTAAAAAAAGAAGAAAAAAAGATGCACTTGTTAATCGATCATCCTCTCTGCCCCTTAATCACCTCCCCAATGTGTCTCAGAGACCCCGCTCTCAGTGGCCACCCAGTCCAGCCTGTCAGTGGAGGGCATCAGGCTGCTGGTTCTGGGTGGCGCTCACTTGGACTTCAGGAGCCGAGACGGCATGACGGCGCTGCACAAAGCTGTTAGAGCTCACAATCACACTGGGCTACTGGTGAGAGCCTTAAAGTCAAAACGTGCTGACCTTTAAAAACACAAAAATGGCTAAAACTCAGTCAATTTTACAGATATTGAGCTAAAATTCAGCATGGCAGTAGCTGAAAGTCATTCACAAAACGTCCTCTGAGCATATGCAGATAACAAGATGCTCAAACTCTGGCGTGTGATATTGTTAAGTGCTTCGGGAACATTTTTACTAACATTTTTGCTTTTTTTTCCAGATTGTTTTGGTTAATAGTTAGGTTTTTTTTTCAGGAATGAAACTTTTTATTAATTATTCCACCTGGTCCTCCAAAAAACCTTAGCTGAGGAGAAAAAAAAGGAACCAAAATTTTTCTGCAAAAAACGAAAAAAAAGAGGAAAGTTAAAGACATTGGTCTTTAAAAAAATTACTAACCAAAAAACAAAACTCAAAGTTGAAACAAAAGATGGACCTGGTGAGACAGCTAAACAAAACTAAGGGTGTGGCAGTGTACCAACCCTATACAGGGCCGTCGAAGCCACAACCACACCAAACTAAACTAACAAAAAAAACATCATAAAATGATAACAAAAAAATACCCTACTACTAACCAGAACAATCTGGAAAAAAGCAAAAATTTTAGTAAAAATGTGCCCGAAGCACATAACATATGCATTCCTTTAAGGTCTATTTTAATGTTATATTTTAGTACGATAACAAACAAATGTAAACATTCATAACTTTTCTTTTCTCTCTCTGTCCTGTCAGACTCTTCTGTCTCTTGGGGCGTCTCCGGACTACAAGGACCGCTGTGGCCTGACCCCGCTGTACCACACTGTGCTGACAGGGGGCGACACTTCCTGCTGTGAGACTTTGCTCTACTACAGGGCAAAGCTGGGGACAAGGGATGAGAATGGCTGGGATGAGAGTCATCAGGTAGATTCATGAAGAGCAACTCAGCCCGATCAGTCCGCTGACGCTGCCTTCGAGGTCTCCTCTCATCTTTTTGTTGTCAGACATTTTCAGGCCCGACTCCACGTTGACTTCAGCAAAGCTCCATCATTTCTCTGTCACATCTCTGTGGTATTTGTCGTGTACCGTCACCCTCAGGCTCCCTCGGCGTTTTCTCACACATTGTCCCTGTCGTCCTCACTTGTCTTCTCTCTTCTTCCTCCCCTCCCTTTCTCTGCCCAAAGCCGAGGGATGAAGAGGAGTTTGGAATGGAAGAAATACACAAGGTACCTTTCATCCCACCACTACAATGCAAATAAACCAATGGGAATGAGGTGACCGCATTGTTTTCTAAAAGCCTGTCCAAATCTGGGTCATCTGGAGATGAGTCCAGTTCAGAAAGAGCATGAGATAAATGTCTCTTTCTGTCCAATGAATCTGCGGGTGCATTGCCTACATTCTGTCACCGTGACGTTCTGGTAAATCTGTGCTGCGAGCCAGTTGTCATGACATTTTATTTTGGTCTTGCTGCTCGATGCTTTCTTTCTTTACTTTGTGTGATATTTTTGTTTCTGYGGAAAATATGAGAAAACCTCACGAGCTGCAGGAGATTCGTTTCTGTTGCTTTAAAGTTAGAGCCCTGACCGATTGTGTCTTTGTGTTGGCATCAGATCACGTATGTACAGTGCGTAACTGTGTTCTCCGTTTCGACTTGTATCCAGATGTCCTTCGAACACTAACCATTTGTGCATATCTCTTGACATTAAAAGGCTTGTCAGAAYGGCCTTGCACAACACTTGGAGCATCTGCTGTTTTATGGAGCAGACACTGCTTCTCAAAACGCCTCAGGGAACACCGCGCTTCACATTTCAGCCCTGTACAACAAGGCAAGTGTGGAGAGGATGCCCGGGATTTAAATGTTATTACCATTAAACTGCAATTTGTTTATTCTAGAGGCGGTAACCTGCCAWTGTCTCTCCACTAATTGTTCAGGAAAGCTGCGTTCGTGTTCTTCTGTACAGAGGGGCGAATAAGGAGGCAAAGAATAAACATGGTCAGACCCCTTTTCAGGTAAATGAAATATCCAAAAACTACTTCTTTAAAAAATTACCTATAAGTACAAGACAAAGTTTTAATTTTCTCTGTTTGCAGGTAGCTGTTATGTCTGGTCACTTTGAACTTGGGGAAATCATCAAAAACCACAAAGATKTGGACGTAGGTAAGCTTTCTTGTCAGAATGTTAAAGGGGGGTTCACACCTGCCTCTTTTGTTGTCACTTGAATAATTTCTGTTCCTTTCTAAACTAACTTTCGTTGATCCTCCCCCCTCCTCTTAATTTCTGTTCCACCTGACCTCTCTGTTCCTTCGATTTTAAATCATCCCCATCACGCATGGCATCAGTTCCCTTCTTGGAATCACCCAAGTTTGTCCCCAGGCGAAAAGACAGCGCCCACACGCTGCCTCTGCCCCAGCTTCATTCCCACCCCCTGCTGCGTGCCAACAGTGATAACACAATGACCCAGTCTGACCCGATGGCCCTCCCCAACAAGTCCGCCACCAATCCCAACCCCGGACAGGTAGAGATGACCCTCAGCTCACCGGCAGATCTCTGTGACGTAAGATGTATTCTCTTGATTCTGAGTGAGTTYCTCTGGTTCCTGCAGGGCCAGCGCAGGGCTTCCATAGGTGTCCGAAGCTCCAGCAGTCCCAGAACTCGCACACGGTCCCCTTCCAGAGGGAGGGGGGGCCAAAGTGATACAGAGGAGAGGCACCGACAGCCAAGAGGCAGACAGAGGTAATGTTTCTGTGTGCAGTCATGCCTTTATAAAAGGCTAACACTGCTACTAAAGAAGTTTCTTTACATGAAAGCCCGCTGTTCAAAACCAGCCAATAAAGACAAAGTGATGATTGCAATACGATTGGTTAAAAAACCTTAAGTGGGGAGTTTTTATATTCTCTTTACATGTCAACCTACATTTTCCTGTTTGTACGGAGCCYGCGAGGGGACATGGGGGGACTTTTTTTCCTTTTGAGTCCCCACGCAATACCTTTGTGTTCCCTCGCAATACTTTTACGTTCCCACGCAAAAGATTGTTTTGTGTAYGAACTGAATTAAATCAGACTTTTATTTTGAAATATCCGGTTACCAAAACAGGATGTGTCGCCACAAGTTTGTGAAATTGACATTGATGTTGCGTGGCTGTACTGTGTTAAAATATCGGCATATGACATACTTCCATGCGTGGCTGTGTGATATATTCATTCTGAAGCTGAATTAAAGCAGTAGGCTAACTCACTAATGGTGAACATGTGAGTTTTCTAATAAACCGGCAGGTACAACAGTGATAAAATACTTTTGCGAGGGAACGCAAAAGAAAAAAAATCTCCCATGTCCCCTCACGGGCTCCGTACGTTTCAGGCACAGCTGGTGATAGTTTTAAATTTTTGGGACCAGCTAAGAAACCAAATCCTCTGCCTGCTTCACCGGACAAACCATTTGAAACTTCGTTAAATTAAGTTTGAGCTTACAGAATGACAGTGTTGGTATTTTAAATGAGACATATCTTACTTTAGAATAATTCTTTTTCATAATTACATCATCCAGTTGGGCTCTAAAATGGAACTGCAATGTCTGAATTCCTCCCTATTGTAACTCCACAAGCCCCTCTTTTCTGAGCTGTGTCTAAAATCAACTTGTTTTGACACTGTTTCTTTAAAGTGTATCCCCCCCCCTCCCCCCCCGTGAAAAGATAACTCCGCCCCAAGGCGAAATCTGAAAAATGCATCAAAGTGGGTAGGGGAGGGGGTGTTAGAGAGCGGAGGTGTGGCCAGGATGAGAGAACGTGACAGCTAGCATTAGCATAATTGATGCTACATGGAGAGTGACCACAGTATC
>NW_013952450.1:825944-830391 GCF_001266775.1 Austrofundulus limnaeus
TGTGTGTGTGTGTGTGTGTGTGTGTGTGTGTGTGTGTGTGTGGTGGTGGTGGGGTTTATTATGTAATTCCCAGGCTTCAGTTCTACACCACAATCAAGTAACTGTTACCTCCAATTCTTACGAAAACACCAAAAATAATATCAAAAATAAAATTGACTTCACATCATATCTAACCTCCCTGAAATTGGCCTCTGTCTCTTTAAGCTCSTATCATTTTCKRCACTTCATCACATCTTCACAACAATGCTTCAGGGGATGGGTGCTCTGTGGGGCGGGTGTTTGGTTCCAGACTGAGCTTCAGGGAGGAGCTATAGGCGGTTCTTTGKACCAGCAAGTGTTTATGGCTACCACAGGAGATTCAAGGATTCCTCAAACACGCATAAATGTGTCAAAGCAAACAACTTTGTGATCTCTGTTTTTGATGATGGAATGACATCATAACATGATGCAAAGCTCAAAAACGTTTTGCACAATATTCCTCACCCCCTTAAATCGGTCAAAATGTAGTGCATATGATATAACTTCTGTTCAAATAATTTAATTTAAAGTATCTGATGTCAAATTTTCATAATAATGTTGCTGAAAGCTGTCCTTAAAATGCTACTGTAGGATTTACTTTGATATCTATAGCATATTTAAGCAGTCGGATGCTGTTTTTTGTGCATCACAGCAAACAGAAGCCAATAGCAAGAAATACACAGCCTTTTTTCTTCTGTTTTATGGCTTTCTGTAGCTTCTTTATCCACCACAGCAACAGTTTTCTCCTGTACTAAAGCATGCTTGAACAATTTTCACCGCAGAGCTTTGCTTCTTGTTGCAAAACAATTTGGATTTGTCATGGTGACATTTGAAATGTCAGTAAGGCGCAGTTTGTTGGGGAATAACAGACATCATGAAACAGAATTACATAGACCAACTAGTCAGAGTGTTGTTAAAGATGAGAAATGTTCCGAATCCTGAAAGCTAGACACTTTAATAGAAGATTGCAGCATGACTGAGAAGTATGACTCAGCCACTGAATGTCAGTGGTGTAGCCCGATGAGCTGGATGTCACCAGTTTTGTTTGTTGCAGCGCCACAACTAATGTCACGCTTTGAGAAAAGACTTTTCCTCCCCTCCGCAGCGCGACCTCAGCAGGCAGCAGTGGGGGTCAGATGAAGCGGATGTACAGCGCGGTGCCGGGCCGGGTGTATGTGGCCACTCGTGCCCACTCTGCCAGCGGAGACAAGGAGCTCTCACTAAACAAAGGAGACAAAGTTAAAGGTGAGTAAAGCCATCCGTGCACGGTCAGATGTGAGAATATGAAACAAAGTGAGACTGTTTGTGTTTGCTGTTTCAGATTATTCATTCTGCATGTAATTATTCATTTTATGGCACTTGGAAATTATTTGATATTAGTAACAGTAACATAAAAAATACAGCTTATGTGAATAAAAATAATAAAAACGTAGACAGAAGTTTTAGAGAGTCAGTGAACCAGGTGTCCCTGTGGAAAGCAAAACATTGCTTTCATGTGTAATCAATGCAAATTTTAACAACTTGCATTTTCTCATTTTCTGCCTTTATCTGAAAGTTGTGAACAAAGCAAAGAAAAGTTGTGTTGGGTGTTCATCAACCGGCACCAACCTGTCAGTACGCCTATTTTTGATGCCTTTTTATTTTTAGGGAAAAATGTAGAGAAAAAACGCACAAAAAAAGGCATTATAAATTTTCTTACTTTAGTGAATTTTAAACATTTACAAAGGAGGAACAGCGACTCAGTTGTTTGATTTTTTAAATTAGAAATCCTAAATTACTGCCTGCCAGATAATGTGAGGAAGCAAGGAAGTTGGCTAAGAAAATACAAAAGACATTCAAAATATGAAATCAAGCCCACAGCAGGAATAAATTCATCCATATCAAATATTTTTCTTGCCTTTTTCTAGTCTCAATTGTCTGCTTTGTGACCAAAAACAAAAAATCCCTAAAGCATTTCATATCGCCCAACTCAACTATTTTCCTTGACTCAGATTTTAACGTCTTAAACAAAAAAGAAATTGTTTCTTTCTTTTAAGATTAGGTAACCTGGTCATTCAATTCAATTCAAAAATATTTTACTGATCCCGGAGGGAAATTAGGTAAATCATGTCATATGTTGGTGATTTGTTGAAGCCTGAGTCAGAAGCTGGTAGAAATGGGTATTACTGCTCCCATCTTATTTGGAGCTGTTTGGGAGAGAGGCGGATCAGAGGCTCTCAAGCAGCAATAAGGGAACCAAAACTCTTTATACAGAGCTCAGCCAAGTCATAGATCCCATAAAAAAGCCATAATTTCCATCACTGGCAGGAGATGGATCCTATTCAGGAGCTTTAATTACTAAACTGAAGACAAAATGAGTCGATAAAGACGTCCTGAACACAACAGAGCATCTGTGGGAAGGAAAAGCAAAGAGTTCTCATCTGCGTTCGTTTGTGTCCATATGAACTGAAAAAAAGTCAAACTAATATCAAATCAGTCAGTCCAGCATGTGCCTTAATTTTAGCTGTATGTGTACATCTATCTGCTGTATGTTGCATCTTTCACAGTGTTGAGCATCGGAGAGGGAGGATACTGGGAGGGAACTGTGAGAGGACGCACCGGCTGGTTCCCTTCAGACTGTGTACAGGAAGTGCCAGCTCCCAGCAAGGAAAAGGGTAAAATAAAATAACCACTTTATAGTTATATTTTAAAGGATGATTTGGTTTGTGGCATGTTTAGGTTTTTAGAGCCTGTTTAATGGTAATATATTACAGCAGAGTATGCCTGGTTTGGTTCTTTTATTATTCTTTTATTCACTTTTGCACACTTGTGGAGAAAATTGTGAATATCATATTGTCCAGCAAAGTCTTTCATATTTCACACTATGCCAGGACAGTAACATAAGATTAAGGTGTAAATATCAATATGTCAAGTCCACAAATACGCAACACTGCCACAAAACTACTGACGTCAGCTGAGCTTTCTAATTATTTTTTGTCCTGGATGTGCATTTCAGAGACACGCAGTGAGAAAGCCAAGAGGAAGCTCTTCCGTAATGTCACCGTCGGCGCTTACGAYGGCACCGATGGCCCCAGGTAAGTAAAACAGAAATGACTCTGAAGGTCTGTAACAGTCAGAGCAGTCAGTTTAAAGGGGAAATGTCATGCAAAACCCACTTTTTTTAGCACTTATAGATTTTGTTGTGAACTTGGAGTCTCCAGGAGTGAAGAAAAGTTAAATTTAGGTTTTCTTAGTTATCTTTATATTCTGTTTGGGTCATATTTTTTTGCCCGTTCAGTTTTTTCTATTTTCTGTGACTTTTTCTGAATCATTACGTCATATAATTTGAGACAAAACTTATAAAAAAAAAGGTGTGGACTTTGCAACTAACCAAGTTGGTGGTCTTCATTCTCCTCTAGCTCTGGGTCAGACTCTGGCTCCAACATGTCAGGCTGGATGGACAAGACTGTTGTTGACATCTTTTAATTTATTTGTAAATAAAAAGTTTCTGCACAGCTCTATTGTCATAAACCCCTCTATCAAACTGCATTGAACCACTCTGGAAGTTGGAGGGTGGCGGTGTGTGTAGCGCCTTGTTTGGATTTAAAGAAACAGCATTAAAATGAGTTGATCTGAGACACACCTAAGAAAAGAGGTGAAAGAGGGGCTTGTGGAGCTACAATAAGGAGGAATTCAGACCAAAGCATTGCAGTTCCACTTTATATAGACTCCAACTGAATGATTTAAATGTGAAAAAGTGGGATTCAAAAGCATGACATGTCTCTTTTAAACAAAAATCTGTCCTAACTTCTAAGTTGTTTTAGAAAATCCCTAAAACTGTATCAAAAATCCTAATTAAAGTTGAAAATCTTTTAGGTGTTTCTAATTTGATAAATGTCAGACAGGTTCAGTATTTGAGATTTCTTTTTATTTATTCATCCTGTACAAGAAAATATGTATAAGATCAATAATGTTCTACAAATTAAAGCATAATTTCCTACACAATGTTGTGCAATGTTGCGATATCTTAGCTAGTATGAGCTGTACAGGATTGTCAGCAACTATGAACCCAAATTTTAGCTCAGTATTTGTAAAATTGACTGAGTTATGGCTATTTTTGTGTTTGCTGAGACTGTTTTCATCTTGATTTGAGTTGACTTCAAAAGTGAATAACTTTAGGATGTTCAGAAAAGTTTCTTCAGTGATGAATGAATAGATTGGCTAACATAAAAGACACGAGCAAAAACTTATTTGCTCCACCTTTGCCGCTGGCTGCCGCCAAAGGCAAATACTAATGTTAACTGTGCTTGTGTTGTGTTTAGAAAAAAAGACAAATTTGACTGTCACTGTTGTTTTGACAGGACTTTCTGTAGAAAAAAATCCTACACACCTTTGCTTTGTGTGTGTGTGTGTGTGTGTGTGTGTGTGTGTGTGTGTGTGTGTGTGTGTG
>NW_013952450.1:831281-832454 GCF_001266775.1 Austrofundulus limnaeus
GTGTGTGTGTGTGTGTGTGTGTGTGTGTGTGTGTGTGTGTGTGTACATGGTTTTGTTATCTGGGGAGGCAATTATTGACCATTTCCTGGTACACAGCCTGGTGAGGACCCATTGTTCCTAATTGGGACAAAGTCCGGTCCCCATAAGGGAAATATATTTAGTGGGTCAGGTTAGCGCTAAGGTGTGAATTGAGTTTAGGCTAGGGTAAGCTTTCAGGTTTAGGCTAAAATTACTGATAAATGGAAGTCAATGCCAAGTCCCCATGAGGATAGGAGAAAAAAGCAGTGTGTACATCATCACCATGTGGACGACGAAGCGCTCGTTAGGTCCTTAGGACCAGCGAGGAGGACTCAACAGTTGCTTTGGTTTTGCTGCTGACACTTTAATGCATCTGTGCATGTGCTCCAAGCTGAAGTACCAAACACAGGTTACAGCAGCTTTGCTGAAGTTGGCTGAGTCAAACTATCCCCTGCTGCCGAGAGGAAAGCTGTGATGATCTTTTTGCCTGTGTCCGTGTGTTGGTTTATCTGAAGCGTTGGCAAAAATAAATAAAAAAAAACTGGGTGGATTTTAATGAGCCTCTCATAAAGTAATCATTGAATGCACATCTRTAAGTGATAAACTTATTCCAGCCCAATTCCTGATGGCTGACACAGCTAATTGACCTTAGAAGATACAACCGTTGCTAGAACTCAAATAAAAGACTATGACTTGCAGGATTGTGCGTAAATTGAGCTGCTAAGCAGGCACGGTCTCACAATATTTCTTTTTTTTTTGATCAATGTCTTTTTTATTATTTTTAACATAATCCACAACAAAAAACAAACTAACAAAAACACAAACATCCAAAATCCCACCCATCCCACCCCCTCCTATACCGGATCTACTGAAACAACAAAAGTCGATCTTGTATTCATACAAGTGATACAGTAAACAGGTTTGTGTACAATGAAACAATATTTAACCTTTACACAAAGTTATCTGCTGAAGTTTTTTCTGTGTTAGATATAAATGGCTGCCAGATGTCAAAGAATTTGTTTACATATCCCCTAACAGTATATATAATCTTCTCTAAATGAATGTAAGACATAACTTCTCTTAACCACTGAACATATAGGCTACTGGAGGATGTGGATCCTTCCATCGAAGAAGAATAAGTCTTCTAGCCAGTAG
>NW_013952450.1:838986-852240 GCF_001266775.1 Austrofundulus limnaeus
CACACACACACACACACACACACACACACACACACACATATATATATATATATATAATGTTTACAGTTTGTAAGAGGCTGCAGTAACTCTCCGGCAGTTTTATACCTTTTAAAAGTTGCTGTACGCTGCATTGAAAAGTCACTTCTGAGGAGGGGGTTGTCAAGCCTCTATTTAAGCTGACACRCACTTCTAATTGGTGTTCAGCCTAATATGAGTCACATATGTAGGTGCTGGAGCTTTTGTATAAGTGATTTACTTTACTGCCAGTGCACCTGTGCAACAACGTGTAGATTTCCTGTTCTTAAAAAAATMTTTCAAGTAAAATGAACTAACTGCCTCTTTCCCTCTTTTTTTATTTTTATTTTTTTACTTTTTGTCAGGTGAACGGTCAGAATGTGGTGAAGGTTGGTCATCGGCAGGTGGTCAACATGATTCGGCAGGGCGGCAACAGCCTCATGGTGAAAGTCGTGATGGTTGCTCGTAACCCTGAGCTCGAGGACACTGCTCGGAAGARAGGTAAGAGTCACATATTCCCTGGGAGTGTGTGGGTTTTTTTTTTTTTTTAATTTGACGACGCAGCTGACTGCATGTTTACTTTGACCTAAATGCCTGCTGAAATGTGGTTGTCAATGGTGACTGCGTATGTACACAAGAATCCTAAACATGAAATCAACATTTGGCTGGCTTCCCTTGGCAGCCCCTCAGCAGACGAAAAGACTGACTCCTCCTGCCATCGCCCTGCGCTCCAAGTCAATGACATCAGAGCTGGAAGACATGGGTAAGATGACAGATAGGGCAAAGACCTGAACCGCCTGATAGCAACCACCCTGAGAAACACGCCTAGCGTTCCTTGAAGCAATGCATGTCTCCTGCTTCCTTTCATGCCAGAATTTCAGATTAAGATCATCTTACAGTATGTTGAGAAGAGATGGAGTTGTACCCATTTTAGTCAAACTTTGAAAATAACAGTAAGTCAATCCCATTTAAAGTTGTAAATCTTTGTGAAATGTGTTAAAGTGTCGTTTATAACTCCTAGCTACTACCACATCAAACTTCAGCTCAATATCCATAAGTTTAACTGAGGTATCGCCATTTTTGTGTAGGCTAAGGTTGATTAGCAATGGCAGCTACCTCAAACTGGAGTGACTCCTAAAGTTAATCAGTTGTAGAAGTACATCCAGTAATTTCCTCCTGAGAGTTTCGATAGGATCCGTTCTATAGTTCATGAGTAATAACAGACAGACGCCAAAAACTACTGCCAAGGTTTTAAGTAAAATAATCACACATTGAGTAGTCAACAAATGTGGTGATGATGRTGGGCGGCTACTACCACATCAGCTGAAAATATAGAAAATTGACTGAGTTCTAGCCATTTTTGTGTTTGCTAAGCTGTGGCAGCCATCTTGAATGCAAATGTTAATCAGTCGTAAACGTTAATTCATTGATTCCTTTCTTAAAATTTCAATTGATCCATGAGATATTTCCAAACACTCAGGAAAAATCTGATCGCTCCACCTTCACCTTCAGCAGCTGATAAATTTTAACAGAGTTCATGTGAGTCAAGAAAATGCTTCAGTAAAGTGTGATTAAATTTGTTCTTAGCTGTTAGAGGTGTTTTTTGAGTCATTTGCACTTTGATGTTATTCATTTACACTTTTGATGTTATTGAAAGAAAAAAAAGGTGATAATTAAGCAGTGAAGTTAAAAAATATGAAAGAAATATCATGGTGTCTTATATTTGTCCAATTCCTATTAATCACAAAGAGCTCTCTTTCTCTTTTCTCTTTCATTTTACCCCTTCTCTTGTTGGACCAAATCGACTGCTAACAGTGGAAAAAGGTGGGAGAATGTATTTTTGTTCCTCTCATGATCATTTCTGTCCCCATCACCATCTCTGTCATCACATCAGCATCCACACCATCACATGTGTCTACGTATGTATTTCACTCTTTCATGTGCTTTATACGTGTGACTTTGTAGTCGTTCTAAACACCTAATCCATGTTTCTGGAATTATGTATGCAGCAGCTGCCTCACCATGGAAAAAGAAAGCAGGTAAATATCAGACTTTATCATTACCYATATCAGCCCCTGAGCTTTAATTACAAGTCAGGCTGTTTGATGCTTCTTCTTTTTTTTCCTCCAGATTACGAGTCCTCTCAGGGCCCTGATAAGAAGAGAACAGTTTATCAGATGGCGTTAAGTAAGAATTTATTCTCACTGTTTTTTATACTATGATAAGGGAGTGATCAAGCTAAAAAGGGGGCATGAAATTTTAAAATTTGGTTTATATTTTAGTGTAAATTATTTCCTCTGTATTATGTTCATGCTCTTACTTTGTCCTAGATAAACTGGATGAAATACTGGCTGCTGCTCAACACACCATTATATCAGACAACCAGGGCCAGAGAGGTCATGGAGGCAAGAGGGACCGAAGCAAGAGTACTGTTCCCAACATCTCCAATGAGGTACTGTGGGGACATAGCGTAGTTTTGTAGCTGTATAGTCATGTTATAGCTGGATATTCAGATGAATAATTAGCACAAAATATTACCAGTGTTTAATAGCCATGTATCACTGTCTTGCGTGCAAAAACAAAACAAAACAAAACAAAAAAAAAAAACACAACCTCCTCTTCTATATCTGCTACTTTAGGATGTAGTTCATATTTAGTCATGGAAGTGACTAATGCTGGCTAAAGCATTGCCTTTCTATGAGAAAACTTGGAGTTTAGGTCTTTTTTTAAGCTCTGCATTTTCTTGTGCCCTCACTGCACTTTATAGAAAATGATTGACAAAGAACCACCCACATAAAAACATTTGTTTAGGTGTGAGTCAGGTTGGCTCCATTCATTTATGCTCTGCGCCTGTTACACCAGCACAAAAACCGACTGGTTCTTCTGCATTATAGTGTAAAATATCTGCTTAATGTCAAGTGATATTTGATTATATCTGTGCAAATGTTTTGTTGTTTCTTTTTGAACTTGAAGCAACCCTACGAGCAACAGTCATCAGTGAGCATTGTCCAAACTGGACCCGCTTTTGGCTACAACCAAGCTCATTTTCAACCAGGCCATGGTCCTCAGCATGCAGTCATGATGCGGCAAAAATCTATTGGTAACAGCAACTGACATTAACAGAGTTATACCAGGATAAATATACAAGTTTCTTTTTTATGTTTGTTAATACCTGGGAATTTGTGCTCAGGTGTAACAGAGGAGGAGCGGCAGTACCTTCACCCACCTGCTATGAAGCTGGCCCGCAGTCTTTCAGTGCCAGGACCAGAAGAAATCCCACCACCCCCTAACACTTCTGCCCCAGAGCCACCTTTATCTGCAGGTCCTTATACTGGCCGAGGACCTGTTATGCAAATTCCCCCTATATCTCAAGCGCACTACCAGTTCCCCTCACAACCAGGACATCCTACCCAAGCTCCTTGGGATAGGGGAGGATCTAGTGGGATGAACCAGCAGGTCATGGTCCCCACCCTCCGCAGGCAATCAGACGGACTTTGTATCAGAGAGCCAGAGGTGCCTCGGAGAGGTGGTGGCAAGATGGGAGGGCTGAGGCGAGGCTACAGCAGCGCTACGCCACCAACAAGTGCTAAACCTAAAACCCAACAGGTGCAACAACATCCTCCTCCACATTTGTCCAACCGGGAGCAGGGTGGGGGGACTGGAAGGGGAATGGCAAGGCGAGGTGGTCGTGGAGCTTTGATTAAGCAGTCTAAAGTGGAAGATGGGCTGAGGCAACATCGAGGAAAAGGAGCTGCAACCAAAGAGAAGAGCTCCATCCCCATCCCCACCATCATCGTCAAAGCACCATCCACCAGCAGCAGTGGTCGAAGCAGCCAAGGGAGCAGCATGGAAGCTGAGCAATCCCAGGATGCAGAGGACCAACCCTCTAGAGAAGCAGCCCCTGACAGCTCCAGTACAAGCTTACCCTCACCACTCACCCCGTCTCCACCCCAGCCATCCACGTTGACTTCCTTGCCTTCATCAACTGTGGCACCTTCTGTGTCTTCACAGCAAAACCTGGACAAGTTGGAATATACCCCAACATTTGGTACAGCATTTGGAGGAGGGCCACGCAAGGAAAGAGAACGTTTAAAAGATATAAGAAGGAAAAGTGCTTCTTTCTTCTTATCATCTGAGGAGGACATCCAAGGAGAAGCAGGAGGTGGAGCAGGAGAAGTGGGAGGAGCTCTAGGGACACAAATTCAGCCTCTACGTGGTTCACAAATGGAAATACCTACCCCTCGACTTCGACCGTCCAAGTCCATAGATGAGGGCATGTTTTCTGGAGACAACCACATGAACTATTCCAGCAGCATGCCCCCAGCCTTTGGCCTTCCAGAGTACTCTTCTCCTATACTTAGTCAGGATGGGCAACCCAAGTCAGCTCCCTCAATGTATGGTGCCCAGCCTGCCACTACTTTCATTCACCCACTTACAGGGAAAGTTCTGGACCCCTCATCCCCACTTGGCCTGGCCCTAGCTGCAAGAGAACGAGCCTTAAAAGATGATCGCAGGACACGCAGAGAGGACAGACCGTTTGGCCGGCAGTTGTCTACAGTTGGATCCTTCCCCACACCGGTTCAAACCCCAACTCCTTCACTTTTTGCAACCCCAACACAATCGGCGTACAATTCTCCAGTTTCTCTCCACCTTGGTTCCCCATCTGCAACCATCTCACCTGCATCTTTAAGTCGGCCACAGTCGCCAAGGATTTTACGTTTGGGAGGAGGGGGTGGAGAAAGGATGGAGAGAGAAAAGGAAGGAGGAGGGCCTAGAGAGGGACTTAGAGTTCGTTTCTCCGAGGACAGGAACAGCCAGTTCTCAGCTCCGTATTACCCACAAAGCACCAGAGAGAGGGAAAGGGAGGTGTATGACAGCAAACCTGCACCACCGATTCAGCCTCCTCCCCCACCAGCTCAACCTGCTCCCCGCAGACCTTCCTATTTACAGATGGAAAACACTCCCAACACGAGCTATATTCCTCAGTACACTGTACCCACAGCGCCATCACAGATCAATGACAGTATGGGAGAAGCAAGAGCGGGGGCAGGTGGTCTAGGACTGATGGTTTTACCTCCACCAACTCCTTCAATAGATGCAGATGAAGAGTTTGTTTTTGCGGATCCATTGCCCCCTCCTCTGCAGTTTGCTAATGGTAAGAATGAGAGAATGCAGGAATTTCATCAGCATTATCAGCTTCATAGTCATCACCAGGCTTCTGCTGTCCCCCCTCCTGTTTCATCTCCCAAGACCTCAAATGCTCCTCAGCCCACTTCACAAGGTGGTGACTCTGCTGCCTCCAGCCTCACCTCCTACGACAGTGAAGTGGCCAACCTTACACAGTCGGCTCTTTCTCCCTCTTATCCATCCCCGCAAATATTTACCCCATCTTCCACCATGGCCACCACYAGCTCAATTGTTTCTCTGCACACCGCATCTGTACACAGACCCCAGCCCATGTCCCTTTCACACCCTTATTACAGCAGCTMCAATGACCCCTTAGTAAATGTTCAAACTCCAGCCCAAGACAGAGGCACAGCCACTCTTACAACTACCATGACCTATGCTACAACTACCATGACCGCAACTACAGCTGCCACAACCACTACAACCTCTCTAGCATCATCTGATTACAGTTCTGCTGTGGCAGGGCCCAGGGGTGGTCACAGTACAGGGGGTAAAGCTGCTGACCTCACTCATCACACCAACGTTGTGTCCAAGG
Source organism: Austrofundulus limnaeus (assembly GCF_001266775.1). Taxonomy (NCBI): domain Eukaryota; kingdom Metazoa; phylum Chordata; class Actinopteri; order Cyprinodontiformes; family Rivulidae; genus Austrofundulus; species Austrofundulus limnaeus. The sequence continues at coordinate 844,724 of NW_013952450.1, forward strand.
CTGGAGACTGGCAAGATGCTGTGGTAGATTCTGGAATTGAGGAGCTGGACAGTCATAGTAGTAGTGACCACCATTTAGAAATGCTGGGACTGAGTGGGTTGAGAAGGGACAGAGGAGGGGTTGGAGTAGATGGAGTAAAAGGCGGTCAACATCAGGATCCTTGCACAACCTACTCAGGAGGGCAAGCATTTGAGGTGCACAGCACCAAACTGGCAAACCCTGTGTTTCCAAAGATGACACATTACAAGGAGGTGGAAGGGAGGGGCCCGACTATAGCACTACGTCGGCAAAGCAGCGTCAACCCTGCGCCTCTGCAGCTGCAGAAACAAATCAACCCAGAAGATGCCGGTTTAGGTAGAACTCATATAGATGAAAAGAAGCACAAGCAGAGTCGGTCCAAAATGGATGATGGCTTTAGTTCGGCCCTAGCTGCTTGCCTAGAGAGGCCCATGGAGTCTCGCTCGTTGGTCTGGGGTGACATTGGTGAACATGAGCAGGGTGACGTTCAGAGTGGGGATATGGTTTTGGAAGGTCGCAGACTTCCTTCCCCTTTCTCTGGTGTGAAAGCTAGCATCATTACTGAGCTAAGTTCAAAGCTGCAACAGATGAGTAGCATGAGGAGCATGGATGACTGGAGCCATGCACCAAAGTCACCTACCATGCACAGGTTTGTTGGTTCATTGGTATAAACTGAAGAACTTTTTTCAATTGAGCAATTTATGTAAAAATATAGCAATTGTGGTGCCTTTTTCTTTCTGTTTTGCTTCTCTATTAAGCCAAAAAGTTTTTTATTAATGATTTTAATATTTTTACTGCCACCGTAATTTGAGGGTAGATAGAAAGTATTTGCAAATTGTGCATTATAATATGACCAAATCTGCATTGGAATTTGTGTTTTTCAAAACTGAACTTTGTATGCTTATTAGTAGTGGATTGGTAATGTCAACTTAAAGTTATTTTCGTATCTTTCAGATATTCAGCAGATTATACCGATGCCTTTCACAGTCCACCAACTGGCCGTTCCACTTCACCACTACCCACCTCATCTCCACAGCATCGACAGATCCGGACCCCCAACCTCTCTGCTACTCCTTCTGTCTCGCCTTCTCCTCAAGTTCCAGTTCAGCGCAACTGGACCAGATCGCCTTCTCCGCAGATGCCTACCTCCCCGGTACATTCACATCCTCCCCATTCTCCAACCTACTGCCCATACCCAACATCACCTAAGCACAGGTCTAAGATGCGCAGGCAGACTTTTGATTTTCAGTGCAGCCCCACTAAGGAGATGCGGTCTTCAGTTTCCAGGCGGCGGGCTCCTAGCCCTCTCATCTACAACACTGAACAGCCGAACCCCACCCCTCCCAGACCCTCATCTCTCCCTATCCTACCTTCTACACCTGCCTACAGCAACCCCTTTGACTTTCCTGGCCCCCTCACCCCTCCATCCCCTGGCCTTCCTCTTGGAGATCCTTACCATGCTTCAACTCCTCCATCTGCAGTGCAAAGTCCAAATCCCCTACTTTACTCACACTCTCACTCCCCCACTCATTTTCTGTCTGGAGCTTCCACCCCTCTGCATCTACCTCCCAGTCCTTCATGTCTGAACTATCCACAGATCAGCCCTCCTCCACCAGCCAAACCATTCGCCATCAAACCTCTACCCTACTGGACCAAGTACGATGTGGCCGACTGGTTGGCTTATTTAAATCTGGGTGAACACACAGAGCGTTTTATAGACAATGAGATAGATGGATCTCATCTGCCTTCGCTTACAAAAGACGACTTCTTGGACCTGGGAGTGACACGTGTGGGACATCGAATGAACATCGAGAGGGCGCTTAAGAAACTCACTGACAGGTGAGGGAGGACAAAAAAACAGGCTCTGGAGGATGTTGTGGCAACTGGGGTCAAATGGTCCCAAAGGAAGCTCTGGATGGTGAAGGAAAGTCAAAGTGTCTCATTATCTTCATTCAAAGTTAGCTCAACCATACCCATTTTTCATTAGTTACACATAATTTGATAAGTTATCTTATTAACGCTCCATCATTTTTTCCTTTCTCCTTATTAACCTGCATTTTATCAAAACAATCATCATTTCAAACACACCCATACTTATTTTTTTGATTTGGCCTCCTTTTCTCCCCAGGCTTCTCTCCTCTCCTTTGCATGTCACAACTTCTCCTCGAGACACAGACTGAGAGAGTGAAGGAACAAAAAAAATGGAGATTAACAAATTGACAAAGATGAACTATAACTGAAGAGTTGCAAGAGAAGAACAGTGGACATCAACAGGTTGTGTTTAAATAAGCACTAAGGCGTAGATATGTGCAGGAAGTTTGCTATAAACGTAGAAATGAATGTTGTAAAATTTGTGAAATGGGTTTGAAGAAAGTAAAAATGTCTTAAGAGTGATGCTCATCGAGTAAAAAATATATACTTTAAAACTTTTGACGGGCGGAAATTTAATTAACACTGTTTTGTGCTGTAAAAAAATAAACACTCCCATGCTTGCGCTCATATTTTTACACACTATGACAGATGGATTCTCACACCATCTGCTGTCGAGCGGCAATGAGAAAACTCAAGTCTGAGTTTAAAGACCAACAGACAAATTGCTGCTTAAAGGCTGAAGCCCAAATAAAGTTTTATTTATTGTTGCTGAATCAGAGACTACTCAAAGTAGGGACATGAAAGGCACAATCTAACATCTGTTTGTAGCTTTAAGCAGATCAGAGAATTATTACTGGAGCCAAAATCAGATTGAAACTGTGAAGAAAATTGTTTTGTTTATAAATGATGACAGAACAAAATCACTAGACTTTAATAGTATTGTTTGTATACATATAAGTATATGTATTTGCCATATTCCCCTAAAGGATGCCCCAATAAGCTTTGTATGTTTGTACTTTGCGAGCGCTAAATATATATTACGTGTTAAAAAATGAGATTCACTATTAGTAAAACCATTTGTTTTGTACTAAGTGCTGATAGCAATCATTCAGATAAAACTGGTCAGGGTATTTATATACAGAAGTCACGTTGTGTATAATGAAGACATAAAAATATTTAGAAAAAGTCTTGGGTTTTTTTTAACAAGCTCCCGAGAAACCAGAAGACATTTGAAAGTGAACTGGTTCACAAAGTCATTTGACGCCATCTTTTCTAAGGGTTTATAGCTGTTTTTGGCAATAGTTCAGGTTGGAGGGGTTGATTTTTCCCCTTTGATGCCATAATGATGACCGTTCACATTGATTCAGTGATCAAAAAGGGCTTTTAACAGATTCTTTGTTTTTGCCTGACTTCTTTCTGCCTCTGTGAGTCAGTGCATCTGATTATGTATTTTTTTAGTTAAGTGCTTCTACTTACTAAAACCTTCTCTCATGCTTTTTCCCAAAACATACCCATTCTGTTCTGTTTTGTTTTAGTTTTTTTTTCTTTCTTTCTCACCAGTTGACAATCACAACGTTTCACTATTCCACATATTATTCCACTCAACGGGATGCTTTACCCCACCTTCAACAGAAATTCTCCCTGTGATCAGTTTCAAGCTGCTGTTTGTGTTGCGTACATTTTGAACTTGTTGGATTAATTTTTTTAACGCTCCGAACCAATCACTGCGGTGGATTCAACTGTGGGGCAAAAACAACAACAAAAACTGCATCACTTAATTAAAGCTCTATATGTAAAGACAATGACAGCAATGATAACAAAATATAGTATAAAAGATTATTCTATTAAGTGTTTAAAATTAAGAATCTCTGTCTTCCAGATAGTGTGGACAAATTCTTTGATGTTTATTTTTTTGTTTTGTTTTGTTTGTTTGKAAATGCTTACCTTACTGCTCACCCTGTGGTAACCTGAGTAAAATGACTCATTATTTAATGATTTAATGCAGATTTTYTTTGTGTGGACATCAAACACTAAGGACACTCTCAGAGGTGAATAAGGACTGAGCAGTAGTGTAGAAAGCATTTTCAAACCATGAATTTATAGTATTTTAGGCCTAATAAAATACATGACTACATACAGTGTGAGCATAAGTTTGCAGAGATAAAAGATATATAAATATATATATATGAACATATAAATTTATATATATATACAAATTTTGTTTGGAATAAAATACAGTATACTGATAACATGATAGAGCTACAATTAAGGTGTTGAAATAAATGCTAAAATAAACTACGKCTCTGTCACCATTCTCTTTATCTCCTTGAATTTCTTCCGACACATTTCCCACAGTGGTTCTGTTTTGAAGAACTGGGTTTAAGTTGCGTCATTTGGCAGCAACTCACATCAGCCTCGCACTGATTGTATACTGTATTGTTTGCAGGAGGACGGGACTGTTTTCCGCCATCAGTTTTTGGTGAGTTAATTGTGTAAATGTTTGGAGCTCACGGGCAGGAAGAGGATGAGAAGGCTTAATTTGAAGCAGTCCATCRCTGCACTCCTGCAGGAAACTAAAGCGCGACTGCAGGGCATAAAAACAATAAACAATTTAGACGTGGATTAGTTCAACACAGTTTGCCAGCATGGCGGTCAGTTTAGGGAAGTGAACTGTAGTTGGTCTTTTTGTTTGACGTTTGGGATGCCTGTTGGGCAGGTTTTTGTGTTTTGGTACAGCCGTCTGTTAGCATACTGACAGTGTTTCTTTTTAAAATGATGAAGCCACACAATGATTGTTGTTTTCTTAAAGTGAAGAAGCACTTCCRCAGAGAAAAACAGCCATTACAATGTGTTGCTATGCACAGGGTGTTATCTGACTCAGCTTTGAGTTGATTTTATATTAATCCTTATATAAACACTATATTGCCAAACGTATTCGCTCACCTGCCTTGACTCTTTTATGTGATTAAGTGATATCCCAGTCCTAATCCATAGGGTTTAATATGATGTTGGTCCACCCTTTGCAGCTAGAACAGCTTCAACTCTTCTGGGAAGGCCGTCCACAAGGTTTAGGAGTGTTTATGGGGATTTTTGACCATTCTTCCAGAAGCACATTTGTGAGGTCACATACTGATGTTGGACAGAAGGCCTGGTTCTCAGTCTCTGCTCTAATTCATCCCAAAGGTGTTCTATCAGGTTGAGGTCAGGACTCTGTGCAGGCCAGTCAAGTTCATCCACACCAGACTCTGCCATCCATGTCTTTATGGACCTTGCTTTGTGCACTGGTGCACAGTCATTTAGGTTGGTGAGCAAATACTTTTGGCAATATATTGTATGAATTACACCATGTGCTGTCTCAGCAGCTTCAGTCCTCCATCATGATGACTCGAGTCCTGGACAGGGGCATTGTTATCAACTCCTGATTATTGTGTTATAGAATTACTGCAGGTTCAAAATGTTTTTACTTTTGGTCAAATTACTTGAAATCATCTGACTAATGTCTGTTGATTAAGCCTTCAAGAACAAGGTCCAATAATTGAAGGCTTTTAAAGTAGATGCATAAGAAGTCAGATAATAAAAACAGATTATTTTATAAACTCATAGTGGTGTACATGGAAATATATGGAGAAAATGTTCATCTTTTCCTGTTGCCATGACTGTTTTGTGCTATCAAACATGATTGGACAGATTGAGAGGACATCAATGTAACAAAGTTTTCCTTGCCAACATCCAATCATAAATGATCATGGGTATGAGTTTATAGAAATTAGTGGGAGATTTACTGATGACCAAAGCTTCAAGATGATTAAAACTGGTTCATGTGCCACTTAACTGTATTAATTAGGGAGACTGAACTTGGGTCTTTGGAATATGTAAAGCAAATATATGCAYTGATTTAAACCGTGAAGTTAGTCTTTCATTAATGAAATTGTTCCAATGTTGTGAAGTAACACACAAGGCTTAAGGTTAATTATCAASTATAAATTGTTACAAGGTTTGGCTGAATTATGAATGGTTTGTCTCTCTCTCGCCTTGCTGTCGACTGACAAACTGTTTTTGAAATGGGAGAAAAGAAACTGAACCCATTTTGAACACCAGCTGTTTATCAGCGACAGTAAAAATATGAAGTCATGCATTTTGTTTGTGCATCTGACAGGAGGAGATTGTAGTAAGAAAAAGAAAGCATCATAAGTGATAGATCCTCTTCTGAGAAAGCAGTGAGAAAGGTTACTTTTGCTAAAAAAAAACACTTTACTGCACTTAAAGAGTTTTTTCTTCTTTATTGGTTATTTTCTGTTTAACCTTTTAGACAGAATTTTTTTTTTATTTAAGTTTCTGCTGCTAATGATGGAGGGGTTTGCCTGAGGAAATGAAAGCAGCAGTATTTCCTGCACTACAGGATCTGTGATGTGGGACACAACAGCCTCCTCCACATTAACACTTTATATTTCCACAACTCCCCTCTTGTCAGATTGGAAGAAAGATGTGGAAGAAGGTGCTCTGGTCAGATAAAACCAAAATCAAACTTGGCCACAGCGCAAAATGAAATGTTTGGTATAAAAGCAACACAGCTCATCACCCTAAACACACCATCCTCACTGTCAAACATGGTGGCGGCAGCATCATGGTTTGTGCCTGCTTTTCTTCAGCAGGGACAGGGAAGATGGATGGAGCCAAATACAGGACCTTTCTGGAAGAAAACCTGCTGGAGTCTGCAAAAGACGTGAGACTGGGGCGGAGATTTATTTTCCAACAAGACAATGATCCAAAACATAAAGCAAAATCTACGATGGAATGGTTCGCAAATAAACATATCCAGGTGTTAGAATGGCCAAGTCAAAGTCCAGACCTGAATCCAATCGAGAATCTGTGGAAAGAGCTGAAAACTGCTGTTCACAAACGCTTTCAATCCAACCTCACTGAGCTCCAGCTGTGTTGCAAGGAAGAATGGGCAAGAATTTCAATCTCGATGTGCAGAACTGATAGACACACCCCAAGCAACATGCAGCTGTAATCGCAGCAAAAGGTGGCGTTACAAAGTATTAATGCAAGGGGGACGAATAATTTTGCACGCTCATTTTTTCAGTTTTTTATCTGTTAAAAAAGTTTAAAATATCCAAAAAAAATTGTTCCAGTTCACGATTGTGTCCCACTTGTTGATTCTTCACAAAAAATTACAATTTCATATCTTTATGTTTGAAGCCTGAAATGTGGCAAAAGGTTGAAAAGTTCAAGGGGGTCAAATACTTTTGCAAGGCACTGTATGTAAAAGCTTGAATTTCAGAATTAGCAGAGCTTCAAAGAATTCCTTCGAGCACCTAGCTGAAGGTTGCAAACTTTAAAAACAGCTATGGTTTTATTACAGGGTGGGGGTACTCCTACAAAATCTTTGAGAGCAGTATAGTGTAAAACATAAAGTAGACTTCATTTAAAGCAGGAAATTACTTCAATCTTTTGTGGTTCTTTGTGGTTCTTGATATGATGGTTATTATTCGTGTGGTGGCCATCTTTTATTGGATTGACCCTAGCAGTTAAGTTGTTATGGTTTTATGGCCACAGGTTGCTTTCTGCAAGTTTCATTAGAATTCATTCAGTGGTTTAGGAGGCATTTTAATAAATAAATAAAT
>NW_013952450.1:852303-862853 GCF_001266775.1 Austrofundulus limnaeus
AGTACATTGGGCCATGGGTCCTGTAGAGCAGTGATTCCCAAACTTTTTAGACTTGTGAACCCCCTGAGCCATTTTGTCATACCACTAGCACCCCCTCAGTAAAACGTAATGATTCTCCAAAATAATGTACAACAACTGAATATTAAATTTAAAATATTTATTTTACTCCCTAGAACATTTAATTCTCAGGCATTTTACTCTTTTCAATTCAAATTAAACAACGATAAAAATGTTGCCTTGAAAGTGAATAAGTAATTACCGTATTTATTCATGTAATACAATCTCGAGTATAATATGATCATAATTTTTTGAGATTAAAAAGCATAAAAAAAATCTAATCATCAATAACCTGTGTATAATGCCCCCCCCACACACACACACACACATTATGTATGATTTTTAGTGTTAAATTTCTAGTATTATACATGAATAAATACAGTAAATAAATAAACCAGGCAATGGCAGGTGCAGGAAGCAGCAGTGTCCAAAATACATCAAATATCACAAATGAGCAAATTCTGTTCTGAGATTCCTCATTTTATACTGGATTCCATTTTGTGTCAATTTTGTGATTCTGTTTGCATTTACCGCATTGTAGAAATCATAGAGCCCTACATATCAGAGTCCTATTTTTATTAATTTTTTTTTACACACCTGTGAAGTTTTTCCACGTACCCCCTGTAATATGATCGCGTACCCCTGTTTGGGAATCTGCTGTAGAGCCCAAGTTTTAAATAAAGCTGTTGTATAATGTATAGTGCTCAAAGTATGTGTTGGAAATGACTTTCTACTATTACTACACCAAACTTTAACTCAGTATCTGTAAAATATATTGAGTTACAGCCATTTATGAGTTGGCTAAGTTTAAATAGCTGTGATCTAACTCCAGAAATGAATCAAGTCATGGTGAACATACAATGATTACCTTTTCAAAGCCTTGTCAGAAGACCTCTAAAAAGGAATTTTCACTCTGAGTGGTTATGGGAGTCATCCTGTAATCCCGTAGGGTCACTGGTTTGATCCTCCATTCCAGCTGTCTCAGTTGTTTTGTCCTTGGGCAAGATACTTCACCTACTGATGAGGGTCCAGTGGCACCGGGGCAGCTGTGGCTACAATGTAGCTTACCACCATCAGCATGTGAATGGGTGAATGACTAAATGTAAAGCACTTTGGGGTCCGACTGGGCTTGATAAAGCGCTATATAAGTTCAGACCATTTACCATAAAAAACAGAAGAGCTAATTATTTATCCAAAGAGAGTAATTTGACAGAAAAAATTGTTAAAAGAAGAATTTTGCTCTTATAATTACAGTGTTACCCAAAACCCTGACTTCAAATGGATACCTGTTAGATTTTTGACCCTTAAGTTTCAGTGAGCTGTCACTGCCGGCTCATCTGACACAGAAAGTGACTGCAACTGTTAGACCTTAGCGCCGAACGACGCCACTGTTCTCCTTTAACTCCTGTCTTGTTTGAAGAGCTCAAATAAAAYGTTGGCTGAGAGGAGGCCTCAACAAAGAGGCTGGCAGGCCACCGACATGGTGCCGCCGTCCCACACGCTCACTGATGAGCTCACATGACCGTGTGCCACCCTGACATGACTCTGTGACCAGCGAGCAGACGAAATGAGGGTCCAGCATCTCATTAGCACCATATTGAGAGAATCAGAAGGAGGGGCGAGCCGGGAGAGGGGAGGAAGGGGGGGATTCCTCCAGCTGTTTTTCTAATAACAGAGCAGAGCTGATAGTCACAGAGAGAAAGAAAAGCTAAACAACCTGACAGGAAGGCGCTCAGCGAGGAGTTTAGAGAAGCAAATTATGAGGTTAAAGTGAAAAAGGAAGAAGATGACTGAAAACTAGAATTACAGCGGATGTGGGAGGAGAGCGACAGAGGTGAGTTTCTTCCGCTTCCTTCGTTTTTTGCCCCTGAAGCCAATCAGAGTGACTGCCATGCAAATGTTTGGATTTGTTTTTTCATTGTTTTTTTTTCTCCCCCTTGCTGGCTTGAATTGTCCCACGCCCACTTTGAGATCAACAACATGTGTGTGTGTGTGTGTGTGTGTGTAACTTTAAATGCCAAGGGAAAAGTGGGTCAGCAAGAGAGTAAAGAGGTGGGGGTATGTGTTTGGGGTGGGGGGTGGGGGGTAGACAGAAATCCTCAGCAGCCCTTGAACTACAGTAACAAGTGATCACTTGAGTAATCACCGGTGATTCAGAAAGAAATGTAAGTGATGGTTTACTCCAGGCATGATTGCTTTATTCTATTATTATTATATATAGATATATTTTATTTTTCATTCTCTCTCAGCTTTTGATTTTTTATTTATTTTTATTTTTATTTATTTGTGTGTGTGTGTGTGTGTGTGTGTGTGTGTGTGTGACTGAACAGAACTGCTGTTTTAAACTTGCTCTTGCTCACGTCTGGACAACAGCATCAAGATAAAGATAAAATGACTTTTGTTTGAAGCCGCAGGAGTTTTCATTTGGTTCCAGCTTGCAGGAGCTCCTAGGAAAAAGAGAGCATTTTCATGGAAAAATGCGCTCATGTAAGCATGAAGGAAGTTCTAACACAAGCTGAAACGTTTCAGTCAAGTCCAGCCTTGTGAGGAGTGTTGAATCTTGTGTGTTTAGTCACTTTCCTTTAAGCAATCCAGCAATGTGTCAGCACAGAGACAGGAACAGGCCTTGAATCTGAAGTCTTTTTTCCATGTTTGTGCGCATTTCTCTCTTCTTTTGTTTTTCATTTTACCTCATGGTGTGCACTTCATTTTGCTTGGAAAGAATTTTATTCTACATAAAAACGTAGTTGTTTGCACTCTTCTGGTCATGATCTGTGAAGTGAGCAGCAGGAGGGGTCAGGGCTGGAGACAGTTGGTTTCTAATAAGCCTTGTGTTAGTCAGAGCAAAGGGGAAAGATGACCTTTTCTCTGCTGTTTATTTTGGGAAAGCAACAGGAAGAATGCTGGAGCAGCTGTTCTATTCCTGCTGGTAGATCCCACCCCTGTGAATTCCAGTCCGCCACTGGGATGACTGTTCTTGCACTCATGCAGGGTGGGTCTTGGAGGGCATTTGTGCTGTGCGAGATGTAAATAATATCCCTGTTGGATTGGTGTTGTGCAAAAAAAGCTGAGCGGTGCACATGGGTCAGTTCTAGCTGATCGGATTGTCTTTGTTGAGAAGGATGTTTCTGCATTTGACACCAAAAAGATGTCCAACCTGTTGCACAATAACACGACTCATCCTCATGCCAATCACAGGCATTGCTTGTTGTGTGTCAGAACCAGTTTAACAACTATAGTAAGAGAGATGTGCTTTTCCCAGCAATGGCGAGTCGCCCCAAAGAACCCGCCGAGGATCCTCGGAAACAGAGCTTCTGGATGGTGAAGAGTTTTTCCTTTTTTTTAAATAAATCAGAACCGTGTTTGTGTGCAGCTCTTAAATGTGGTTACACCTTTCTGCATTTTTACCTCGCAGCCAGGAAACTATGTGCGCACCGTGCACCGAACTGAGCAGTCCTTCCAGGCCTGCAACGACATCGTGGCCTGCTTCACGGAGCGAGCAAAAGTGGAAAAACAGTATGCTCAGCAGCTCAGCCAGTGGAGCAACAAGTGGAAGGCTATAGTGGATTCTCGTAAGTATAACAGCTCTAATATACGGATCGTTTTCTCTCGTCAGGTTTAAATTTGTGTCTGGGTTCTTGCTTAGTAAGAAAGTCAACCTGTAAATTTAGGCTATTTTACTGTCGCATCCATGACGGATCGTGATTAGCTGCACACGCCCCAATAAAAAAAGATCTGGTGGCGTCTATGTCCGTGACTCACCTCCACATGCTGTTGCTCTGCTATTTTTTACTCCTCCAGGGCCTCTTTACGGCTCCCTAATGAGGGCATGGCAGTGTTTTTTCACCTCCACGGAACGTTTGTCTGCGCTCCACTCCTCCATCGCTCAGTCGCTCACCGAGGAGGAAGGGGAACGGGTGAAGACCTGGCAGAAAGAGACCTTTCCCAAGAAGATCTTCTGTGGATTCAGGGAGAGCTACAAGAGCAACACGAGTTTTTCACGAGCGCAGAAACCCTGGTCCAAAAAGCTGCAGAAGGTTCAGATCATATATGTTTGTTTGTGCAATGACAGAGATGGCAACGTGACAAGATTTTGAAAAACACATTTAATAGTGTGATCATTTTTAAAGTGATGTTCTGCAAACCAGCTGAATAAGAACATATTTTATGTATTTTTTTAAGTCCTGTAACAACTCTTTCTAAAAACTGATAGTGGCTTTCTAAAGAACGTAATGTTAGTTAATCACAGTGCTACGACAGTTCTGAGTTTTAAGCATGAAAAATCATATAAAACAGACCTTCTTTGGATCTCCATTAATCTAGCCTGTAGGAAGACTTCTGCCCTTTTCTTTATACTTCTTGTTCTGTGACTGATAGAACTTATAATGCTCTATTGATAACTATTTGCCATCACTTTAAAAAAAAACACTGCCTCTTTAAAGATTTCTAGTCTACTAAATTAGACATGTCTAATTCTCAGAAACCTTACAAAATTTCTATTATCAATTTCAAATGCTAATTCCTAAAAAACTAAAAGTATTCATGTCAGCTTTGTGCAGCAGTAATTTGGTGGTCAGGTTGTGGGTTAGAGCCCAAGTTGCATCACGAAGGGCACCCAATGCAAAACAACTACCAAAACCAAACTCATGGATCAGCTGAAAGAACAACAAAAACAAGTTGTTGTTCAGCCACAGCCTTAAAATTGCTGCATGAACTTAAGTCAGCACTGGAAAAACTTGTGGCAAATGGAGACTCTCTGGGTCCATGTCGTCTGAGGCTTTTGGCTGATTTTTTTTTTAAATCGAGCAATTTTTCGTGGTATGGCAGGGTATGTTGGGCCGCAGGAGGAAGACCCATAGCCAGGGAGTTTTGTTGCTCAGGAGGGAGTGGGGCTTTAGTAAACTTTAGGTGGTTATCATAAATCCAGTGAAGATCCCAGGAAAACAAGGTGTTAGTTTAGTTCAACGCATTCTCATGCCCCCCGCGTCAACATATTGACGCTTGGTCAGACATGCTGGGTGGCCCCCGCGCGTCCTTTCTTTACGAGATGAGGCGAAGGAGGACGAGCGCGTTGACATATTTTTTTTACAAGAGTAGGAAATGCGTGAAACTAACCATCCCAGATCCTAAATTTAACTTCTATTAGCCTTATACAGCCTATCCCTGACCCCAGACCCTAAATTTAACCAATAAATCTGATCCCTCATATTAACCATTTTCTTAAATGTAGAGAATTTGCGAGAACTAACCGTCCCAGAGCCTAAATTTAACCTAAATTAGCTATATCCAGCCTATCTCTGACCCCAGTATCTCAAGTTAACCATCAATCCTGATCCCTCATGTTAACCTCAGACCCCCGACCCAAAGACCCCTAAGTGACGCAACCTGGAAAAGCCGCGGGCGGCAAGAATGGATGGGCGGGGGATACCTGGCACGTCAAAACTGTACGCAGATGGTCCCTGCCCAAGCGTCAATATGTTGACGAGTCCGACATGAGAATGTGTTAGTTTAGTTAGTCAGCAGTTTTAACGTTGTGGTTGAACATTTCACTTACCTTCTCTAATGCAGCGTTTGGATCGTCAGATTCTTCAACTTTGAGTCAAAACGTGGAACAGAAATCTGCTGCAATATTATAGACAGTTATTCACTTATACAGTGTGTCTGAACAATAAGTCTGCTTCTTTTTTCAGACACTTACCCCAGTATAAAGTATTTTGAAGATGTTGAGAAATGACCGACTTGTAAACTTGGTCAAACATTAAAAATAATCTGATGCACAATTTCACACACTATCGTAAGATTTTGCATAAACTGTTAGAGCTCAAATAATGTGTTATGAATGACTCTAGAGCAACGATCACTGTTAACTTTGTTAGAGTGGTTGTTGTGTTTGTCTCTGAGAGTTTAACCAAAGTCCCTCAAGAGGTTTATGAGATCTTTTGATCACAGTCAGACATGTTTATGTGCAACAATTAAGGCCTAAACGTAGGTTTATAAAAATGTGATAGGGATGACCCTAACTACATGTGTTTCGTTTTAGCTGTGGCAGCCACCTTGAATTGAGTTTACTCCAAAAGTTATTCAGTTTTTTATTTTCAGTTTTTAAAATATTAGCTCTTACTGACATTTACAGCTTTAAGTTAAGCCAACATCTACAAAGCAGTTGTTGTGACATCCACATGCAGGAGGCCTCAGTTTCTCATTGTTCTTGGCTGTCAGGGTAACAATTCCTGGCCCTAAAATACAGCTGAAGTAACACATGCATCTCTCAGTTCTGCTGCTTTTAAACAAATATTTAACTGTTCTGACATGTAGACTGGTTTGAATAATACTAATATTCCACATGTGAATATGTCTCTAACAGTTGGAGAAGGTCCGGGTTGCATACCACAGGTCTTGTCAGAAGGAGCAAGCAGCTCTTGACAAGGAGAAACAAGCGAACGAAAACTCTGAGATGAGTGAAGAGAAAAAGCAGAAGATCAGGGAGGCCAAAGAGAAAACTGCAGAGGAGAAAGAAAAGGTGAGGAGAGATTGTCACCCACTGCAGAACTTCAGAATATTTTGAATCAGTGCTCAACGTGAGCCGGTACTCACTAGTATGCAGTAAAGTATTTGTAAGTTTTCATCCTTGGCATGTCGCCCCTGCCTCTTCTTATCCTCAACATCAGTGTGAGTGTCACCAACTGTAGTATGTTTCAGTCTTTTAAACTAACTTAGCACAAAAAACTGAAGTAAACTTGAGTTCAGTATATTATCTCTTTGTGATGCTTTTTGGCAATAAATCTTATGACTGACAGCACCTAGATGTACCAGAAGCAACAGCAGAACAAACTGTTGGCAATGACAGAGAAGAATCGGCAAATTTTTTATGTGCTCATCCCACAAATGCATGTTCCTTACAAATGTGGCACCATTTAAAAGTCCCCTTTTAAATGGTGCCACAAAAGGCTAAAAGGCTTTCCAACAGTACAAGATTTATTGCCAAGAAGCGTTGTTACAACAAAGAAATAACATACCCAACATAAATTTCCAAACTTTTTGTGCTAAGTTTATTTGCATTTCCTCTTCCCAGTATTTTGCACATACTGAAAATTATCATATATTCTGCATATTCAAGAGGGCAAACATGCTAAATAGATTTTGCCTGCTAATTTTCACATTTGACAAATGCAAACCTCTGCAAACACGGTTCAGCTTTGCACATGCTATCAAGTCTGCACATGTGTTTATACATGCAAACCCTTGGTAAATCAAGCACTCAGTGGTTCAAAGTTACACAGAGCCAATCAGAGACAGAGCTGGGCGTGTGCTGGGGATTTTTTCATCAGTGATTCGATTGCATGTAGAAATATTAGAAGGTGCCCACAAAAAGTGTCACAGAGATGAAATGATTAATTTTAAATAAACATTTAATCTGTTGGGGTGAAATTTAGTTCTTGGCCAATTAAGATGTGGATGCTTTACCTGAGAGTAGAGCAACACATTCGGGTACTGAGCCTCTTTGCGATGTTCCTGCCTTCCTTTGGGGGAAACTATCCCTCCACTTTGACGGGCAGTGAGTAAGAAAACTGGTTCAAATAAGACTACAACTATCTTTTTAAGTACTTAAATATTATGGCCGGCCAGGCAAGTAATGTTACTGGAAATCAATGATCTCTAGCCCTTCTACAGAAAAACTTTCAGAAATATGAACAGTCATCCGATTGGACAAACAATAGCACCAGTGGTACCAGGTGAGGTTATGCCTTTGAACATTATTTTGAATCGGAAATCTGTTTATTTTTATCATATTCCTATCCTAACCCTCAACATGCATCCAAGTTTCAAGAGGGTTTTGTCAACTCGCTTCCTTGTGATAATATTTCATCTCTCAGGAAACTCGAAGCATGTGACCCAACCATAACATTCTGCTCCAGGCATTTCCCTTGTGTTAATGTTGCTGCGCTCTGTGTTTATAGAGACCAGCATGGAAAATACTCTTTAGCTCCTCCGTTACAGAAATACAGATGCTCATTCTGAGGAGGATTTTCAACTTTTCATTACAAAAAAAAGGTTTTTGTCCTGGGCTGCTTTCAGGCTAAGGATCGATACGAGAAAATGCTAGAGGATGTGTCGTCATACACGCCTCGCTACATGGAGGAAATGGAAGCCATTTTTGAAGAGACGCAGGAGGAGGAGAGGAAGAGGATCAGCTTTCTGAAGCAGGTGTTTCTTTCCATCCACAGACATCTGGACATCACCAACAATGAGAGGTGAGCTGCCAGGGGTTCAGGAGATATTTTGCTAACATGACAGACAAATTATTACAAAAACCGACAACATTATTTTGTTTTTAGCAGTAATAAAACACCACATCCACTGCTTTTTTTTTCTTTCTGTTAGTGTGAAAGCTGTTTACAGTGAGCTCCATCAGACGTTGATGTCCATTGATGAGCAAGATGATCTGAAATGGTGGAAGAATAACCACGGTCCTGGCATGCCGACTGACTGGCCCAAGATTGAGGTACGTTAAGAGTTTTAGTAAGATTCACACAGATAAGGCTTAAACTCAAGGTTTTGAGAACTTAATATTTATTTTAAATAGTCTTGAAGCCACTTCCTTCATGGGCATGAACAAAAAGAAAAACACACCAATTTTATGTCATCTAGAAAAACAACTGTTTATATTTTTTGTGGCAATGTTTTTCTTTCCATTTTCAAATGTTCACAGATTTTTTACCAAGCCTATGCTATAATTACACCAATATCAGTATCCTCTTACAGTATATTTTTTAAATTCAATGGGTTTTTTTTCTTCCAGCAATGGGTTCCTCCCATAAAAAAGCTCAATAGAAAGAAAAGAGACCAGAAGGGGAAAGAAAGTCGA
Source organism: Austrofundulus limnaeus (assembly GCF_001266775.1). Lineage (NCBI taxonomy): Eukaryota > Metazoa > Chordata > Actinopteri > Cyprinodontiformes > Rivulidae > Austrofundulus > Austrofundulus limnaeus. Next base: position 861,227 of record NW_013952450.1, read on the forward strand.
CCGTAAGTCATCCTAAATGGTCTGCTTACTTTAAATCTAAATATTCAGCAAATGCTTGACAACAACACTGAGTTGAATGAGAAATGCTTGAGCCCAAATCATGCTGACAATCTGAAGTAAGTCTTCTCCTTTCCAGTGTGATGATCGGGGGTGTGAAGGTGAGAGCGTTGTACGACTACGTGGGAGAGGAGGCTGATGAGCTGTCCTTTAAAGCAGGTGAAAAAACAAGTGTAAAGCAGTGATGTCAGAGCAGAAAGATGTCAAAACTATCCGTTTCTCTAAAATGACAAGCTGGTAAACCAATGTGGGGTTCCGTACAATTTAATAAGTTACAATGGGACGTTTGTGCTACGAACATGAGAGTCAGCATGAAGAATTACCAGCAGTCACACCTTTTATGTAAATAACTTTGTAGTGTAAAATCCATGGAAATGTAAAATTCTCTAAAAACTGGGTCATTGAATCACTATTAATTTAGAAAGACCACAACAATACACATTTTGGTCTTGACCCTGCTTGGGCTAGCTGTTATCTCATCTGTCCAGTCAGAATTAATTCATATTTCTCCAAACTGAGGTTTTCAAAGAGCTATCCACAACAGGTAAGATATTATTGTTGATATCCTTTTCACAGAACCCCACTTTAAAAACTCTGACCTATCTCTTTAGGTACAATATTTATTTTTAATCCTAGCCAAGTAGTTTTTACTAAAGATCTTAACAAAGCTATATGTTTAAAAATCAATTATGTCTACAGAATATTTTTTAAGTTGTATCACTGCATTACATTAATGCACAATCAGGAAAACTCAGCTAAAATATATTCATTTTAGGGAAACAAAATACATATTTTAAGATTGTATTTATCTAAAGTAACTCAAACCTTGTTGAATTAAAAGCAGTTTAAGCTGAATGCTATTAGATTTTACTCTTTATGTACACTGTTTGTTTAGGCTTTGTTTAATCTGTCACTCATTTCCCAGCTGATCAAAGTTCATGTTTTTATGTGTGAATGTTTGCAATGTGTCTGTTTTATGGAGGCTTATCAGCTGGGACTGACAGTTCTGCCTTTCAAATCCCAAAAACTGGGCAAATATTCAATGGAATCCATCAGGTATATTAAAGGGGCAATATTATGTTATCACTGCAGGATTTCTCAAATGAATGAGTCAAAGCAAGGCTTTGGGTCTGTTTTTTTATGAGAGTATAACATTATAACATGATATAAAACTCAAAAAAGTTGATTTTACATGATAYTGCCCCTTTAAATTTTTGCAAAAGTTACATCAAACAGACTTTTCAGTTTGACAAGTTAAACTCAAACAACAGCCATCATGTATGTAAGGACATGTAAAGGAACATGACATCATAGTTGGAAATAAACCACTATTATGTGTTGATGTGAGTATACTGTTTTTGGTCTTTACAGGTCAAAGATACCCCACACTTATTATTTATTTGTTTGTTTGTTTTTTGTGTCCAATGTGTTAAATGCTGAGAGTATTGACCATGATTGACTCTAAAAGATTCATTTCTCATGGTACAAGTATATAAGAGATGACACTGAATGTGTGTGTGTGTGTGTGTGTGTGTGTGTGTGTGTGTGTGTGTGTGTGTGTGTGTGTGTG
>NW_013952450.1:862924-866054 GCF_001266775.1 Austrofundulus limnaeus
AAGTAAGTAAGTAAGTAAGTAAGTAAGTAAGTAAGTAAGTAAGTAAGTAAGTAAGTAAGTAAGTAAGTAAGGTTTTATTTATATAGCGCCTTTCACAAAAGTCCTTATGTGCTGCCTTGACTTTGAAGATTAAAAATTCAATTTATAATAGGCAAAAAGGGAACAAAAAGGAACTTATCACGTTAAGTAAACCAGCAAACCTTGTGTTTCACAAAGTTAGTCAGAGAAATATGATGTTAAATGCTGACTTCAGTTCCCCATTAAAAACTACAGTCAAACTGTGAAAATGCTGTGTAAATACTTGACTTTAAAATGGTGACAAATGGTCATCTGTGATGGAAACTCAAGTGAAATGTGTTTTATACTTGCAGGTGAGATCTTCCTGAAGGTGGAGGAGGAAGACGATCAGGGCTGGTGTCGGGGGGTGCTGACCGGCGGGAAGGAGGGCTTCTACCCGGCCAACTATGTTGAAGTTGCCGAGTGACGTCACACTGTCCAACAGCTGATGTCCTGATTGTCTTTGTCCTCACAAATCTATATTTTTAAACATTATTCTTAAAGCAACAATCTGACATCTAAGATGTCGTTGTTAAAGTGTAAAATTCTGAGGCCTTACGATCCTAACTTGTTTTATTTGAGTTCTTTGTAAAGATTTGTTGTTTCATGTTGAATGTTTTTATGTATGCGTATAAGTTTGCATGTTGGTGTGTCTTGCCAAGAAGGAACAAGAAAAAAAAAGAGAATATTTATTTAGCTTTTTTGTGTCCAAGACATTTGGTCACTGAAATGAAGGTGAGCAGGATTGTGCCGACACAGGTTTACAATGTGTGCATGCTGCGTTGTTTACTTCATAAGTATTATGTTTAATAAGCACAAAGAAGTCACGTTAAAGAAAGTGGATTTTCAAAATAAAGCTACTCTAATGCAGATTGGGACTGTTGAAGTCTTTTTGCATAAATGCCACTTCACGTCTGAAAAGGTTGTGTAAAATGTAAGAATGTTGTCCCATTATTGATGTAGAAGTCTTATTTGTTAATCATTCTGGATCTTTGCTTTATTTAATTTTTGCTTATCGTTTCATGAGAGACAAACTTTTTCAGTTGGTGAGAAGTCTGGACCGCAGGCAGATCAGTACAGCTGCTGGAACCTTCTTAGGTGAAACCAGAATTGGTTAAGCATTGTCTTGCTGAAATACCTAAAAGCTTACCTAAAAGAAATTGAAAAGTAAAAAAAATTTAAAAACACCTTCTGGAAGGAAAAGTATCGTTTCCCAAGACATATTTGGTCACAAATTAATTAGGCATATATGAGGCTAACGATGTGTAGCTCTAAATATGTACTTTTTTGCATCTGTGTTGTGTTTCCAGACATTTCAGCTGCACATGCAACAGGCACTAATGTATTTTTATTCATAAAATTACCTGATGCATGTCAAAATTTTAACACAGACAGTGAAAAAAATAATACAATTTTGAGTTTAAAGTGCACTTACGCAGTGTCACAAAAGAACACCATCACTGTAAACCCAAATTTTTCTTTTACATAATAAGTCAAGCTATTATTATTACTAATCTTTTCATGTTTTTGCAAAACGCGGGACCATTACTTAACAAAATGTGTTTTGTAAACTACTCAAATCAAGTTTTTGCTCTAATGGCTCTGAGCTGAGATTGACATGTTTTTACTGGTTTTGGGAGGGGCTTGTCTGTGACCTGACCGTTGAGCCAGCAGGTGGCAGTAATGCACCTTTAAGTTGTTTACCAACACGAAGGAGAAGAAGAAAACTAGCAGAGCTAAATGCATGTTTCTTCTGACTGTTGGCTGCATGGTTGCTGACTGCAATGTTTCTGTTGAGTTACAATGACTCCTGGCTATTTTTACTTGGTAGTTCAGCTGTGTTAGTTTGTTCAATTTGTTTCTTTTTTTTTCCCAATCGCCTCATTTGATTGGTGCAGAGCCTGTGAGGGATCATGGGTAATTTTCTTTTCCACTCCCTCACAAAAGTTGTATATTATCTTGATATTTTGTAAAAGCAGCACACATGACAGCATAAATTCACTTATTCTGGTTCTGTCATTATCCAAGGCGATCTGTTGTAATTAAGTAATTTTACTGACTAATGGTAAACCTGAAAACCATTAGTGAGGGTGCAGTTGTTGTAGAATAGCAGACAATTCTGGTATCGTCCAGTTTACTTTGTTCTGTTGATGATTCAAGTCTTTGCATTGTAACATGTTAAAGTAATTTTACATGTTAAAAATACTAATTGATGATGATTAATATTTACATTTTAAATTTTCCATTAACAAAACTAGAAGTATTGATAAATGTAAGTAACAATTACTGATATAGTAGAATAAAAAGTTATTTATATTAACAAAATATTATCTGTAGTTTAAACTAATGTTATTATGGTTATTTGCTTAATAGGGCTTTGTAAACTTAGCTTAAAATTGTATTTTCATAAAACTAGAAAGAAATTTCTGTAATCAACATTAATGAAGTATATGTGTTTACTACATTTTATTGAAGTTCTTAAGTTAACACAACTAAACCTGATTAGTTTCATCATTGTGTTAAAACTAGAATGGTTTAAGGCAACGGGTTTCCACACGATTTTCTAATAAAGTAAACTAATTCAGTCCTGCTGCATCTCAGTAATCCCGGTAAAAAATCAAAAAGAAAAAAATTGTATAGGTCCTCTGGACGGGTTCTTCTCTAATGAAATGTTTCGTCTCTCCTCCAAGAGACTTCTTCAGTCTGAGAGTTTCAGGCAAAATTCAGGCTTTTAAGCCCTGCCTCCATGTGACTGATACTCACATCACATGGCTATTGTTGACACCTAATTACAGCGTGGCCATTGCCAGTATCACTCCACCCCCTGTTAACAATAGGTGTTAATTAGGTGTCAACGATAGCCATGTGATGTGAGTATCAGTCACATGGAGGCAGGGCTTAAAAGCCTGAATTTTGCCTGAAACTCTCAGACTGAAGAAGTCTCTTGGAGGAGAGACGAAACATTTCATTAGAGAAGAACCCGTCTAGAGGACCTATACAATTTTTTTCCTTTTTGATTTCTTACCTGGATTACTGAGATGCATCAGGACATTCTAAACAGTAGTATCTGTAC
>NW_013952450.1:867206-882648 GCF_001266775.1 Austrofundulus limnaeus
GTACAGATACTACTGTTTAGAATGTCCTGATGCATCTCAGTAATCCAGGTAAGAAATCAAAAAGGAAAAAAATTGTATAGGTCCTCTAGACGGGTTCTTCTCTAATGAAATGTTTCGTCTCTCCTCCAAGAGACTTCTTCAGTCTGAGAGTTTCAGGCAAAATTCAGGCTTTTAAGCCCTGCCTCCATGTGACTGATACTCACATCACATGGCTATCGTTGACACCTAATTAACACCTATTGTTAACAGGGGGTGGAGTGATACTGGCAATGGCCACGCTGTAATTAGGTGTCAACGATAGCCATGTGATGTGAGTATCAGTCACATGGAGGCAGGGCTTAAAAGCCTGAATTTTGCCTGAAACTCTCAGAATGAAGAAGTCTCTTGGAGGAGAGACGAAACGTTTCATTAGAGAAGAACCCGTCCAGAAGACCTATACAATTTTTTTCTTTTTTAAACTAATTCAGGTAAAGAGTGAATGGGTGTCAAATATTTAACATTACTAAACAGTTAAATTAACTCAGAATCTGTGAGAATTATATAAAATCAGGAAAAGTGTTAAATTTAACACTCTGAGTTAAACTAACTTCTTGGATTTAGCTGTGAATATGTAATCTCCACTCAGAAAAGGCCTCACACTGGGAGGTGAACCTGTTAACTTGTGGCTGGGAGGCGGCAGCTCTACTGAAAGGTGGCGCCACCCTCAGAATGTGATCATTGGCTCTACATCAACAACTGATGCCTATTTTAAGTTAACTTCAGTCAAGATGGCCGCCACTACAAACCAACCTTTGCTAACAAAATAGTGTCCATCTAGGTGACTTGGCATTGATAAATAAAGAGATTTGTATTGATTTCAAAAGTTGAATTTGTCAAAACAAGTGTCTATAATTGGGGGAGTCATTTTATTTTGTTTCTATGTTTTAAAGATGCCCCTGTAGTTAAATTTTTAAGCCCAAAACCTGTGTCCTAATTTGAAGCCCCACTAACCTTTGACATATTTGTTGTCAGTTTCTATGGATTCACCAGTTTTATTATCATATGTGAAACATTTAACAGGAGTTACACAACTTGAGATAAAAATCTCCCTTACCTGCTGCACAGCCTTGTGAAAAACCACTTTGTGGTTTGAGAGAGGACTCGAACAAGAAAAGAACCTGTTTGACGAGATATCCAGGACACACCGTGAGAGACGTGAAGCATTACAAACATTTCTGAGCTCAGTGAGGATAGCCGCATTGTTGCTCTTTGCAATAATCCTCCAAATGTGGGACTCCAAATGTGTGAGTATATTTGTTTTTGTTTAAATTATTATTTTTCATGGTAACTGTATTGTCTTGATCAATTTTCTTATAGTCAAAATTAAAAAATGTAGCTGTACTCTTTAAAGAATCATGGGGTTTAGTGTCTGATTTTATTTTATGAAAAATACTGATTTTCCATCATGACCTGTGGTTTTTTTATATTGTTTTTATTTTAGTGTTTTGTTTTTGTAAATTCTGTTGATTTCTTGATGTTCCTTGTGTTTTTCCTGTTTCCTCCCAATGTGTTTATATTGCATTCACCCAGCTCAGTCAGTACTTTTCCTGGCTGCTCACCTGGCTCCATTTACCTGTTATCTGTTATCACCAGTCTACTTAAACTAGATTGTCAGTCGCTCAATAGTTGCCTGCCTCTTTCCCTTCTGTGTTTTGTTTTCTGTAAAAAAAAATTTATTTTATTGCATTTAGTCCTCGGGTCAGTCTGCATCCTTACATATTCTGTCATTTTTTGTACAACTGTATCCTTTGTGTTGACTGCAGGTTGAAGATGGAATTTGCTTGTAAATATGTTTATGTGCCTCCGTCACTGACTGTCCTGCAACCCAACACTAACGGGAAACGCTCAGGTATGCTTAAGTTAAATCATCTTAAAATGACACGTCACACCTCTGCGATCACTAGCTGTATGGCTCTCACACACACACGCACACACATACTGTATATATACAGTATGTTGAAACAGTATATACAGTATGTTGGAGTGCAACAATACTTGTACCCGTATCGAACCGTATCGAACAGTGCTTTAGGTTCAATATTGTCATATGCAGGTTAACAACAGTCAACAATGCAATGAAATTCTTAGGATGAGAGAAACCCTTCGACTCGCTATAAAGAATAAAAATAAAGACAATACAGAATACAAAATTTACAGTTTGCAGTAGATGCACAAAGAGTAAATAAACAAAAAATTACAGTAATATATACAGTATAAAGTCAAAATTTCAAAAAGCAAATAATAACTAAACAGCAAAGAAAACAACAACAAAATTTGGGTTACAGAAATAACAGAACAGTGCAGGCAGGATGCACAACATATACATATGGTATTTCACCAATGATAGCAGTGGTTATGATATGCATGTATTCTAGAATATGTGTATTGCACAGTTTGTGTAGCCGGTTATTGCACAGGTAAGAGTGACATGAGTCAGTCCCACTGAGCAGCAGCAATGGACTTATTTAGTATCTCAGATGTGGGTTGGAACAGTCTTTTTGGTGGGAGTTCAGTAATCTGACAGCTTGTGGGTAGTAACTGTCTCTTAGTCGTTTGTATGTATGTTTGTATGTGCTGGCAGGCTCTTGTAACGTCTGCCAGAGGGTATCAGACAAAAAAAGTCTCTGCGCTGGGTGGGTCCGGTCTTTAATGATGCTGCGTGTTTTACGCAGGCACCGGCTGTGGTAAATGTTCTGGATGGTGGGGAGACTGTTACCGGTGATGTCCTCAGTTGTTCGCACTACCCTCTGTAGTGCTTTCCGGCTTTGACTGGTGCAGTTCCCATATCACACTGTGATGCTGCTCATCAGCAGGCTCTCAATAGTGCACCTGTAGATGTTTTTGAGGATGCTGGTGTTCATACCAAACTTCCTCAATTTTCTTAGGAAGTAGAGTCTTTGTCTGGCTTTTTCGATCACGGTGTCTGCATGTAATGTCCAGGTTAAATCCTCAGTGATGTGAATGCCATGGAACTTAAAGCTGCTGACCTGCTCCACCTCAGAGTTGTTTATATAGATGGGGGAATGCTGGCCTCCCTGCTGTCTCCTGAAGTCCACTATCATCTCCTTAGTTTTGCTGACGTTCAGTGAGAGGTTATTTTCCTGACACCAGCTGGTCAGTAATTCCACCTCATCTCTGTAGGCGGCTCGTCGTTGTCAGGGATGAGGCCCAAGATGGTGTCGTCGTCAACATACTTGAAGATGACGTTTGAGCTGTGCCTGGCAGCACAGTCGTGTGTGAAGAGGGAGTACAGCAGTGGACTGAGGACACATCCCTGAGGTGTACCAGTGCTGAAGACCAGTGTGGAAGAGAGGTGGCCGCCAATTCTCACTGCCTGTGGTCCTTTGGTGAGGAAGTCCAATATCCAGCAGGAGATGGATTTCTCCAGACCCAGAGCTGTGAGCTTGGAGACCAGTTTGGGGGGGATTATGGTGTTGAATGCTGAGCTGTAGTCAATGAAGAGCATTCTCACATAGATGTTTTTCTTCTCCAAATGGCTGAGGGAGGTGTGAATTGCTAGAGCCATAGCGTCGTCTGTGGACCTGTTTGTTCTGTTTGCAAACTGTAGCGGGTCCAGGGTTTCAGGGAAGGAGGCACAGATTGTCTTGATGATTTGCTCAAAGCACTTCATGATGACAGATGTGAGTGCAATGGGCCTAAAGTCATTTGGACAGGATGCTGCAGTGGTCTTTGGGACGGAGACAACAGTGGAGGTCTTGAAGATGGTGTGTACAATAGACTGGTTCAGAGACAAGTTAAATATCATAGTGAACTCCTCAGTGAGTTGATTAGCGCACGCTCTTAGCACCCGTCCTGGGATGCCATTGGGTCATGGTGCCTTGTGGGGTTTACTCTCCCGTCTGACTGTAGCAGTGTCAATGTGGAGTGTTGTGTCCTTACTGTCCACTTGTGGCCTGGTGATGGGTGTGGTGTTCTCTGCATCAAACCGAGCATAGAATGTGTTGAGCTCATTCGGGAATGATGCACTGGACAGCTCAACAGGCCTGTTTTTACCCTGTGATACAGCGCAATCCATGCCATGTGCGCTTCGGGTCATTACTTTTTTGTGCAGACGCCACGCTCTCTCTGGATTCCCTTTGAGAAGTCCTGATGGTCTCTCTGAGGTCATACTTGACTGCTTTGTAGGCTTCGGGGTCTCCAGATTTAAAGGAAATGGTCCGTGCTTGAAGTTTAGTACGAACCTGTGGTCCCGCCCATAGTTTATGGTTAGGGTAGGTCCAGATGGAGGTTTTAGGCATGTTATCAATGCGCTTCCCTATGTAGCCTGTGACAGAGTCAGTGTATGCATTGATGCCACTATCAGCTGATTCTGCAAACATTTGCCAATCAGTTGTTTCAAAGCAGTCCTGTAGAGCCTCATCAGCCATATTGTCCCACTTGTAAATAATCTTCAAACCAGTTTTTCCTGTTTGAGTCTTTGTTTGTAAACAGGGAGCAGCACAGCCCTGTGGTCTGCTTTATCAAAGGCAGGGCGGAGGGGGAGTTTGTAACTATCTTTGAATGGGGTGTAACAATGGTCCAGTATCTGCTACCCCCTGGTTGGGAGTGATATGTGTTGGTAGAATTTTGGCAAAACCGCTTTCACGTTGGCTCAATTGAAGTCCCCCAAAACAATGAAAGCAGCATTAGGATATGTATTTTCAACAGAGTTGTAAAGTGTCTAAGTACAAATACTTTGGTACTGTTCTTAAGTAGAATTTTTGGGTAACTGTACTTTACTTGAGTAATTTATTTTCAGCCTACTTTTTACTGCTACTTCTTACATTTTCCCACAATTATCTCTACTTTCTACTTACATTTTTAAAAAAAGGCAAGAAGTAGAAAGTTGTTACTTTTATTTCATTTTTGCTTGTTTTTATTCCAGCTTGTTACTGTAAAAAATAAATACTATCCACATAAATTGTGCCTCCTAGATAGAGTGAATTTAATTGTGGTTGAATGAGATGTATAAATACATAAAATTCTGATACTGTATTAGTTTGTACACAAACAAATCATATTATACTCCAGCAGGACATAAACATTAAAATAAAAGGACTGTACTTAAGAAGTATTTGTGTTTCATGAATTATTTTTGCATTTGGCCGCAGCCCTCAGATAGATTTTCATTTTGGAGTGTAGGGGTCACCTCGAGTGAAGAAACAAGATTTACTGCCTCGAAGCAGGCCTCACACAGGCCTGACGAGARGACAGGAACTCTGTCACAAACTGAACTCTATTTAGACCATGACAGGTCATTATAACCTAGGAGAATTTCTCAGTTGTCTTAATCAGATAATGGACAGAACAATCTTTTCTGTTCATGATTCATTTGTTGTTTAACTAAGAATGTTTATGCATTTGTTAAATCATGATAATGACTGTCACAAGAAAGTGGAACCACTTCTTCTCTTTTATCGTGCCTAAAAGATTAATTAATGGTATAAAAAAATCACAGAGAAAATCATTACAATGTTTTCATTGTGTTTTTATGTAAATCACTGTTTTTATTTTACTGTGAACATGGTAATATAATTGTGGATTTTTCTTGAGAAAATCTTTCATTTATCTGGACTAACAGAATGGTTCAAACTGATTATAAAACAGAAATGTTAATTAATCATCATAAATGTTTTGCGGTGATTTCTCTTAGAGTCCATCAGATGGAAAGCTAAAGAAATGTTATCATATTCTGTTGTGACAACCACAGAATTTAACCTTGACTGGTACCTGGCTGGCAAGTCTTTATCTTTCTTCCTTTCTCTGACTCATCTTACGCCTGAGGGCGGAACCAAAGTCGTCCGTTTCTATTACTAACACGGATGCCTTTGAGTGACACAATCTTCTTCCTGGATGCCAAACTAGGAAGGAAGGCTGAGTTTCTCTCCGGAGAAGCCAGTTTGGCTCGTTAAGTCTTGCCCATGAGCTAACTAGGGGGATCTAACAGCTGGGACAGMGGCACRCCAGCCGGATGTCCCACCCCGAGGCTTCAAGCCTCCCAAGTGTGTTTTTAACTCCCGAGGGTAGATTTTATTTTGAAAGAAGGAACCGGATGTACAGCTTGAACCTTTCTGGCTTGGACTGAAACAGACGAAAAGTTACCTGAAATAACACCTTTCTCTCCAAGGAACAGTGAGCGAGCCGATTAAAAAGTTCCCTGACTGATCGGAGGTGAGACAGTTGCTACCCAGGGGTCGCTTAAGAAGCCATCACCAGGTAAAACTGACGTGTTCCGGGTGACGTGTCATGTGGAAACTGAGCGCAGAAGGGACGTGCTGATCCGGTTGGACACACTCTTTGATAAAGTAACATTAGTAGCAATACTAACCTTACTTTCATCCTTTTCTTTGTTCTTTATTTGCCAAAACTTAAGCTGAACGTGCCAGTAAAATTGTTTGGTTGTAACATCAGAACTGACGTTTTACTGTTCTATATAAGTAATCTGAGTTGATGTGAATTAAAATTCGGACGTGAGTTTTCATCTCATTTAGCTTTGAAGCTTGTGATAGGAATAACCACAGTCAAGTGTACTTATGATTTGTTCAATTTGTGTAAATAAATGATTGCATAGTCTTAATGAATCAACTTGAACTCGTCTGAACGTTCACTTATTGTGTCACTTTTCACTTCGCACAGTCAAGATATTAAAAGTAATGAGAAAATACCTTGGTAAAACTTTCCTCATAACCTTGTTTATGAGAGATATAGGAAAAGCTTAATTCACCCTAAGCTCTCTCCCCTACAGGAGAAAATGTTTGTACAGCCTTGACATATGTATATAAACTGAAACAGCTGGACCAGTGCATCCTAAATTTAACATGAATTAATTATTTTAATACAATATAGTCATTTCTGCATTTTTTTGGGAAGGTCACCGCCTAATAAAAGTCCTTACAGAAAATCTAACTGCTCATTTTAAATCAATACTTTTACTTTTAATACTTAAGTACAAAAAAATCAGATACTTTGATGGTGCGTTCACACCGAACGCGATTTCAGCGTCAGGAGCAGCAGGTTTACATACAAAGTCTATGGTGGACGCRCTTCAAGCAACGTCGGGAAGTTCTGCGGCGCCTCAAGCGCGATTAGAGCAGCGCGATTTGGACGATTTGGACGATCTGAGCGTCGAACGCTCAGATCGTCCAAATCGCTGAAGTTGGGAAATCTGAACTTTTGCAGCTCGATGCGCAGCGTCAACCAATCATAGAGACTCCACTGTGTGACGTAGCGACATATTTCCCGACGGGACAGTTTACTGAATGATGTCCACTAACCTGAAACAGACAGAGCTCCTGCTCTTTAGCTGAAATGAGTGCTGCAGTCGTGTCCTGATCCGCACCAATGCGTGGCAGCGACTCATCAGACTGAAAAAAATAGTCCTGAAAGAAGCTCAGAGCCTCTTCTCTGAATTATCTGGTGAATTAATTATGAATTAATTATCTGATGAACGTGACACGTTCTGGCTGTCTGTAAATAAAGCAAAGCCACTTCCTCGTCCGACATTAAACAGAGCCCGACAGAGGAGGGAGGGGCGGGGCGGCTGTCGCCGTGCAGCGCAGCTGTCCTGCGTCTGACCTCAAAGTGCACAAGCTTCAAACTTCAGCGTTGGCTGCGATTTTGACGCTGAAATCGCGTTCGGTGTGAACGCACCATAAGACTTTTACTCAAGTAATATTCCTAAAGGAGACTTTAACTTTTACCAAAATAATTTTTTGGTAAGATACTTGTACTTTTACTCAAGTATCACTTTGTGGTACTTTATAAAACTCTGATTTTCAAGTCCGTTAATAATCTCATACAGCTCATCCAGGGCTTGGGTTTTAGCAGCCTGGGGTGGGATGTGAATCACTGATCACTGAGCTGAATTCTCTAGGCAGATAAAAAGGCCTGACCTTAATGGTGAGTAACTCTAAAGCTGGTGTGCAGTGAGTATTTAAAATATGTGTATCTGTTGCCCAGAAAGAGTTAACCATCAAGCACACACCCCCTCTGCAAGACTTGCCTGAGTCCTCAGTTCTGTCGAGCCGGTAGATAGAGAAGCTGCCCGGGGTTACAGCACAGTCGGGGATGGACGGCTCTGGCCGTGTTTATGTAAAGGCAAAAACACAGATATYCCTTGTATCCCGTTCATAATAAATCCATGAGYGCAGGTCATCCAGCTTGTTCCTCAGAGACTGAGTGTTTGCAAGCAGAATTGTGGGGAAAGGGATTTTGCTGCATCTGGTGCGGGTCCTGCACAGGACACCGCACCAGATAACACTTTATTTGAAGGGGTGTACTGACATCCCAYTGTCATTAACATGACATAACACCTGTCATGAACATGAAGGAGGCTTCATGAACGTTTATGACTGTTTTCATTAAGTGTCATTCAGTAAATTATGACACGCTYAATGTGAAGTTGACATTGTTTAAAATGTCTTGGTCACAATGTCTTATCACAACTTAACATTGGTATGATATGATGTATATACTAATATGGAAATGTCAAGAGATACTTTTTTATTGTATTTACAGAGTCATGTGATCGTATCATACCGTATGATTTCTTGGTTAATGTCAGTTCGTCATAACTGAGACATTGTTGGTATCAGCCACTTCTTCAAGCTGCTGATAGTACATGCCATGCAGGAGTTTATTTTTGCATGATGTTTCCTCTTGTTACTCTTCTTCCACAACGGGTTTCTGATGTTTGAGACATTCACCTGTCAGCTGATCACTGGGGCTGTCCTGATGATCTCAGGTTTACAYCCTGTAGTGGCTCAGAAGCTCACTAGTCTTTTGCCTCCCAGTCTCAGGGTGCTGGACTTTACTTTGGTTCGACTATTGCACCTGCTGGGTATCTGATGACTGGCTCTGTATATGTGTTTATGGCTTGGACTTTGTTCCTGAATTCAAATCCTGATTCAAAAAAATCTATYAAGGAAGTACAAAGCTGTTAGTGTTTATTCAAATAATTAATTGGAAAGACTGATGACTAATAGTTGTGTAAAGATACATGCAGTTTTGTTTTCTTTGGTTTTTTTCCCCATCAAAGCTTCCTGACAAACTGGTTGGTAAAGTAGGATCAGGTATTTTATTGTGAGTGACTTTCCTGTTTCGTCAGACATTGTTTAGATAATTTATTTTTAAACACTTGACTGTGTTCAGCCACATGCCACCCAAGTCTTGTTCTCTTGTCAAGTGTGAAGGTTATGTAACACCAAGTTAGTCTGTACTCACATTTTTCTGAATTGTGAAAAAATAAATAAGTAAAACATTTGTGGAACCCTGGCAGAAATTGTTTTCATTTACATTTAAAGTTTAAAAACTCACATTCATATCAAATTTATACTTGATTTGAAGCCTAGCATTTCTTGAGAAAGAAGAACTGATTCCTGCCATTTATACCAGAGCTTAAACTACGRTAAACTAGGATCATTGCATGAGATGGGACAATTTGATCAAACCTTAAACATAATATTAYGTGTTGTGAATGTGAGTGACTCTCGGCTACTAGCACATCAAATTCTAGTCTAATATTTGTAAAATTAGCAGCCCATTTATAGTTGCTATAAAAGCTTTGCTGTAGCAGCCATTTTAAATARAATTTGCACCATAGATTAATGTCTTAAAGAAATCCATCCAATGATTACTTTCTATTACTCTCTATATAAAACACTGCTGTAAGTTTTATTTTTGTATTTTTTTAGCTCTCCTCCCTCCTGTTACCTGGGTTCGTCCTCTTTATGCCCCTCCTCCACCTCCAGCAGATTCTGCAAAAGCCACTAAAGAAGAGGAACCCCACATTTATGAAACCAAGATCGACTTTTTTGAAAAGAATGAAGAGGCGAAGGCCACGAAGTCCACGTTCCACTATGAAAATTCTGAATTTCTAAAGAAATCAGAGGCACCTTCTTCCAAAAGTGTTTTTTATCTGCCGACACCAGTTCATCAAAAGCCAGGTATGGATGACATAATGTTATACCCATGACTGTACAGYTGAGCAAGTTCCATTATACTTTTATAATATCTGAATCTGCTCTAAAGAGAAGCACGTAAGGTTTGGTTTACATTAGACCTCTTTCATTTATCATACTTTTGAGCCAACAACATGCTCTTCCTCTAAGATGTAATCAATACATAAAAAAAGGCTAATAAGAAATGTTTGCTTATTGTTCAGAGGAGAATAATCTGTCGCACTGAAGAATAACGGACGACAATTTTATAACCTGACAAGACCTAGAAAATGTTTGTTTCTTGACACATTAATCTTGGCATTGAATAGGTGTGCACTTTTAGTCATGACTGTAAATGTCAGCAGAACATTTRTCAGCCCTTTTTACTGTCTCATTTTTGAAACTCCTGGTGAATTTATTATAATATTTACATAAGAGCACATTCTCTGATATTCCTAGCTTCTTTTTCTAGACAGATGGTAATCTCTGCAAAAAATTAGAACATTTGCACATCAAAAATATCTAAACAAAATTGTAGGTTTTGTGCAAATAGAGTTACTGTGACATAGACAAATAGAGGAAAGCCAGGACCATAAAATGAGGCATTTCAGGGGCTGTGAGTTGATGTAACAACTCTAAATGGTGTCGAGCTTTGCAACTCTGTGCAAAAATGAACACTAACGCTAAAAGCTTAACAAGAATAAGAAGACAAAAATAGAGTATGGATGCTTGAAAACAARCAATGTTAAAAAGTTACAAAAAGCTGAAATAATAGCACACCATTAGTGCTAAATGTCTTTAAATTAATCAAAACACAAAGTATGCAGAAGTATGTTTGGAACAAGTGGAACATCTTCACACAGGACTAGAAGTTTTAAATGTAACTCTGTTATTGTCTATTTTAAAGCAGCCCTTCTTCCACCACATAAGAAACCTGCAGCAAATACTGTTTTTTATGTGAGTTCCAAYGACACCAACAACGAGTCGCTCAAATGCGATGAGCCGAAACAAGAACTGGATCCAAGCTACAGCCGCATCGTACCAGAAGGCTCAGGTGGAGAAGCGAAACTACCGGCTAATGCTGAACCTGTGTCCACTTCAGGTAAGAAAAAAAAATGTTTTTTTATTTTTTTTATTTGGTTACCATTATTTTCTTTGTGTTGACATTGCAAACTGCTTCCACTCCCAATATTTATTCCAAGTCTTTTGTGTTTAGAACTAATACCAATTTATTTGGAGGTGTTGCCCTCATCCAATCTATCCGCCTCATGCTCTCAGTCAGTTCCTTCACCCACGCCAACTGCCCCATCATCTATATTTAAAGGTAATTACAACAGTATGGGTCAGGGTTTTGTTTTGTTTTTTAAGAAAATGAAAAGCACATTATTTTTCATTCATGTTTTATTCCTAATTTAGCGAAACAAAACAAGAAGCCACTGCCAGGAAATCCCAATGTGATCCTTGTCAGTTTAGGAAAACTGCTCTCAGAGGAAAAAGGTTGGCAACCTGATCAATATAAAGTCTTTAGTTTGATTTTTAAAACTACTTTTTCTTGTGGTGATCATTGCATATGAATATATATATTTTAGTGCAAGTCATACAAAGAAATCCTGCCTCTTGCTCCAACTGTGGCTCGGTGTTGGACAGCTGCTGTGACAATAAGGTAATGCATCATATTTCACATTTTCGCCTCATTTTTGCCACGAGGAAGGAGCAATGATGAATGATAAATTCTGACTTGATGACTGTTTTGTTTTGTAGACGATTAAGGTGTGCTACTTCTGTCAGACCAAGGATTCGACCAGTTCTGCTAAGCCAGCCAAGGGTTCTGGAAACATTCACCGGGATGAGGTCTTCCTGCTGAACCCTGGTGTACAGACCTCGTGTGCTGCGGAGACCCTGCTGATCTTCTGCATCGACACATCAGGATCCATGAACTTCACATCCGATGTACGGCAACAAAACCTAAACTCTTCTCTTGGCATCTTCTGTTAGCATTTTAAAAAACATTTTAAAAAACTTTCTAATGTCTTTAATCTTTACCAGGTGCCAAATAGAAATAGTGACACAGCCAGGCTCCAGGTAAAAAAAATTCCCTTTTTAATGTTGCTTTAACAGAAATTTGAAAATTACTTTCAACAAAACTGAAAACGCTGTTTTAAAGAAACACTTAAAAACTGAAAATACAGACACAAATAAATGCATTCGTGTCGTTTTGTTAAACTCAAACCTGATGACCGTTGTTTTTTTTTTTGTTTACAAGATTATACAAACACTTTTATTCACATTTGCATTTCCCTTGTGTGCAATATTACAACAAGAGGACTGTGCAAAAGTGTAAAACAATCAAAATTTTTATTTTAATTTACCTAAAGGAGCCAGAATTTCTTCTATTGCATGATTTCATGGGGGTGGGGGGGTATTTTCTAGTAAAAGTGCCAAAATATCCCATTTAAATTTGGTTCGATATCAGCTTTTCGGTCACGTTTGAATAGGTTCTTTTCCACAATCACAATGTTTATCAGAAACATTTGTCACACAAAGACGGAAGGTTTGAAGAACTATTGATCAAGATTGCTTTAAATGATTAACTGGACACCACTTTTCTTTATGGAGCACCTTCCAAGTAAAGACATATTTCAAAGGGCTTTACGAGACAAAACAACAGAAAGTCTGCCCATTACTTTTGCACAGTACTGTATTTAGTGACGAGTTGGTGACAATGATTGTTTTCACACCAGTTTGTCCAAGAAGCCGTACTACGTTGTGTCCAGAGACTGAGTGAACAACAACCTGACGTCCGGGTGGGACTCATCACCTTCAGCTCTCAGGTACAAGTATCTTATTTCTACACATTATCTTTATGATTCTTTCAATATCTGATGGTTTCACCTATCATTAACTTTATTCACCTCCTCACTGACTCCAGGTGATGATACACGGGCATGAGAAATGTAACTCCCTCCTTCTGAGCGGCGATGAGCTGAACGACAGCGAATACTTGAAGGAGGCAGCAGCCGCTTTTCCCAGTCCACCTCCACTTTCACAAACCAAAGAATACTTACAGAGACAAGTCATGGGGTGAGCAGCAGAGGTTTATGTAACTAAGCACATTAACTTCGTTACAGTACTTAAGTAGTTTTTTTTTTGAGGATTTGTAGTTATACCAATTTTTTAAACAGCTTTAACTTTTATTTCATTATATTTTAAAGCTAAAAAATGATACTTTTACTTCTTTACTTTAAAATGTAACACCTAGTTACTCATTACAAAATTAAATATGTTTGAACTCATCATGAAATAAGATGTTTCTGTACTCTAAAAAAATGAAGTGTTGAATTTACTCAACAAAGTCAGGTCAGCTGGCTCCACTAAGATTAGTTGAGTAAATTGAACAAAGAATATACATATATTGCTCAATTTACTCAATCTGGTTTTAGTGGAACCAGTTTGGTTCCGTAAGTTCAACAGTTTATTTCTTAGAGAGTGTGTAAAAGTACTTTTACTTTTATTTTCCCAATTTTTATGAACAGTTTTATGACTTTTACTTGAGTAGTTTTCTCATCAGTGAAATTTATTTTTACCAAAGTCATTTTCTGTTCATGTAATTTTACTTTTACTTACCGTATTTATTCAAGTGTAATACATAGAATTAAATCTATAAAATCATCCATAAAGTTGGGGGGTAGTACTATACTCGGATAAATATTTTTACTTATGTATTTTAACTGAAATATCGGCTTCATGCACAAAATGCATGAGTTCTTAAATGAGACCACGTCGTAAAAAGCAGTTGAAACGAGCTTACCCCTGACACTCCTCCGTGCTTCAGAGCGAGATAATAACAGATCCAGGCAGGAGACATGATGTGAAAAAAGGGGGGGAAGAGCAGTCCTGCACCTTAGTAATGATAACGAACTAATGACRTTAACGTGTGACCGGGTCGCTCCTCTAACAACAACAAACACATGTTCTTCTGTAATGGCTGCCGTCTACCGATGTTCTGAAAAAGTTTGTATGCCTGAAAAAACGTTTCCCCACCAGAGGGGGCGCTCGCGAGTAGGAAGTAATCTGCTTTTTCCCCACAAGATGGCCGAAATCTCATGTGTCTCTGACTTTTGTGTTGGCGCATCCTGGTGGACTATGTGTAAAATGCCAGAATTCATATGATGCTCAAAATCATAGTTTGCTGATATAATTTTTTTTGTCAAAATACCTTTTAGTACATATGTTGTTAAAATAAAATGAACAGTCCAATGATCATTTTACTGATATGTATAAAGACTGCAAAGGCTGAAAAATCTTGAAGTCTGCATGAAATTGGAGGTAGTTTGAGGATTAAATTTTTTTATGCCTTTTAAGCTCAAAAAAAGGTGGGGGTCATGTTATATACATGAGATTGTATTATGCATGAATAAATACGGTTGTTTTTTTTTCAAGTATACGTGAGCAGTAGTGAATGCTCCCATGTTTGTTTTCTTTACATGATTATGTTGGCATTTAAACTCATTGCATAAGTTTAGGTTTATTTCCTTTGTTTGGTTGACAGTTTATCTGCAAATGGACACACAGCTCTGGGTCCAGCTGCTCTCCTCGCAATCACAATGGCCTCCAGACATCCAGGCTCAAAGGTACATGTGGCTGAGCCTCAATTTAATGTCTGTTTCATCACACTGACAGCTGTGACTTGTTTTAAATGGACCTACACACACCCAAAAAATGTAAAAAAATAAGATGTATAACCTCCCTAAAAAACTTGACACAATAACAGCTGTAATATTTGAAAGCATACTTRCAGTAGAGCTGTAGTAATTTCTGCAAACGTCTGTGATGAGCATTCATTTTTAAAAAAATGTAAAATCCTGATTTGCTATCCCTGCTGATTTTGAAGGTGATTATCTGTACAGACGGGAAAGCCAACACTAAGCTGGGGAATCTAGAGGTGGAAGACGACATTTTCACCCTCCTCTCATCCACCATCTTCTACCAGGACCTGGGAGAGGCTGCTGCTAATCAGGGGTTCGTACAGATACTCRAATCCTTCCAAACCAGACAGTGAATCCACTTACAGACACGGCAGTTTAGACACGTAAAGCAGTGGTTTTCCACCAGTGAGGAGAAGAATTGTGTGATGTAAAAATGCACAGTGATGAAGGTCATTTTGAAATGTCCTTGTCTCCTCAGCGTGACAGTGTCTGTGCTGTCCATAGAAGGAACAGACTGCAGGCTGGATGAGCTGGGACGACTCGCTGACCGCACCAGAGGGAAAGTAAGGGCCTGATGATTTGTTTCTTCTGATTAGTCATAAAGTATGTACAACCCTAATAGACCATTTCATAGTTATCTATGCGCATGGCATTGTGGGTAGGGGTCAGTTGGTAAAAACAAACTTGCATTGCTGTTAAATTTGACAGTTATGACTGCATTTTTTTAGGTTTATATAAAACATATATAAATATATATAT
>NW_013952450.1:882723-891236 GCF_001266775.1 Austrofundulus limnaeus
TGTGTGTGTGTGTGTGTGTGTGTGTGTGTGTGTGTGTGTGTTCCATCCTCAATATCTCTAAAACCACAGCAGTAATTCTTACACTTTTGATAAAATCTCCCAAGTGTTAGCTTTATTTTGAAACCAAGATTATTTAAGTAGAGTTTGTAAATGCTGAGATACACTCTATTACATTTCAACATGGTATTTCAAGCAAAAAACATCAAGAAAACCCGTTGGGGTTTCTTAAGAGGTTAAAGCAACCCCATACCATCAGAGAGGCTGGCTTTTAAACTGAGTGCTGGTTACAGATCGGATGGCCCCTCTCCTCTTTAGTATAAAGGGGATGGTTTCCTAAGCAAATTGTAATTATTTTTTAAATTTATTTATTTATTTTGCTTCACCAATTTCTGTTTTCTCCAGGTGGTGACAGCCAAMCTCAACCGGCTGCACTCGGAGTTCGAAGAGATAATTCAGAACAGGACCATCGCCACACACTGTGCAGTAACGTTGCTGCTGCCCAAATCACTGTAAGATCTGCACCACCACCAGCATTATGCTTCCCAGATTCTTGGCACATGAAAGGATTCTCAGGTCCTTGGAGCTGCAGCAGTAACAAAGCCCGCAGCACTGACTCATGTTCTGCTTTGCTGCAGGCGAATGAGGGGAGAGAAGGAGGCCGGACACARAGGGACCAGAGAGGTGGGGAACGTGGACCCAGAGACGGAGATCACCATGCAGTTTGGAGCCAATGAGCGAGACGCAGAAGGTGAGGAATAAAACTGAATGATCAACAGGGTGCCGTCTCTTTTTTTTTCCTCTCTCAGCTGTGTTTCAGCTTGAATTCAAAGGAAACAGGAGGTTTGTGGTGCCAGGTATTAGAATATTTCAAGATGTGGTCATTTTTATTTTGCTGCCAACAAACAACACTTTGAAGTCTAGCGATGAGACAACAGTGGTGGCAACACTGTGAAGTGAGAGGCAGCCAAAGTTATTCCACATAAAAAACWGTTTACAAAGAGAAAATAACAAATGGAGCCTTTAAACATTGCTTGGCTGCAGCAGAGGTTCATGTTTAGCTGCTACTTGGGACTTGGAAAACAAAGGAGAAGCTACCTGATAAAAAACAGACGTCTGTCAGAGAGAAATATTTCATTAACCTGAGAGACTAATTCATGGATTAAAATGGTTTTTTGCACCTAAATTCTTGGACTTAATCTGATGACTGCTAATTTATTTTTCAAAAATCTATTTCCARTTAAGGACATTTCAAACCAGCTTGGCAAAAAGTCCATGTTTATTATTGTCATCCCCTAAGGGGAAAGGGAGATAATTGATCAATATATCAATGTTTTTATTTAAAATGGAATAATTCTACAATGCTGTTTATCTGTTAGCAAAATATCTCATGAACCACAGGACAGATTTTAGTGAAACAAAGTAATTATTAGATGCACTCCTACATCTGATTTACCGTTGGAGTCAAGCTATGGCTGCACCATGCAGTTAATCCAAAACATGACTATAGCTTTATCAGTTTAACATCGGACAGCTTAACCTCTAGATAACGCAATTTATTTTTTATTACTACATAACTGAAAGTTCTGTATATTTCTWAATTTCCAGTCTTTCACAATGACATTTATCATGCTTACTGCTGCTAACATAATTCATGTAAAACATTCAACAAACGATAGTTTCATGGAAATTTAAAGGTTCACTGTTAATAAAGAAGACTAAGGTGACTAAATCCTCCTGAGGCACAAATTTCAGAAGAAATTCACCCCGAWTGGTGTCTTGTGAATAAGTTTATTTTTCAAACTTATTTTAGCTCATAAATCTGAACTGGGAGGTTTGAGTGAATTATCCATTYAACAACATTCTTCATGTTTGCTGGTCTTGCTGTGTTACCAATAGGTGTTATTAAAGAGTGTGTGTGGGCAGTAAATCTGCATAATGAAGGCTCTTTACTGATACAGTAAAAAAACATTGTTCTGTTTATTTGTATTTTATTTGTTTGTTTATTCTGCATTTGGATGTAGTGAATGCAAACTTGTGATCACCGAGTATCTAAAGGGTGTGCAGTAAAGCTGATAAATTACCTGAGCAGATCTAATCACAGGTTCCTCGTTCRCACCTTATTTTTCTGTTTATTTTCAGCGCCTGCATTGATTTCTGGCAGCCCAGTGTTCATCCAGCTGCAGATCAGGTACATGAGGAACAAYGGCCAGATGCTGCTGAGAGTGATGACTGCAGAGCAAGACATTAATGATGACAGGTACCATTAATGCTGCTGTCATCTAAAATAAACATGAATCTTTGTGAAGTGTGTGAGGTTGCTGAATGCCTGTTGCTCTGTCTTAAGCTTTCCTGTAAGAGTGCATAAGCACTGAATTATTTTTGGTTATTTTTAATCTGTTTTCACTCCCTATAGTTTAAATATAAACACATTTATATATAAAATGCACGCCTCGATCAGCTTGTACAACGTAGACACAATTCACAAGCAATTGTGAGTAATTTCCCTATAGATAATGGATTTTGACAAAATAGGTGAGAAAACCAAAGCTCTCATCAGAGCTCTGAAGCACAGACATCCAGTATTTCACAGAAGAAACATTGAAGTTAAAATAGATCCCAGAAAGTTGGACTTTATGTGACYAAGCTGACATTTTTATATCTTTAATGGTTTTTTGCAAAATCACAGTTTAGGTTTTCTGATTTGGGTTTTTTTTTTATGAAATGTTTAACTTATTTAATGTCACCCTGTCTAAAAATTTTCAAATTTTTTGCAAACACAACTTTTTAAAAATACTGTATATGTAAAGATAACTCATCAAAACGTAAATATTTTTGTCTTTGAGGATCACTGCTGTAGGTCTGACAGTGTTTTTGTTTTTTTACAAATCCCTTCAAGAGCGTTCCCAAGATTACAGCATGTTTAATCTCCTAAACGTCGCTTCAAAAGTGGAATTAATTTGTCATAAAGCAACACAAAACACTGTTGAATTGTCGAACCTTAGTTTTCTGCCACTAATGTTTAGGAGTTGTTAAGACTCAGCTCAATTGTTTTCACTCAGCGGCTGCTTGTTTGAGGCTTATCTTTCAATCGGTTTTTGTCTCAYTTTGAAGCCAGGGAGTGACAGACACAGATGTGGTTACCAYGGTGACCSTAATGAACCMCCGRCAGCACTTTTTCTATCGTTCAATGCATCCAAACGTCAGCGTTTTCCTCTTAGATTAGGTTGCAGATGTTGAAATTTTGGAATCTTTCTTCATTTTGCTAATTGTGGTTTCACCTTCAGAAAAACAAATTATTACACACATGTTGTTTTTTTTAATGTTTTGTAGCAACTTCAGTTTAACTCACAAGCAAATTGGTTTAAATTAGTCCAGAACGCTGTTGAGAGTCGGCTGTTTTCTCTTTGCAAACGTGAGTTCTCATTTATTCTGACAGTTACTCACACTGAAGGTCACGCCATTCATCCTGTGAGCAGATAGCGTGCGTGCGTGTGTGTGTGTGTGTGTGTGCTGTAATATAATAGCAGTCCTGCAGCTGTAAATGTTGAGAACTCTCCTGATCCTCCTCAGCTCGGCGGTCCTGGCCTCCCTGTCCCTCGCCATCCTCCAGCTCAACTCGCTGCAGGCCAGCGCCTCTCTGGCCGTCAGAGGCCGCCTCATGGCCGCCAAGAAGGAGGGAGAGCTGCAGCAGAAGCTTATCGAGAGGGCGATGTGAGTAACAGCAGGTAGCTCGGGCTGACGGCAGCATTAGYGGGCGGCCAGTCGCAGAGCTGCTTTATGCTTAAACCCAACAAAGGGGATTTAATGAAGGCTGCCGCCACACACTCAACACAAAGACTAATTTAAGCAGCCTGCAGTCAGGTGTGCTCCTGAATACATTTTGTTTGCTTGGATGCTGATTGTGTCTTGAGTTTGAGAGACGTTCTGTTTTGCAGAGAGTACAATCGCAGTGCGGGGAACAATCAGACATCCAGCGACTGGCTGCCAACCATAGAGCCGATATACAAGAACATCCAGAACTTCACAAGGGTGAGCTGCTTTTATCAAACTCAGAGCCTTTTACTGAACCCAACACACCTCAATCACTAACCCTCTCTCTTTTTTTTTTCATTTTCCAGAACAGTTCTGTCATTTCTGACACGCAGGTAATTCAAGTCTTTAATTGCCTAAATGCTTTCAGAGGAGCCCCATTTCCCTGAGCTTTGACTCTAATTGTCCTCCTCCCACCAGTCTCTAACGGAYGCCGGCGCGGCGCTGCTCTTCACCATAAAGCACAGCAACAGGAAGTCCATTTACCAGCAGCTCCCCAGAAGCAGCTCAATTCAYTGGTGATGAAGCTGAATGCTGCATTTGGGCCATCGTTTTCTGTCTAAATGAAAATATTTAATGTATATAAAAATTGTTTGTGTCAAAAAATGGTGCGAAAGTACACAGTATGGTTGTTTTTGCACTGATCAAAACACAAATATAAATTTATCCAATATAAAGTGTCTCAACTAATCTATACAAAACAAAGACTTGTCATTTCTTGAAAGAATATAAATCACCTTTCATTCGTTTTAAATTATCTTTTGAGCAGAAGGGAACGYGTTTCATCCAGTTTAGTTGAACTGATAAACGGCATGAAGCGGAGTACTGAGATGTTAGAGTTTTAAGTGTTGAGGATGACTCTGCTACTACTGACAGAAACTTTAGCTCAATATCTGCAAATCTGCCTGAATTAGTCAGTTTTGTGGTTGTCTGAGGTACATTAGCCGTGGGAGCCATCTTGAATCAGGATGTCGACGTTCATCCAAAGATTACTTTCTGAGAATTTTATTAAAAAGTATTCAGTGAGCCATGAAAAAAAAAAACATCTCATCTCTGAGTTTATTTGTCCACTTCTCTCCATTTAAAAAAAATCGAAAAGCTTGTACTTATACACAGATGCTGGAAAAATTATAAACACAATTTTATTTTGCACAAACAGAAAACTCAAGACATTTTTTTTACATGTCATTGGTATAAAAAGGGATTGCACTTTGGAATGTCTGACCATTATTTTAAAATCACAACTACTTGGATATTAATACAAATATATGCAGAGTGAAATGATTTGATCCCAGGAAAAAAAATGTTCACTAAAAAAAAAAGGCAAGACAAGCTGAGTAATTTTTTTCTACTGCAAGTTGTATAAAGTGAGCGTTTGCAACATTAATCGTAATACAGGTTACAGATAATTTCATGATGGAATATTAATAGTAAAATATTTAAAACACTGATATAAGTAACATTTATCAAATATTATAGTAACACAAAACAATGACAAAGCACTAACTCTTTTTTTATATAGTGAATTTAAAATATACATTTTTTACCCTCAGAATCAGGGCCTGTATTTATCAAACTTGTTAGGAAAGCTCTTAAGAGTGATGTTAAGTTTCTTGGCTCAAAAGTCAGTTATCAAGTGTTTCAGTCTCACTTTAAGCGAAATGTAGGACCAAATCTTAAGTGTCAGCCTTATCTTAAGTGTCAGCCTTATCTTAAGTGTCAGCCTTATCTTAAGTGTCAGCCTTATCTTAAGTGTCAGCCTTGGAGCTGATTTACTGTGCTGATCCTGGGTGATTTTAGAAAACCACACGTAAGGCGCAGTTATTGCATCGGATTTCACGTTCAAGAACATTCTGAGAAATGTCAAGATAAAATTGTGAAAATCCTAAGAAATAATTTTACATCATAGTCTACATTCACTCACCATCTGACTATWAAAAAATTAAAAATAAGGTATTACAGAAACATCCACCTTTATGTCCAACATCATACACACTGATGTGTCATTTTCCCCGTTTTTCTTTGTATTGCCTGACTTAACCTGTTTTCCACACCTTACTTTAGTTTTGTCTCAAGTGCTGAGAATTTCTTAAATTTACTCCTACTTTCAGACGAAGGTGTTATCAAAATTCTTAAGACTAAAATCCACTCTAAGAAGTTTGATAAACACTGGCCCAGATCTCTAAATTAATAATAAAAAAGACCAGATTGCTGTTATTTGTGAAATAAAAATGATCGATACAGTAAAACAGTTTAAAGTTTCTCATCCTTCGCTAAGTACTCAGGCAGAGTCTGGAAAGAAGTCAAAGAGACGCTCACRGGGACCGTCAGAGATATGGCGCAGGGCTCGATCGTGGAGGCGGAAAGTTCACCGGCAGGCGGGGAAGGAGGGACCGGGTCCAGGTGAATGACGCGAAGATCGTCCATTTGTGCCGTTCCTGCGTGAGTCCGTAAGTGCTTGCGAAGGTAGGCGGCGAACAGAAAGGCTTTGCCGCAGTGGGGGCAGTTGTGCGGCTTGCTGGCAGAGTGGATCTTCTGGTGTTTGCGCAGTCCCGATTTGTTGAGGAAACCCTTGCCGCAGCTGTCGCAGACGTGCGGCCTCGGCTTCGGGTGCTGCTTCTCGTGCTCCTGCAGGTCCGCCGGCTGCGCAAACTCCGTGTGGCAGGTCKCGCAGACGTGCGAGCCCAGGGGCAYGATTTTGGCRACAGCCGGAGGAGCGGGGTCAATGGAGTGAAGAGTCTCGTGGGTCTGAGCTTCCTCCCAGGTACCGAATGTGGCGTCGCAGTAGCTGCAGGAGAACTGAGGGAGAGTCGTGGGAGCGGYGAAGCCGGAGGTGGACGCGTCGTCGTCACCCTCTTCCTGCTGCCGCCGCTTCTGYGCCAGCTGCTCGGCCAGGTGGGTCCTCTCGTGTTTGCGCAGGCTGGAGGAGACGACGAACGACTTCAGGCACTCCTCGCATTTGAAGGGCCTCTCTCCAGAGTGCACGCGCCGGTGCTTGTTGAGGCTGGAGCGCTCGGCGAACGACTTGTCGCACTCGGTGCACGAGAAGGGCCGGAGGCCCGTGTGGACGAGCATGTGGCGCCGCAGGTCCCAGGACGCCACGAAGGCCTTGTCGCAGCTCTGGCATTTGTAGGGCCTCTCCCCGGAGTGGACGCGCTCGTGCACGGCGAGGTCRGCCGGCTGCCGGAACCGCTTCGAGCACTTGTCGCAGGGGTACGGCTTGAAACCCAGGTGCGCTCGCTGGTGCCGCCGGAAGCTGGAGGGGTCGGAAAACATCTTGCCACACTGCGGACACAGGAAGGGCTTCTCGCCCGAGTGCGTGCGGAGGTGGGACTGGTAGGACGACAGCTGGGTGAAGCCCTTCCCGCACAGCTCGCACTGGTAGGGTTTGCTCTGAGAGTGGATGCGCTGGTGGCACGCCAGCGAGGAGGAGCGGGAGAAGGCTTTGCCGCAGTCAGAGCACAGGAATGGTTTCTCTCCGGTGTGCGAGCGTTCGTGGTTCTTTAGGTCCTTCAGCTCRGTGTAGGTTTTGCCACAGTCGTTGCAGGCGTACGGCCGGTGGCCCTGGTGGTTCCGTTTGTGTTTCCGGAACACAGAAGGATCCGCGAAACTCTTCCCACATTCAGCACAGAAGTACGGCTTCTCCCCAGTGTGGGAGCGCTCGTGCACCTTTAGTTTGGACAGCGTGGGGTAGCTCTTGGAGCACTGGCGGCACGAGTAGGGTCGCTCTCCACTGTGCTGCGTCATGTGAATCTTCAGACAGATGGCCTGCATGAAGGCCTTGCCACACTCTGTGCACACAAAGGGTTTCTCTCCGGTGTGGGAGCGGCTGTGGTTCCGTAGCTCTGTGGACGTCTTGTAGGCTTTGTGGCAATCCGAACACTGAAAGGGGCGCTGGGACGAGTGGGTGCGCTCGTGTTTCGAGAGCTGAGCTTTGCTGGAAAATGTTTTCGCACACTCCGAACACGCATGTTGCTGCTTTGCGTGCGCCGACAGCGTGTGGCTCTGCAGAGCCGACAGACTCCTAAAGGCCTTTGYGCACGTGGAGCATTTGACGAGGATTTTGGCTTTTGGAGGCCTGCCCCTGCCACGTTTTTTAGCAGACTGATCCGTTACGGCCTCCTCTTCTTGTTGGGTCTCTTCTTGCTCAGGTGGGGGGTACTGCTCTGCAAGAGGTGGGCTGCCAGGCTGAGGAGAGGCCATCTTATTTTTTTCTTTTTCTGCAAGTCAATAAAATGAGGGCACGTTGTAAAATTTATTTTTAAATTATTATAGTTTTATGCTAAACTTTTGCGATAAAATGAACTCAATATTAGTTTAAATATCCTAAATTAATGGAACTGAACTAGCTGTGTATTTAGTGCAATACATATTTGATGTACCATTAAAAAAAACAAACTGACAAATGAAAAAAAAAAGTCAGAAATGGTCACATTCATAGAAGAGCTGTTTAGGACAGAGAAATCAGATAATTTTGATATATTTGTACACATATGCACTCAAATTTGTTGAGTTAAATATCCAGACAAAAGTTATTTGTTTACATTGGGCTAATACCCGTATTCCTGAATTGTATCATTATATCTGGAAAACTATTGGAGTAAATCAAATGAACTAAAATGAAGCAAAAATGTTTACTGGGTCAATCAAAACAGTAGAGCATCTGTTATGAAAACAAAATTATTTGACACACAATGCATTTG
>NW_013952450.1:892113-899323 GCF_001266775.1 Austrofundulus limnaeus
ATATATATATATATATAATCTTTTAAATTATTCTGAATGTATGTTCGACATTAGGAGCACAGTTTTCCAAAGATATGAGGCCAAATTCCTTTTACGTATCTGAATATGTTGAAGAGATATGGCAGTAAGGGGGTAAATAAAAACATCTGTATGGYTTTAGCCAGATAATCAGAAAAATATGTGCGTTTTTCACAAAATGGCTGGCATTAGGACCTCAGGGACAATAAGCTAACCGCTTCGATGCCAGGGGAAGTTGGCGAGGCAGGGATCACACTGTGCACAACATGACTGACGTCTACCAGACATCAGACTAATGTCAAACACCACAAGACAAGCGTGACGGTGTCGCGAAGAGCAGGACACGTTATGTACGTATTTATCTTTGTGCTCGTTTGCGTGCTACACTAACTCAAAATGGCTGGCTTTAGGACCGCTAGTTGCACCAAATCACTAAAACATCAAGACCGTGATTCTAAGGCTTATGTGTGTCTACAATCGTCTGTCTCGGCACTAAGTGTTCATAGAAGAAATATAAGTTATTCTTACCGATATCAGTACATCAGTTACCCGATGATGTCTTTGAACGCGACAGATTTTACTGTGAGAATCGCTGATTCCTGTTCGGCTCCCAGGTAGCGGGCGGCGCTAGGACCCYGATGACATCAGCTGTCGGCTAGCAAGCCAAGTGCAGCGTTTAACAATGACTTGTGTTATTTGCTAATACGATTAGTCACATTATAAAGACACCATCAAATTTCTGACAAAATGCAGAAGCAATATTAAAGTTATGTCACGTAAATGTACTTGATAATTTGCCATTTGTGATGTGGAGAGGGGGTGAACGGAATGGCGAAAGTACGACTGTTCTCGGTAACAAAGCTACAAACATTTGTCAAATCTAGCTAAATAAACCATTAATGTAATACGTTTTAAATAAATGAACATTTAGTGTTTTTTTTTTCATTTTTTTTTCTTTCAGCAGTTGTTATTGTTATAAGTTATAACAGAGGCGGTACTAGTTTAAACAAGTAGCCCAACAAGACGGAAGTATTTGACTGCTGCACATTTCCTGTTTCCTAGCAACAAGCGCAATGTTGAAGTAGAGATGGAGGAAAGAAGAGTTGGATCAAAAAATATGATTTGTGTTTAAAAATAACAGTTTTTTTAAACATTGAATGAAGTTTTGTGTCTGATAGCTTGAATTGAATCGTGCATTTTCAGGTATTTAATTTTACGTATTTTCTGACGTAATTCAGTTTTTAAAACGACATATCTGGCTTTGATGCAATGTTTGTTTAGCTAGCCGTGCTAGTTGGTAGGCCGCTAGCGTCAGCTTGCAGCTGTTTTCAGCTGATGACAGTAAACTTGTTCGCCCTTCACATAAAAAAAACACGGACACGCTTGTTTATTTTATTGTCTTAAAACGTTATTAGAGGTTGATTGAAAATATGCGCAGCAAGACGCTTTGCTCTTTGTCTTTCAATGCGTGCAGAGATGCCTCTAGTCTGGGTCATTACAGGTTTGTAAACACCTTGATGCCACAGGGTTGTTGCAGGCTTGAAAAGTATGGCATTTGCTCTAATATATTTTGAAATCTGAATACGAAATTTGAAAAGAAAGTATTTTGAAAAAGCATTGTGTTTTCAATATAGTTTAATCAAATATTTAATCAAGCAGAGCAAGTTTAAAACAAGTTAAACACTAGAAGATGGACGAGGTCAACGTGATGCCACATCAAGAATTAAGTTTAAGCTTTTAGCCGGCTGTACTTTGCTTTTTGATGTACTGCCTGAGAATGCCCAGATACATGCATGATATTCATATATCATCATAGGTGTTAAAAATACCTAAATAGTAAGTGCCAAGTAATAAACAAGTTACTCAGTCAATGATTTGTATTTATGTCAACAGCTGCTTTACATGTTACCAGGGCTTAAAACAAGAAATTGAACTCCAAGTTGCTCCAAGTGATAGAAGCCTACCTTACATTGTATCACACGTTGTAAACACTGAGAGCAATGTTTCAGTTACAAGTTTCCGCCATTAAAACATCATGTTGTACTGACAATTTGTTGTACCATAACTTCATCTGTAAACAGATGACAACCTGTTTATCTTTTAAATGTGTCATTCCCTATTCATCTCTTCTCTATATTCACTGCAGTTGTTTATGGTGTTCAGAGCATCGAGAAGCTTGATCACTATGTAAAAAAATTTAATGCATAAAATAAAAATTTGCACTTTAACATAAAAGATGAGAGATGTCTCATCAGATATTTGAAATGGAGACTGTAGCTATGTTATCATTAAATGTTAAATATTGTTAGATTGTGTTAAAATGTAAGCAGTCTAACCAGTGGTGAGTTTAGGTGGGAAATATTTTGTGTGTTTTCAACTAGGGTTGCACAATATATGGCAAATATATCGGCATTGCAATATCAGTGTGCACAATATTCGTATCGCAAAGGATGGTTTGGATTTCAATAATTGCTAACTAATGTATTTCAGGAGTTTAGAAGTTGTATTTTTCATGCTAATACAATATTTAGCCAGTAGGACAGAATCTAACGGCAGCAAAACCTCACACCAGACACAAATGACGTTGCCAAAAAATGCTAAAGTTCACATGGAGTAAGAAGTACAGATTAGAAAGGGAGGAAAGAAAAAAAGACATATATTACACCTGATATCGTCTTCACAATATTTATCGCCATCGCAAGATTTTCTAATATTGTGCAGCCCTATTTTCAACATGAATATTCATCCCATGTTGGCTCTTAAAGACATTTTAGAACCAAGTTGCTGGAATGAAGTTTTCTGATTTGTTGTTTTGCTACTCCAAAGCTTTCTGTGAATAGTCTGTAGAAGCTATTTCAGCTACTGATCAGATGCAAAACAACATACTGATTRTTAAAAATGTGTTACATGTAATAATGCCCTCCCCCCCAATATTGTCTTGCAGGCATCTCTTCTGTCTTCAGCTGCTCCGTTTGCCTACTTGTGCCAAATTCAGGGATCTACTAATTGTTTGGAAACAGCTCTCAACATCCTCTGTGGTCTAACCGTCGTGGACATTCCTTGAMACATATCGTAAAGAACTGGCTTCCTTTTAAATGGACTAGAAAGGTATCCAATGCATTTCCATCTGGCATATTCACACTGGTTTTCATCCTGTGCGCCTTATTCAATCATTGTTTTGTGATGGCAGTGCAGGAACCTAACAGAACAACGGGTTTTACTTGCAGACAATGTGGCATGGTATGTCCCAATATGCCCGGTCTACTCCAGCACATGGATGCTCACCATCAACAAGAGGAAGAGCGTAAATTTAAATGCGATCAATGCGGACGTGGTTACAGGCACGCTGGCAGTCTAACAAACCACAAAAAGACTCATGAAGTAGGTTCTTTTCAGTGTAGCATATGTGGGAAGGAAAACTGGAATGCCTCGGCCCTGAAGAGCCATCTCCGGAGCCACACATCATTTAAAAAGTATTCCTGTGCAGAGTGTGGAAAAGCTTTTCGTTTGGCAACTCAGCTCGCTACACATGAGAGGGTTCACCTTGCCAGGAAACCAAGAAATCAGTCATTTGGAAATACAGACATGGGATATCCCACACACGAAATTGAAAACGATGAGCAGTGTGAATTTACTGAGAAGCTGAACAAYGTTGGGATTTCTGTAGAAAACAGTCCATGTGATGACAAAATCAATGATTRTAATATACAGATGGAGACGTGTGATGATTCTATAAACAGACCGTTCAGGTGCGACCTGTGTGACAAGTCATACATACATCATCGCAGCCTGATCAATCACAGGAAGACTCACCAACTGGGAGTGTTTGAGTGCACCGTGTGCTTCAAGTCCTTCAGTAACATGGCTGCTTTCTACAGCCATCAGAGAACTCACAAAGCAAGAAGCAGGACGGACCTCAGTTTGACGGTCGACCCWAACACAACGCTGGACCAGCTGCCAAAACACAACCAGGACGCTCCAGTTAATTTTTGTCATTTATGTCAGGTRCTTTTTCCCAATGAAGCAGAGTTCCAGGAACACATCCAAATGCACAATTCTTCTGCTCTGTCATTTGGGCTTCAGGATACTTTGTCAGATAAGCTAAATGCATCATACGACAACAGTATTGCTTCACCGGAGTCTAGTTTTTGTGCATCCCCTATAAGTGGCATACCTTCCATTTCTCCAGTAGTTAATTTGAGAAACTTTGATCCCCCACAGGAGCAGATAACAAGTAATGGTCATGGGCTTTTGGACTTTTCCACTGATCAGAAACCATCTCCCAGTGGATCTCAGGGAGAAGCGCCTGTAATGGACATAACCGCCGAGAGTCCCACACACACGCCATCGCAAAATATGGGAGAAACCTCAGCTGTGGAGTCTGACAAGCGCCCCTTCAAGTGTCACACCTGTGGGAAGAGCTACCGACACTCAGGGAGCCTCATTAACCACAAAAGGTCACATCAGGTTGGGATTTACCGGTGTTCCGTTTGCAGTAAGACTTATCCTCACCTGGCCGCTCTTAAAGGACACCTTCGTCTCCACAAAGCTCAGCCGTCATCTTTCCACCTCGCTGCAGAGGGAGACTGGCTCTCCTCTGAGCCGCTGACTTCAGACAACCAGCAGGGCTGCTTCTCTTCTCCAAACGAGCGGGAAGATGGCGCCCGCTCCGTACTCGGCATCGATCAGGAGGCTGGAGCTGACCCCGGAAACGGAGCGTTTTACCAGGAGCAGTTTAACCAGGACTTCTCCCAGGACACAACAGCACATACACCTCATAAAGAACGAGTCGCACCAATGCACATGTGCGCCGACTGCGGGGAGACGTTCACAGATATCGCAGGGATCAAGTCTCATAGTTGCCCTTTGCTACATCAGCGACGTGAGACTGCTGGAAGCGAATATTCCAACGATTTAAATTTTCAGTCCAATAATGCTGTTTGTGCTCTAGAAAATCCAGGAAGTAATGTAGAGATGCACGGCCTGAATGGTAGCCAGTATTACYTTGAACAGAATTTCCGCGAAAATGCAAACAGCGCTCAGCCGTACGCCGGCAGATTAGATGATCCCGACGAGGAGGATGATGATGGAGATCATTATCAGTGCTCAATCTGTGGCAACAACTACAGCAGCATGAGGGCTCTCAGAAGCCACCTCCAAGGACACACGCAGGCCCACGATGCTCGGCCGAGCTCGGGTCCTTCCTCCCTGTCCTCCAGTGATGGAGTGAAAGATGACGAGCCGGGGGAGATGGTGATCTGCAGTACATGTGGGGAAAGTTTTGCAAGCAGGCAGGACTTGATTTCACATCAGCCTCTACACAACGAGGACCAGGCGGATCATGCAAACGGTTTACCTCTGAACGGAGACGTTTCAAAAAGTAAAGGGGAGGCACAGATCATCTGTGGCAGCTGTGGCGTCTTCTGTTCAAGTTACGATCACCTGGACAACCACGACTGCACTTCAGAGACAAAAGATGCGTCCGTGTGCGTCAAAGAGGAAATAAAAGTCAACAGTGTCATCCAGCCCGAAGAGACACGTCTCAGCAGACCGACTGTTGGTGGTGAGCATCGTCAGTACAGGTGTGATCAGTGCGGACGGTCTTACAGGCATGCAGGTTCCTTGCTCAACCATAAAAAGTCCCACAAAACAGGTGTGTTCAGATGTGTCACCTGCCAGAAACGCTTCTACAACCTGCTGGCTCTGAAAAACCACCAGAGGTCCCACTTTGACATTAAAAGGTTAGTACCAATGAATAAAAATGAATTGCAAAATTATCATCATGGTTTTACCCGCGCTGCCTCACGAATACAGATTTAACTGTGTGTCTTTTGTCTTTTTCCCCAGACACGCTTGCCACGAGTGTGGGAAAGCCTTCAAAATTCAAAAGCAGCTCTTGAACCACCAGAGGAGGCACAAAGAGAACCGAGCCAAAATCCAGGAACTCAACAATCAGATCCAGGCGCTCATGCAAATGAACGGAACCAGAGCAGAYGGAAGAACGGCGTCCTCGGCTCCGAATGCCAGTCAGCCGTTCACCTCTGACCGGCGCCGCACGCAGTCGCCTGGAGGCGGGGGGCAACACTCACAGTTGGACACCTCCGTGAAACTGGAGCGTGATCAGCGGCCTTTTGCGTGCAACCAGTGTGGGCGCACTTATCGCCATGCAGGAAGTTTGGTCAATCACAGGAACTCGCATAAAACAGGTGAATACTGCTGCTCCGTTTGTAACAACACCTACTCTAACCAGCTCGCAATGAAGAACCACTTACGAACCCACCTTGCGAATAAGAAGCACCTGTGCCAGAACTGTGGGAAAGGCTTCAGAGGGAACAAACAGCTGCTGACTCATGTCTGTGCAGACCTCAGGAAGGCCGGGGCCAGAGGCAGGTGGAGTCTCAGGCGTAAAGCTTTTAAATGCAAAAAATGTAAGAAGACCTTTATCTCTGCTGACCAACTGGCTGCCCACACCTGCGATGGACCCTCACACTGCAGAGATTCCCAATCAAACACGTCGCTCAATAAAGAGGAGCGGCCGTTCAAGTGCAGCTTATGTAATCGCACCTACCGCCACGCCGGCTCGCTGCTGAACCACAAAAACACCCACAAGACCGGACATTTCAGCTGCACCTTCTGCTCCAAACCCTTCAGCAACCCCATGGCTTTACGCAATCACACCCGGATCCACACGCAGCAGAAGAAGTACGTGTGCCTCACGTGTGGGAAGGCCTTCCGTCTCGCCAGCGTCCTACACAACCACCAGAAGGTCCACAATCGGGCGCTGAGTCACTTCGGCTGTCCTTCGTGYGGAAAGAGCTTCCAGGGCAGGTCTGGCCTGAAGAGGCACCGCTGCCACAAAGGTCAGGGGAGCAACACGCCATCTGGAGTCCAGCAGTCTGAGAGAGCCAGCAAATGCTTCATGTGAGTTGGCAGCTTAAGCCTGTTAGTCATCATCTTTTTACAGGTTGTTGCAGTGACATCAAATTCATCAAATAAGATTGTTCCTTTTATAGGGATCCATGATTAGTTGTAACATTAGACTTTATTTGATAAAAATTTATTTTAACTGTAAAATAAAGACTAAAAATACTGTAGGCTGTAATTTAAACTAAAAGTTTAAAAATATATTACACGGACAGGCCATTTTATTTACACACAAAGCATTCTGGGTAAATGATGACGTGGATAGGTC
>NW_013952450.1:899853-930550 GCF_001266775.1 Austrofundulus limnaeus
GACCTATCCACGTCATCATTTACCCAGAATGCTTTGTGTGTAAATAAAATGGCCTGTCCGTGTAATATATTTTTAAACTTTAAGTTAAAAAATTTACAAAACTAAACAGCATACAGAATTTTTACAGTCTTTATTTTACAATTAAAATATATATTTATCAAATAAAGTCTAATGTTACAGCTAATCAGGGATCCCTTTAAGGTGTATGCATTTCTACAATGCAGRTTACTTCCATTTGCAACACTTAAACAGTATTTTTAAATGCCCTGACATGGTTCAAACACACACTGTTGTTGTGAATTATGCACTTATGTTTCTGCTGCAGGTGTGACCTGTGTGGGCGCTCCTACCGCCACGCTGGTTCCCTCCTCAACCACAAGAAGTCCCACTCTGAGCACCTTCACCACTGCACCTTGTGTCTGCAGACGTTTCCCGACGCTCTCGCTCTGCAGGCGCACTCCCAGATGAGGCGGCAGTGTTGTCCCGAGTGCGGCAAGACCTTCTGTCTGGTGTCGCACCTGCAGAGCCACATGCAGACGCACTCGAAGGAACAGGTCGTAGTCTGCGGTCTCTGCCGGCAGAGCTTTCCCGACGCAGCCGCCTACCGGGAGCACCGTGACGCACACCACGCGATCCAGGACCCCCGTCATCAGGACGTGCGCCAGCCTGTGGAGACGAACTCCTGCTGGGATTTGGGAATAAATCAGTCCGTGGGGCCGGCGGAGGCGGTTGACCAGGTTCCGCCTCCTTTGGCTCACGTTCCAGAAGGCGTCGCGGATTCGCAGAGCAACGACGCCTCCGCAGCGGAGGAGAAGGGCCACGTCTGCGAGCACTGCGGCCGCTCGTACCGCCACGCCGGTTCCCTCCTAAACCACAAGAACAGCCACAAGACGGGCTCCTTCTTCTGCGCAGTCTGCCAGAAAGAGTTCACCAACCTGATGGCCCTCAAAAACCAYCGCCGCATCCACACGGAGCCGAAGCGCTACCAGTGCCTGGAGTGCGGCAAGGCGTTCCGCGTGTCCACTCAGCTCATCTGTCACCGGAGGATACACACTAAGGAGAAGCCCTTCGCCTGCCTGCTGTGCGACAAGAGCTTCTCCAGCAAGTCCAACCTGCGGCACCATCAGAAGATGCACCCGGACACCACCCCGACCTACGACTCCTCGTTCAGCATCGACACGAACGCCTTCATGGACCTGGATATGGAGTCGTTTTTATAAAGCAGTGCTCTCAAACACACAGGACGAGGGGTTGTTTCTGAGTTTTTCCTTTCTGCCAGCAGTTGTAAAGCAGTATTTCTTGTTTTCAGGAAGTGTTCCTTGTTTAAAGAAACCCACATTTCATCACCTAACTTCCAGTCTTACCTCAGAAGAAATCATCTCTGTTAATTAAGACTTGAATGTTCACGAATACGCAGGGTCTTTAAAACAGAGCAGACTCTGCTCATTCCTCTGTTAAAAAAACACATAAAAAAACAACTAACCAACCAAAGTGAACAGAAACCTGCAGTCTAAGTTTATTTAAAATAACGTTTTGTAAAGCAGAACTTTTCAAACTCTTGCCATGTATAATAGATCTGTTCAGTGCCTCCGCAAGTTTTAGGAATCTAATATACAAACTATATTTATCTGTGAATAGTTTGGTTTCTTTTGCAGTCAGTTGCATTGGGAATTCACAGAAAGTAGCGTTATTTTTCAGTTAAATACCTCCTGGGTGTGTGTTCCTCAAGTAAATATTCATCTAATAATGTTTCAAGTTCACACTGACACTGTAGGC
Organism: Austrofundulus limnaeus; assembly: GCF_001266775.1. NCBI lineage: Eukaryota > Metazoa > Chordata > Actinopteri > Cyprinodontiformes > Rivulidae > Austrofundulus > Austrofundulus limnaeus. Next base: position 901,630 of record NW_013952450.1, read on the forward strand.
TAAAGTGGATGTATTTATTTATTTGTTATTTATGTGCATATTTAATTCGAAGAATGTTCCATGAATGCTGCATTAACTCGTAGCTTTTACGGACCTCCCCATCAGTCGGCTTACGTCTCATTTGTTTAATAAAATGAGCCAAGGATGACATGATATGGGATCAGGGTAAACCTTCAAAAAGGAGCTAACCCGKTGTGTTAACCATTGTTCACCATCAGTAAAGGTTTGCCTCACTTGTGCCATTTTAACACTTTTGTGTTTCATTTTTTTTTCTGCTTTGCCACCAGAGTCACTCCAGCTCCTTTAACACTGCATGCTGTAATCTTTCTTAACCCTTTGAGAAGCAAGAGTTTAGTAGAAGTGCCTGTGCCTAAAATGTAAGTCGACTGTAGCAGTTTGATGTGAACAAACCTCTCACTTAACTTTAGTTTGTATAGCTTCTTAGTGACGAACTTAACTTCAAGTAGTTGATAATTGTAGATTGTTATGCTCTATATAAAACAAGCCTCAGTTAAAGCTAAGCACAAGTATTAATGTAAACCAAACAGGTTTTATCTTCACTGTACAAGTTTATGAATCGCCTGTTATGTCATTAACATGCATTTGTGTTTTTTTTTTTCCACACACACACAGTCGTCAGACTTTGTTCATTGAGTTTCTTTTCACAGGACGAACAAAAGTGAACAGACGGCCTTTGTTCTCATTAATTGAAATCTTTGTTTTATGCCTTAAATGTTGCATTCTGTGTATAAATTTGTTTATCCTTTGCCAGAAATACCTCAAAAGTACTGCCTACATAACAAATGCTACTTAATGCAGATGAGTTGTTGAGAGAAACACTAAAACGCCACGTGGTTACAGAAGTGTTAGAACCTTCGCGTTTTACTTCTAGATTATCATTTCCTCCGTGACGAAGTGCCATGTCTTTGGTTTGTTTTTTAGATTTTTATTTGCACGTTTTACATCCTTTATGTTGCAGACCAGTTTCTCGGTCGAGCAGCGGTTTGCTGAATATTTCACCCCAAATGGTGAAAAAGGTTGAGCAATATGTTCAAACGTGTCGTTTCAGTGCATAAAGCGAAGATTTTATGCTCATGTTTTGATTTACTGTTCTTTGAAATAGCACCAGATTAAGGCTCATGTTTGCATTTCCCTCTACCAACATTGTTACGTTATTTAAAAACCTAATAAATTAGATAAGTAACATTTTATATGTCATGGTTATTTTTTTTAAAAAAGGGCGAGGCGGGGTACATCTACATGAGAGTAAACAAAACTATTTGATTGCAACTAAACTTTACTGTAGTTGATGTTCATCAGTCTGGTTATATTGGAAAGTGTTTTTAAAACTCCATAAAAATGAAATTAGGATCAAGGTTAGTTATTTCATTAAAAACGTGTTTGAATATGTTGCAGCTCATCTTTTCAAAGATTGTGTGACTCAAAATTGTTTTTACTTTTTGTTAGAACATAGTTAACGAGCAAACTTTTCAAATTAAAAGCCTATGCATATTACCTTCCTCCACTACTGCCTGAGTTTTAAACTTAAGATCATTTTATGTTAAACAACAGTTACAGCTCAGCCGTTTTGAACGTTTATAACTTAATGTGATATTGTGTGTGTTTAGGGAATGACTCTCAGCTACTACCACAACAAATGTTACTTCAAAATCTATAACTCASGCATCTGTAGCCATTTTTGTCTCGTTAACTGTGGCGGCCATCTTGAATCAGGTTTCTCAGTTGAAGACATGCAGACAGCGAGTTTCATTAAAATCTTGCATTAGATATTTTGCTAATAGACAAATGAACACACAGCAAAGACAATTACCAGCAGATATATTGTTGCAACTCGATACACTTTTACCAATAAGCATTAAAGGAATAGTTCAAWTTTTTTCAAGTAATGAGCAAATATTTTACTACATTACTCAAAAAGACTGCACAAGGACTGCTACAGCTATCTGCTGCTGCTGGGATTTCTATGTAAATGATAGTGTAACTGTCATTGTAGTCAATTTTTTTTAATCTTATAATTTGAATCTTGGAAATTTCAAAACAATTTGTGCAACCACTGTTTTATATGTTTTTACATATACTTGGCAGAATTCTGGCTTGTAGCTGTCTTTGTCCTCGCAAATAACGAAACTATATAAACACCCACAAAATGCAAAATTCAGAGCAATGGTTTATTAAATTTAGTTGTATGAATCAGTGGCTTTTTAAGATTAAAGATGTTTCTGTTCAAACTAGCCTTTAACTTGTCCATCTAATAAGAATTACACATTTTCAACAGATATTTGTTAAAAATGCCACTTTAAAACATCTGAGTTATCACTTTGAATGTTTTTAATCATTTAAATGCTCACAAAGAAGGGATTTGATTTTTTTTTCAGAATAAGAACTTGCAATATTAAAATTGTCAGTTTTATTGTGAAAATATATTTGCTACACAAAGCAGTTTATAGGTCTGAAGTTAATAAAGAAAGCCAGTGCATGTATGTTAAAGGAATAACAACTAGAACAAAACTAGCAAAAAGGTAGAAAGAAAGGCAGAGGTTAGTTATTGCTCAGTAACATGGCTGGTCGCATGGAAGTTTCACAAAAATCTTCACTGGAGTCCCTTTGAAATGTCCTCGTCCACTCACAGTTGATGCATTGCAACACTGCAAGATGCCTCAAAATAAATAATATAAACATCTAAAAAAACAATAAAGTATCTGTGAAAATCTGAAATGTTTTCCTTATGTTGTTGCCATGAGGCAAGCTGTTAAACCACAAAATAAAAAAGACCTGAAACATCGCAGGTCTCTAAATATTGCAAGAGTTCTGGAGAAACATTTGAAAATTCAAAGAAAAAAATATATATATATATACACAGAAAATGAAGAACAATCCAGCCCAACATGGGTTTTGCAGCAAGTTTCCCAATCATAAACATTTGTTTCAACTTGTTGCAGAACTGTAAAGACTTAATAAAAAAGGTCAAAGTTCACCAAACGCTGCGAATGTGACGCTCCAACCGAAGCACTGTAGGTCGTTTTCCTGCCTGCATTGCATTCCTCACAGCATTCCCACATGTTAGCAGTTTGTATGTCTAGTGTTTCAAACACGCTGTCCTACAAGCACCGAGACGAGAAGGATGCTGCTGTAATGGACGTAGCACCGTCTCTTAGAAAACTTAGTAACAATTCCTTTAAAAAAAAAAACTAAAAAAATGGAATGACCTGAAATCTGTTGGTCTCAGGAGCCAGAAACACAGTGCACAAGTTCAGCTTCATCACGGTATCAGCTGCTTAAAAAGGACAGGTACATGGACGTTCTGGCGGGGACAGAGAACACATTTCACCTAAAACTTGCTACATTCAAACGGCCTTAATGTGCCACACAAGTCTTCCTCACGTGCACGTTTAGGTGCAGCTTTTTYTGAWAAAARRRRMMRRMMCMCYMCCCCCCCCCACACACACACACACCCCACCCCTGCTGTCTAACCCTGGGATCAAGCTGCAGCTTGGCTATAAAGACTTGACCGTGTTACATTCACTACAGTCCGGCTGGAATTAAAGACGTAGTTCTAACAAAACCGAACATCATTAGACCTGAAAATAAAAAAAGGTCCTCCAGGCTGGAATCTCGACTGAACGAAGTACAAAAAAAAGGCACTTATTCTAAACACGATGCCACAAGCTCATTTGATGTGACTATACCTACAAAGATGCTGGTTGGAAGTCCTGCGGTCAGCTACAGGACCTGCACTGAGCTTGAGAACAGCTCTTCAACAAACAGTTTTAATAAGTTAAAACGGTCAGATTCTGGCCAAACTACATCGTAGGGTTAAGGTGTACAGTTCCTGGTCCAGAGGTTCCCCCGTCGGGTTCCATTGCTTCAGTCACGTCCGTTTCCAGAGGAAGATGAGGCTGTGGAGACCAGCACAGTCGTTCAAATCAACATCCTTCACATCATGTCAAAATAAAGGAAGATTTTTTTTTACGTTAAAGACAAGASAGGATCAATCAGACTAGCATGATCTTTCACAAACAATTTAATGGCACTCTTTTTAGTTTTGATTCAAAGTTCTATTTGTGTTTTATGTTTTTTAACTAAAACAGTTTTTAATAACCCAAGAAAATATGGACGCCTCCAGAAACCTTTCAGAGGGGTCAGAAGGAGGACACTTCTAATCTTGTTTGTGTCGTTTATTTCAAATGTGTTACCTATTTACAATCATTTAAGCAAATAATAAAGAAAGAAGAAAGAAAATTACAAAGTGCACAGGTATTTCACACTTTTTGTGCAGCTCGTGTCGAAAAAAGGAGTGAGAAGAAGTTTATACTTTTTTAACCCCACCCCTTAACCATTGGTTATTAATTTTTTACTAATCTAATTCCTTACATTAATACATTAATATAACCCAATGGAATAAATATAGATATTTACAATATTCAAATACGTTTTCTTACTACAGGCTTTTGTCATATTTTATTTTTATATTTTCTGAAAATAATTTCTTTATACTTTCTTTTAAAACAATTTTACATTTGGGCATTGCTTCAGCTCCACACTCAAATTGTTCCACATTTTCTCTCCACACAAACAAACACAATAACCCTTAAACTGTAACATCGTTCCTTTTTTTTTTTTTTTTAGATAAATTTTTACGCTTGGCTCTAAACAAAATTTGTAGGGTTTGGAACTTTATCGGGTCTGGAAATTTTCATATTTTGTAGTGTTTGTATGATCTCTGTAGCCTGAGTTGTGAACAGTGCTAACTGATTTTTTTCTGGGGTGGCAGACCAAAATATAGGGGCAGCCATATATTAGGGGGGGAATCTTTTACTGTCTCACAGTTTGATTCGATTCTGATTTTTGGGGCCACAATTCGATTCAAATTCAATTTTTCATTCAAAACTGAAAATTGCATTGTACTGATTAATTTCTCCAAATTAAATCACAGTTCTTAGAGAGTGGCGGAGCCAGACATTTTTCACAGGGGTGGCCAGGAAAATTACATCTTTTTTTACTTGAAAGTTTCTGCAGATCTTTGTGTTTTGGTCATTTCCTTATGTCCTCATACAGGCAGTGACTACCTTATAAACATGGGAGTCAGAACCATTTTAAAAGTGGGGGCACACACTATTGGGGGGTCTGGGGTCCTCCACCAGAAATTTTTGAACGAAATACAATAGTTGCCCTTTCCAGCATTCTGGAGTATTTTACCAAGTTGTTAACATTCTTTTACCTACATAAATAAACAATTGATTTAATAATTATTTCAGAGAAAGATTCTTCATTAAACTAGTTTCATTATCCTGTTTTTAAACTCATTGCTATGGCTGAGATAAGGTTGATTAATGTGTCACAATTTATCATATCCTGTGACTTTAGGGGTGCTTTTTACTTTTATATTGTTTATTTACTTATTTTTAATTTTAACACGTCGTTGTACCAAATAATGATCAGCTTCAACTTCATGTTTAAAACTAATATTAATAACTTTACCCAATGAACAGGTGCAATACTGATAACCACCAACAGTGAATTTAAAGGGGCGTTTCACTTTTACTGATTTAGTGATAGGTCTACTCCTAACCAAAAGGGGCAGAGCATCATGCAGCCTTCAGAACGTAAAATGACACTGTGAAACGGTGACAAAAAACAAAACAAAAAACATTTGTCACCATAAGTCAGATTACATATGTTCTGGATATAAAGAAAACAATCACTTCTTTGAGCTTGGTGATGTTTCAAACTGTTAAACACTGCCACCAACTGTTCAGGAGGATTATTACACCCCTAAAGGTTGTTTCACGGTGGAAGGGGTGTGTACAGCAGGGTGGCCAATGGGGTGGCCATGGCCACCCCTGGCCACCCCCTGGCTCCGCCCCTGCTTAGACAGAGATCATAATCAGCCCATTTCACAGATGATGGGTTTATAAAAGGTGGGATCAGGAATCGACCATGTAAAAGGACCTGTGTTAGTGTAAAACACATTCTGCTGTTGTAATAAAGTGAAGAGATACATACTCAGCTGTTTAAGCCTGATAAAGTGGCCCCGCCGTCTCCTCAATAGGTTCTGTAATAAATCAGGAGAAAACATTATGAGCCCAGGTGTTTTCAATTACATCACTGATGACTCTGTTATTCAGCAGTGCCGTGCTGAGCATTACCGCCCTGACGGCAATGAAAATAAGCCGTTTATTCCTTTAATTATTTACACCTGCCTCCCCTGCTGTGTCATCATGTCATAATGGCTTCAGCCAAGGGCAGCTCGCTGTGTCTCAATTCCGATTAACTTCATGTTTTTACTTTGTGTTGTCATAGAGTTTGTGTTGTTGATGTTGAACCAAAGCAAATGCTCATCATGGGGATAATAATTAATAATGAATCCATCTATACACCGTGGCTGATGAAAACTGTGCGTTTTACCACGTAGGGGTCGTTTGTGCGACTTGCGTCGATGCACCATGATTCCGATGATGAGCGCGGCGCCGATCAGAACCACGGCCAGGACAGAGAAACTGGTGATCGCTGCAAGTTTCCACACATCTGGCATCTCCTCCACAAATTTACCTGGGAAAGAAAAGGATTTGCCTGCTCAGAGAAGCTTCAGCAGCAGCACTGAAGCAGAGGGCACATTTRTGAACATTGTTTTCCTGTTATTTTCATGCCCCTATGTTTTAAATTTTCATTTATTTTTGCAATCTAACTAGCCTATTTCTGCATACTCTACTATTTCAGCCATTTACACATCATAATCTGAAGCTCTTTCAGTAAATGACTGCTGCAACTCCTAGTTTTAGTAACCTTTACACTTTCTAAAATGGAAACTTTATTTACAAATATTTGCCCAAAAGAAAGAAATACATTAAACTTTCCTCAAGATGCTCAAAAACATTGTTCTCTTTAAACATTGGCTTCAGCCTCCTGCTGTGTTTTTCTCTTCTTTAGCTTTTAGCTATCTTATCTTATCCTTCTTTTAGACAGTTTTTGGCTACTTTTAGCTAGTCTTTTGCTAGTTTTAGCTTTAGCTAGCACTGTATGACTTTTACCTATTACCTATTACATTTAGCTACCTTTAGCTTCTAAGCTACCGTTTTGATTCATTCAGCTAGGCTTTTGCTATTTTTGGCTTTTAGTTAACATCATCTAAGTTTTTCTTTGCGCTTTGCTACTTTGAGTTTCATCCTTACAATTAATGGAAATATTTTACTTTTTAAAAAGAAGATTTGGAAACTTCTGATCCTGACTTTTTGAGTACAACAATTTTTTGTAGCGCAAAACCAAATTTAATGCGAAAAGCTGGTCAAAATTATTAACAAATAAACACATTTGCAGTGTAGAAAAAAATTAAACAAACTTTTAGCTGTACATCTACAGTCCTAATTACTATTTATGTTCTAATATGCATAACTGCAGTTTTGATTTTTGATTTGTTTTGTAGTTTTGTTCGTTAAATGCAAGAATGACACACAAAAAGCACAAACTGAAAATAACTGAATATTGTAACGTCATAAAAACTTTACAGCATCTCACATGTGTTGCACGATGGGGTCTTGGGGTACTGCTTGCAGGATGCACAGGGAACACAAAACCCCAAATCTGAGCTCCAAAACTCAGAGTTGGGACACTGACCTGCAGACAGACACACAACATAGCGCTATAGTCACTGGAGTACAAACTACAGCAGGTAAAACGAACAAACGCAGGAACTAAATCAAAAGCACAAACATTATTGCCTACTTTTTTGGATGACAGGTGATAAAAAAAAATACAATATTACAAATTAAAATTTGCTGATATCAGAAACACATTGAAAGTCTTTTTTTTCATTAAAACAAGCTCCTATAAACTAGGGCTGTGTATTGGCAAGAATTTGGCGATACGATACATATCATAACAGAGGGGTCACGATACGATATATCCCGATATATTGGGATACTGTAAGCAAGGCGATATATTGCGATTTTTTTGTCCAAAAATTCTATTAAATAAAAACTTCTTACTGAAAAAAAAAAAAAAGAAAACCTAATGTTTACTTACATTGCTAATGCTACCCTTACTCTCTGGCGCTCAAGAGGTAGAGGAGCCAAATGGCTGGCTCACTGCTGCCAACTAGTGGTCAGAGGCTGAACTACAACATAAAAATGAACGGTTGGCAAGAAGGTTGACATTTTAAACCTTAATAAAAAAATCGATACAGGGCTTTAGAATATCGATACAGTATTGGGAAATGAAATATCGCGATATTTCAGTGTATCGATATTTTCTTACACCCCTACTATAAACTAAACCAGGTGTCGTGGGAGAAATTCTGTTTTGATCAGCCTACAGCTAAAACTCTAACCCAACCATGACACGAGGCTTAGTTTTTCTTCATCTAAAATGAAAGTGGGAAATTCCTCTGAGAGGCAACCTGCTGATGCAGACTCAGTCACTTTGGGTACAAAACAATACTTCTCTCTCTCTCTCTCTCTCTGTTTTATGAACCTTTTCCTCAGAACTGTTTTGCTGTCGTGTTCAGCTTCTGAGAAGAAATGACTGTTCCTGGCCGTGACAGAGCTGAGCAGGTTTCTCACATGTTGAGGCAACAGCAAAGACCGTCAACCTCAAAAAAGTGGCGAGTGTGAGCAGCAGCAGCGTGCGGAGTGTTTAGAGGGGGGGTGCTTCTGGTTGAGAGCACGAAAACGTGACGACCTTCACAGTACATGTATGTAACAAGGAAGCAGGCGATGGACAGCATGATAATCTTTCTTCCTTGTCCGTGTCTTGCGTGTATTTGCATTTAGAATATGGTGATAAGAAGGGAACACCTCAGGCGTGGAATGAGTCAGCCTGAAACAGAGAGAGGTTAAATCACCACAGAAACTATCGGAGGCCTGAGTCTGACGTAAACCCCAGCTGGTTGAATGAAGTGTGTGGGAAACTGCATCACGGACAACAAAACCGTGAAGAGAAGAAAAGCTGCTCCCTTTGACAGGTTAAGTCACAAAAAGAMGAGAAAAGCTTCAACTTTACTCAGATGAGTGAAATTATTTGGTTAAAAAAAACTCGGTGCAGTGATTTTGAGCTGAGCAGCAGTGACATACAGTGGTAGATAAAGATATTTAGACTATAACTAGGTTACTTATTTAGCGTTGYCTGTGGAGACAACCTTGTATGCCTGTTAGCAAAATATCTCATGAACCACTGRATGTATTGTAATGCAACTTTCAGAGAATAACCATCAAATGCACCTCTACAGCTGAATAATGTTTGGAGTCATCCTGATTCAAGATGGCTGCCACAGTCAACTGAATATAAAAAAAAATAAATGGCTATAACTCTTGTCAGTTTTGCAGAAATACATCTGAATTATGGTGTGGTAGTAGATGAGAATCACATAAAACCTATACTCTGAGCATTTACAGATTGCTCAAGCTGTTTCTTTAAAACGGTGACATTAAATAGTTGAATTTAACTGTCTGTTAGCAAAATATCTCGTGAATCAGCACACGGGTTTTAAAGAAACTTTCAGAAAATAATCTCTGGATGGACATCTACAACTTGTTCATTTTTGGAGCCAATCCAATTAAAGATGGCCGCCACAACTAACCAGATTTAGGAAACACTACAACAGTTTTGCAGATTTTGAGCTCAAATCTGAAGCTATGCATTCCTTCAAAAACTTTAATCTGTATATTATCCTTGTTTTTGATCAAACGCATTTCGAGGCTCGATCCTTCTTTCAACGGTCAGGTTTTTGGGAAATTCCAGCCTTGCATTGTTTCAAATCCATCAGAGCAGGCGGAACCTTAACTCTGGAAAAAGTTTACATCTGCCTGATTAGTGTCATCACTCACATCATGAGGAAATGTGAACTTCAGGCGCAGAGCTGTGTGAGTAAGCCTCGTGTTATCTCCTGAGTGTGGGTCGCAGTGGAAGGCAGCTGCAGCAGGAAGACGCCTGCTCACACACTCATGTTTGYGGTATTTTGACCTCCCCGGCTTCTCCTGCTTATGTTACGGCCACATGCCTGGAGACCCTCAGAGACTCCCCGCCCTCCGAGCAGAGCCGCCCCCCCACGACTCGTTCCACAGTCACTTCAGTGAAAGTGTGTCACGCTTTTGTGTAAGCAGCGCCGCTCATTTCCAGGGTCGACATCATCCGAATGGACTGCAGCTCCGGCAGGAAGTGAACCGTGACTGATGCCTGACCTCTGCTCAAACGTGAAGCTGTTAAGACTTAAAAACTTAAACCGGTTTACAGCACAGGTGGAAGGGCTTTTACAGTTTTTTTTCTTTATTATTATTATTATTATTCCAGAGGACCATTGTGACTTCATTCTTGGCTTCACTCAGTCAGTGTTACAGATATGTTTGGTGTGGTCGTAGCTGAGACTAATTCAAACTCCTTATTGCGCAACATCTTTGCTTAACYTTGGCACTGACTGCTGGTGTCAACCCTCTCTCTGTTAGCAAAATATCTCGTGAACAGCCTGATAGATTCTAATAAAACTCTCAGAAAGTAATCATTACATGTATACCTACAACTGATTAACTTTTGGAATCGGTCCAATTCTAGATGGCTGCCGCAGCTACTCAACCAGAACCAGCAAAAAAACACCCACAACTCTGTTGTATTTATATTAAAAGTGTTTTGCTCGTTAATTTCTTTTTAGTTTAGCGTACCTGCCATGCTCGGTCAAAATAAAAATATATAATAAATATAACAATGCTATTAATAAATATTTAATCATTCCTGTAGTTATTCATTCTAACAATTCATTTAAACATCAAGTCTTTGGTGAAAAGAAAGTGTTTAGTTTTTAGTGCTTTTCTGTCTGAGGTGTTGAGGGGATCCGTTTTGGTGGYCTTAGGATCGCATCTCTGCTTTTTGCGGATGATGTGGTCHTGTTGGCTTCATCGGAAYGAGATCTGCAGCTCTCGCTGGAGCGRTTCGCGGCCGAGTGCGAAGCGGCCGGGATGAGGCTCAGTGCCTCCAAATCCGAGGCCATGGTCTTGAGCCGGAAAAGGGCAGAGTGCCTTTTCCGGGTCAGGGGGGTCGCCCTGTCTCAAGTGGAGGAGTTTAAGTATCTGGGGATCTTGTTCACGAATGGGGGAAGAACGGAGCGGGAGATCGACAGGCGGATTGGCGCAGCGTCTGCTGTAAAGCGGGCGCTGTACCGGTCCGTCGTGGTGAAGAGAGAGCTGAGTCAGAAAGCGAAGCTCTCGATTTACCGGTCGATCTACGTTCCTACCCTCATCTATGGTCACGAGCTTTGGGTCGTGACCGAAAGAACGAGGTCCCGGATACAAGCGGCCGAAATGGGTTTCCTCCGCAGGGTGGCTGGGCTCTCCTTAGGGATAGGGTGAGAAGCTCGGTCATCCAGGAGGGACTCAGAGTAGAGCCGCTGCTCCTCCACGTCGAGAGGAGCCAGTTGAGGTGGCTCGGGCATCTGGTAAGGATGCCTCCTGGACGCCTCCCTGGTGAGGTGTTCCGGGCACGTCCCACTGGGAGGAGGCCCCGAGGAAGACCCAGGACACGCTGGAGGGACTATGTCTCTCRGCTGGCCTRGGAACGCCTTGGAKTTCCCCCGGAGGAGCTGGAAGAAGTGGCTGGGGAGAGGGAGGTCTGGGCCTCCCTTCTGAAGCTGCTGCCCCCGCGACCCGACCCCGGATAGGCGGGAGAAAATGGATGGATGGATGGATGCTTTTCTGTCATCCTTAATGTTTGTTCATCAGCACCAAATTGGACTTCAAAAACTTGATCTAACGATTATTTAAATCTATTTTAGTTAAACATTGTCTCTTCTCTAAAGTAGTTAAAAAAGGCAGTGCAGATGTTTTTAGGGGGGCTGGATTAAGATGGTTCTAAAGGTGGTTTTTGTCCCTGAGCTGAAGCTGTTCCACTGGTTGGTGACTCAACATGAAATCTGTTTTGACCAAGTGACCAGCTGTCGTGTTCTGGACTTGCAGGTTTTTTGAAAACCAACTCTGCATTCAACTGCATTCTTGGCAGCGCACATTATTTTGTCATCAGCCTCCACCTCCACCCCTTATTGTACCCATCGCCGCAGCTGCCCCCACATTTATGATTTAATCTGCTGGAGCATAGGCGTAATTTGCAGGTGGGGGGTTAGGGGGGTTATGACCCCCACAATAATTTGATCTAGTTGATATAACCCCCCCAATAAAACATAATTTTGCTGTAACAATAAAAATTAACTGGTTAAATACACAGCTGCAACTCTTGTTGTTTTTAGTTAACTTTGACCTGATTTCAAAATTTACAATGTCACATAATATATGTGATATGTGCACATTTAAGCATAATTGTTGAAAATAACATGCAGGGTTTTAGTCTGCCTTTGTCACATTATGGCTAGATTGTGTTGTATTTTTTCCTGGACAAATTGTAGTGCACCAGGTAAATACATACTTTTGGAAATTTTAGAATGTAGGTATGACATATAATGCATCCTAAAAATGTCAAATATTTGTTACTTATGGAAAAAAAGAAGGGTAAGCCTTTTCTTATCTGTTGAACTGACGTGAAACAGAAAAGGTGCAGAGTAAATACAAAAAAAACCTGGAAAGTTAAGTAAATCAAAGCAAAAGCCTTAAAATATATATTTATCTCCTAAATATCTTGAATGGTTTTACAAAAGTAAACAACTCAATAAATAAATAGAGAGYATACCCCCCCAATGGTAGACCTAAAGTTACGTCCTTGTGCTGGAGTACACTTCTGAAATGCAGGCAGGCAGGTTTGGACAAATCATTTACAAATTACAAATTATATATCGGTTTCGTAGATGGACATTCCCAGAAAGCGCCAGTGGAAGTGCCAAAATACAACTCAAGCATTCTCGTGTCGGGTTGTAAGACGTTCACGACCACTTTGAGACTAGAGAAAAAAAAACTTGTCACATAAATTTTCTGAATATGTTTAAAACTCAAGTGACTGACGCGACTCACGCTCCAAGAACCCTGAATACATCTCGAGACATCCTGGAAACGCCCTCACGATGCTGCTTGCTAACTAGTCGCAGCCCGGTGAGATCAGGACCACTTCTGGCCCTCGGGCCTCCTTTTGATGGTTTAAAGCAGTAGTTCTCAACTGTTGGTCAAAAACAAACAACATTTGAGTGACTAAATTACTTTGACAGTATCGTTAGAAATCCCATCATATTAGTTAAAGCTACACATTCTGAGTCTTTTTGAAACTAATTATTATTTTTTAAACTTTTTAAAGTCATGTTTGTGAATGAACGCACTGCTGAGTTTGTTTTAAAAAAAGGCTGAATTTGAAGAGTTTCGGTTTGAATTATTTCTGCTCTATTGTCGCCACTTGCTGGTTGTTTTGGTTCATCATTATTAATTTTTTAGGTGCTGGCACAGATCTTCCTCCATCAGTGATGCTGGTCAGGACCTGTCAGTAAGAGGTGATGCAGCTGAGAACTACTTTAGTTCCTGTTTAGGTTTAATTTACAGACTGATGAATGTTGTTTTATTGTGCAAAAAGGYCTGTGTTTGTTKTTCCAAAACCTCTACAGTTTTAAAATGTGTTTTTAGTGGATTATCCTCAGCTGATGAGCAGATGTAGATTAACATTATTTAGACTTCAACAGGAACTTGATGATCTTCTATCCTGGGGTGGCTGATCTCCTCTGGGATTAAAACACAAACTTCAAAGAAAAGTTTGGGAAAGAGTCCAAACCATGTTTCCTTTTTTTTTTTTTTTTTGATTTACATTGTTAAAAAGGCATCTCTTTGTGCAAAATGGACACATGCGGAGCNGGATTAAAACACAAACTTCAAAGAAAAGTTTGGGAAAGAGGCCAAACCATTTTTTTTTTTTTTTTTTTTTTTTCCCTGAAACACATTGTTAAAAAAGCATCTCTTTGTGCAAAATGGACACATGCGGAGCAGCCTGTCGGTGCGGCCTGTCCTCCTCACCGAGGGGGCACGGATGGTTGGAGGTGGCGGGGCTGAAATCAGGAGACAGGAATGCGGAACCGGTGAGACCCGCAGCTGGGTCGGAGGGAAGCGGCTCCGGTTCGGACTCATGTTCACACAAACTCAACCCCGACCCAAGTGGGAAAACCTGACACTGCATTCGGCTCAAAAAAGTTCAAAACTATTAGAATAAAACTCGTGCTTTATTTACTCACTTTTCTCCGCGCACGCGCCGCGGAGGCTGGCCACAGCCGCGATAAGAAAGCCGCACAGGAGGGTCAGAGCCATGACGACGAGCTGCTCGCTGCTTCCCGAAAGTTCATCTGACGAACAAACAAATCCGTGCTGCTGCTCCTCAGGATGGAAAAGCGAGCATCAGAGTGAGTCACGCGGAGGAGTCTGCGCCTTGTTTTAACAGCGCGCGCGCACACACCCACGCTGAACAGTCCAGCTCCGATGAGTCATTTCCTATGTTTCTGTGTGTGTGTGAGAGCAGGAAACTCCTCAGCCACAGCGTTTTGTTTCACTTCGAGTGAAAGTTTCGCTTTAAACACCTCAGGTTGGAAGCCTTTAAATCCATATATATCATAATTTATGGACGCGCCCTGCGTTATCTTTTATTTGTCTCCATTTGTTGTTGACCTCTTGGATTCATGGTGTTCTCATTGTTTTTACCACGCCTGTCGACGTCAGTCTGCAACCCCCGAGCCAAAAAACACAGCTCCTCTGGCAGGGGTCTGAGGTACAGAAGGGAGCTGGGGAGAAACAGATGACACTCACTAAAAGAAAGAAAGAAAAGAAAAAAACACATTTTTCAAGAGCTATGGGAAAGTGTGCTGAGAGCTTTAATCAGCTTCATGTCTGAGACATTATCAGCAGCTATAAAAGAGGTGGTCTGTGTGTGGACACTGACTCAGGGTGGTGTTATTAAGGCCTGAGCTTGGGTGTAGCCTGCCGCTGCACAAATATGCAACAACAAAAGCCAGTGGACACACACTCTGGAGCCTGCCCCAGTCCCAGGACCGTCTCACGTGTCCATTTAAAAAGCCCAGCATACCTTGAGGGAAAGCATATCACCCCCTCCTTATATGAGCTTTAATCACCTTATGATGTCGTTTTAGTTTTGTCGTGAGAGGTCGTGCTCAGAGTTCGATTAGGGGACGACTCTCAGCTACTACCACACCAAGTTTTCACTCAATATTCGTAAAAATCGAGTTCTCGCTATTTTTTTGTGTTTTGCTAAGGTCGATAAGCTGTAGCTGCCATCGCACTGGATGAAGGTCCAGTTTGAACAAAATCTACCCGATGGCTCGTGAGATATTTTGCTAACAGACTACGCGACACCAACACTTAAAAACAAAGGTCTTGCATAACATGCAACACTTTAATGTTGGGTAGGAGTCTCAGCTTACAGGACACAAAGGTTTAGCTCTCCGTGTCTGTAACACTTCAAACTTGTCTCGCTCACTCACAGACACACACACACAAACATGATTGCCTTTGGGGGCGATAATGAGGACCATACGTTACATCTGCTCTGTGACGCACAGATATAAACAACCTACTAATGTATTTATGGCAAGTTATTTGTGCTGCCCAGCCTTTTACCCATCATTATTCTGCAACAGGATGGCCAATTCCTCAGGAAGTCTCAGCTAACTGTTCCCAAATGCCTAATACTTTTCTTTTCTCTCTCTCTCTCTCGTTCCCCACATGCGCTCATCTCCTCTGCAGCCTGGAACTTCTTGTGAGTGTTACACGGTGTGAACCGCCTTTCCCACAAGCACCAACGTCAAACAGATGCTGACTTAACTCCCAGTAAACAGTTCACATCATCAGATCGGAGTGAGAGAGAGAGAGAAAAAAAAGGGAGGTTTTCATTGGCGCAATTAAGTTAAGAGGCGTGTTGTTGCGCAGATGTTTTTGTACTCCGCTGTCACGGCTAACGTTAAGGAATAAAGCGCCGGAGGAGGACCTGGAGCCGCGCTAAGGACACCCATATGAGCTGACTTTCCACTGCAGTGATTTCACCAGTAATGAGGCACTATAAGCTGCAGATGTTGTGTCAAAACTCTCCAACTGGAGCCATGGCAACGCGATGAACACACACACACACAGAGGAGCTTGCCCAAGGTGATCCAAACCCTCCCGTATGTGCTGAGCGAGTGCCAGACGCTCTGATGTCTCTCAGGCATTGTTAATGCTATAGCCTGAGCRACTACGTAAGATGAATCTGGCTGTTGGTCCTCGCAGATTGGAAACATATTTAGCTTTAAACATGCAACCCTGGAGTCTGTAAGGGACGGCTTATTTTAATTTAGAAATTTGAGCTTCACCGATCTTAAAGGATTTTTTTTTCTTCCAACACCAGCAGGACAAAACAGTTCAAAGAAGCACTTCAATTTGATCAAGTGCGGTTCAGTTTTTCTATACATTAAAAAAAAGAAAAACTTTAAAAAGATCTGTGACATCAGCTGAAATAAAAGCAACTCAGAGCAGCACATGTAAGAATATCAATGAGTGCAGAAGCGTCTGTGTTTATTAACTACATCGCAACACTCAAGTCACATATATCACTATGTTTGGTCACCGAACAACAACAATGTGATAAAACAAGTCTTCAAAAAGGGAATAAAACAGGGGTGAGTTCATTTGATATCCCCCTCAAAATGACTGAATCTTCAGTTTTTGTTTTGTGTTGTTTTTTTTTTGTTTTTTTGCCGTCTCCTCTCGGATTTGTTCCTCTCCTTTGGTTCTGTCATCAACTTCCTACACTTCTACCCGGTTTCCGCGCGACTTAGGTGATGTAGATGCGGTGAAAGTCATTGGCTCCGAAGGCGCAGTTGCACTTGGGACATTTCCTCTGTCGGGTGTCGTAGCGCATCTTCAGACACTCGTAGCAGAAAACGTGGAAACACTTGGTGAGAACGGTCTCCTTGTCTCGCGTGTTGCAGCAGGGGCAGCGCAGCTTGGCCTGGGGGAAAAATAAATACACGTGTGTGGGCCGTTACTGGCATGCTAACAATTTCATTACCTCTGGGTACTGCACGGCATGATCTGAGGGTGTAACATGTACTGTTTTTTTGAGAGCTGGATATTTCTACTTAAGCTCACATCATGGAGTAATTCCTAAATGTAAAAACTGCCACCTCTAGTAAATTCAGTAAAAGATAAAACTWGCACTGAAAGGTTGTGTCGCTGCTTAAAAAAGGGTCCATCTGTGACCCGACAATAACTTTCTCCTCACCTTGTACTGATTGATCTCCTCCTGCAGGATCTCGTCAGCATCAGAATACACCTCAACCTTCTTCTGCTTCTCCAGCTTCCGCCTCAGCCTGGACAGATCCTCCTAGGAGACCAAGAGAAAACAGAGCTGTTAGAGCTAAACATCTTGACTGAAACCAAACGTGCTCAACAACAACAACAGCAACAACAAACAAAACAAAAGGGAGCCACTTCATTCGTCGTGGGAGCGGTATCCCCAGCGTACCTGCGCTCGTTTCAGGTTGCTGCTCTCCCTCTCTCGAGCGGTGCGGTTTTCAGCCACGGAGAMCTGGATCTCCTTTAGCTTGGCCTGCGTGTGCTCCAGCTGCACCTTCAGGTCCTCTGCCAGCTGCGCAGCCTCCACCGCCTGCAGCGAGGAAGGAAGCAGGAACACTCGATATAAAACGAACAATGAAGTTTCTGAGTGGTGATGTGGTGAAACAGCGAGCCTGGATCATGTAACGGTATGAGCCTAATGTTTGAGCTCAGGTTAATCTAATTTACAGGAGATCTGGTGTCCCCCCCCCCAACACTATGTTACTAAAACATTTCAAATTTGTTGTAACATTTTTTTTAAATTTGAGTGTTTTCTACAACTGTGACTGTTGGAGACTAAAATCTGTGAGACCATTCCAAGAAAATAGAATTTATTTTGTTTTATCATTTTCAGAATTCAAGTGACAAGCATGTAAACCCCCACGACTGAGGAAATTGGAAACCTTTGCGAAAAGTTTTGAAACATTTTGAGGACTTCCTTTGCGAAGTAGTCACCAACAACCCAGTGAGATACTAACTTCAGACTGTTTAATTACAGAAATTATGAAATTAAGCAACGAGACAGTTAAAGGGGACAGAAGATGCAAAATCCAATTTTTTTAGCCCTTAATGTTGTGTCGTTGATTTTAGCCTCTCACAATGCTGCATAGACATCTTTGTTCTGTTCAGGTCATATTTTTMCAGTTTGCTCAGTTTTCTCTAATCCCCATTTACGTTTTTTGAACTTTTTGAACTTTGAATGTTATTTGAAACTATTATTATTATWGTTATTACATTTTTTTAAATATTAATAAAACAACTGAATGCTACAAAACTCAACTTGAAAATCTCAATCCTATTTCACATAACTTCATAAAAGATCACATTCAGTTTTTAAATCCATAAAAATGTATTTACAGCTTTTAGATTTTTCTGTGACTGTTAAAAATTATTCAGTAACTGAGAGCTTTTAATTAATGCACCGTCAAACCTCACACATATATAAATGAAAGCAGTTGAAGCTTCAAATACATAAATAAAAAAACAACTGTTGTAATAATGTTACTGTTAATTTGGTTGCAGCAGAGACAGCAAGTGTATGTGGGAGTGAGCTTAAGGTGGCATTAAGCTTTTCCCACATCTCTCATTATCATCTTTATGTAGCGAATTACCCTATGAAATTAGGACCAGCCTAACCTTCACAAAATAATCACCAGGGTTACCCCTACATATACAAGGTTATGAGGAAATTTTTACCAAGGTATTTCTCATTACTTGTTAATATCTTGACTGTGCGAAGTGAAAAGTGACACAATAAGTGAACGTTCAGACAAGTTCAAGTTGATTCATAAAAGACTATGCAACCATTTATTTACACAAATTGAACAAATCATAAATTACACCTGATTGTGGGTATTCCTATAAAAGGTGTCAAAGTTAAATGAGATAAAACCTGCGTCCGAATTTCAATTCACATCAACTCAGATTACTTATATAGAACAGTAAAACGTCAGTTCNATCTGCAGGTTCGTCGTCTTCATTCTCCTCTGGCTCTGGGTCAGACTCTGGCTCCAACATGTAAGACTACAAAAATGGCTGAACGGGGTGTGGTGTTCGGTGCCTCGTTTGGATTTAAAGACACAGCACCAAAATGAGTTGCTCTGAGACRCACCTCAGAACAGGGGTGAAAGAGGGGCTTGTGGAGTTACAATAAGGAGGAATTCAGACCAAAGCACTGGTGCAAAACAGCTGCACTTTATAAAGACCCCAACTGAATGATTTAAATGTGGAAAAGGATTTAAAAACACGRCAAGCCCCCTTTAATCATTTCATCTTATTGCACTTTGCAATTATTAGAAACASATCACAAGATAAACGCTCAGTAACATCTGTAACTAGACATCTCAATATCAGGAACTTCAACAAACCAAAAATACTTCTGAGTGTTTTTTCTTMAGTGTGTCATTTGGCAGAATTGAAACCTGTGTTTATTGAGGATGATAAAGGCTTTAATTATTGTTTCCTCTCACCTTCCTCTTGTTAAGTTCTAGCGCCTGTGTTCGAACAGCCAGCTCCTTTTCCAAAGCAGCCAGTGTGCTCTGCAGGACTCCCTCCTTTTCCTCCAGCTTTTGCACAACCAGCAGCTGAGCATCCACCTTAASAGAGGGAGAAACAGTGATCAGCACATGGTTCTCACTCAAAACCATCCACACTGTTTTTAGGTTAAATAAATAAATAAATTAATAAATAAATAAATTCCACCTCACCTGGGTTTTGAATGTAAGAACTTGGTCAGCCAGCTCTTCCTTCTCCTCCTTCAGCAGCTTGTAGATCTGGTTGGATTTGATCCGCTCGCTCATCAGCTTGAAGTTGGCGTCGTCCTTCTCCCGTAGCTGCAGCAACAGGCGGCTGTTCTGCTCCTGCATGTCTTCAAAGGCCTGGCCCGTGACATCCATCTCACTCAGCAGGGCCTCCTCCTCCTCCAAAGACAAAAGCGTGTCAGAGATCAAAAAGCAACCAAACGCCTGATACTTCTCTGGAAACACGACCGCTGACATCAGTGTTAAACATGTGCGTCTTATTGCTTTAAAATCAAACTGGTCGTCTTAACGTGACAGTCCCAGTGAGATGAGCTGTTTAATCACACATCATTTATTATRAGGGTTAGAAGTAAATTTCAGCAGCTCTAATCATAAACTTGTACATAAAAATAAAATTTTCACAGTAAAAGTTCAAAACAACAATAAATAAAATACCCGACACTGCCAAAGGCTTTAAAGAAAAGGAAAGTTAGCAGATARAAGTGGATGCATTCGTAAGCAGAGGACCTGGGAACAGGAAACAGGGACAAAGTTAAAGGATTTTATTGGTTAGGAGGAAACACACCACATCTGTGATCTTATTTATGGACAAAGCCTTTTATGCTTTGAAGGTGATAAGCAAGATTTGATGCTTGATACAAACTTACTGCAGGGAGGAAAACCCAGTAACATGTCTGTGCCTTTGTAGTTTTGGCCTTAAATAAAACGCATAACTGAACTTTTAATTTTTCCTGTTTGGTGACACAAACTTTGTTAAAATTATGTTTCATTTTCAGCTCAGAGTCTGGAAAGAGGAACTCAAAAATATCTGGACAGAGTTTTGACTCCACACGTAGGTTATAAAACTAAATATGATACAAAATTTTAAAAAATAAATACTATCTTTGTGAGCAGGGACCTTACGAGACAGAACAGGTTTTTCTTTTCTAATACACAAACCAAAGGCTGACAGTGCCTTTCTTCACTTTGGTTTAAGTTGACCATTTATGAATCACCAAGATCCCATAAAAAGCCAGACAAACTCACAAACTGTTTATTAGATCACTTTAGGCAACTCTGGAAGCCACTGAACACTTTTGACTCGACAGCAGTCAAGTTTATATCAGATGTAAAGTGAGGAATTAGAGAGCTGAGCGATGATTCATGGGTTCAGACTGGGTTCTACCTTTAGTTAAAAGTGTTCTGCAAGATTTACCAACCATGAAGAGTTTGGCGAAATCACATCTCAACATCTGTTGCAGCAAACCAAACTAAAAAGCGTTAAAAGACCCACCTACATCAGTGACTCACATAAAGAAAACTCCTCTCTGATCGCCAACACTAAACTCAACACTGGATTAATTATAGTGAGTTAAAGAATTACAATCCTAAGATTCTGGCAACATTTGACCCACTTCATGCTTTTTATCATAACAATCCAAGCACAATAATTCCCATTTTTTGCTAACATCTGCATTCAAAAGAAAATTGTGATGTCAAATCTGCAAGTTTTAAATAGTTTATTCATTGCATCTCACATCTGCTACAATTCAAAAAGATATGGTTTTATTGTCACAGCTAATTAAAAACATTAAATGGCTGCAACTTTAATCAGTTACTGACCTCAGGTTTGGATTGGTTGYACCTATGGGTCTAATTGTTATGAAACTTTTAACCATCAAATAATGGATGTTTGTCCACAACTAAAATGATTAAAAATACTGCAAAATTAAAGGGGAGACCCAAATTTGACTAAAGAGTTACGAGCAGATTCAATCCTCTGCTGGTTTAAAACAAAACCTGTGGGATTAGATTAACCCACTCAGCTGATCGGATTGAGTTCACAGCGTCAGGTTTCGGTTCCTCATCTGTCGTCTAAGATTAGGAGAACGTCCTCCTCAGGCAAACGTTTTACTCATCGCTCTAGTTTCACTTGTAGCACAGCTGGTTGTTTATATTCATCTCGGGTGCGGTCCCCAAGGCTTAAACAGGACATCTATACAGAGCTGAGAGTTCACGTCTCAGTTCACGCTGATGTTTATATATCATGAACGTCAACAAACTCAAAACTTTATGTTAGCATGTCAGGACCCTGCTATGAACAAACAACTGGAGAAAGCATGGAATTAGGGCTGCAAGATATCGATCAATCAATCTGAAGTTGATAGATCTTGTCAATCRATTGATGATTAATTAATGAGCTGYCCTTTTCTTAAAAACCTGAGTTTCCTCTTGGTTCAACAGGGTCTTTCCATAACATGAAGGAATAATTGCTTATATGCTGAAAAGAAGCACATCATTATACATATTTTAACAATTTATTGTGCCAGCTGTATTAAATACTGACTGAATAAACTAAAACATTGTGGATTTCTCACACATTATTAAACTTGGACATATTTATAAAATATAACAAAACAGAAATCTTTAAGGCTTCTGAATGATTAAAAAAGATGAAGAATAAAATATGAGAAATAATTCACCATGAACAAAAAATTGTAAAACTATTATTATCATTAGAATTTATGATTTTTCCCTGATTCTTATTTTTTTTGCTGTGTTCATGTTGGTTCTGACTGTTGCTAAAACAATAAAAAACATTTTTTGAACTCTAAGTGGGTCTAACTAGGTGTTCTCTCAGGCTGGAACCTGCTTACCTCTGGGGCAACATAAACGTCCCACTCTGTTCTCCAAAGCTCAGAGCTGATGCTTGGTTCTGTTGGACCAGTCTTAATGGTTCTGGAGAAAGTGGGCAGGCCACATCGTTCCCCCCTCTTCACAGAGTCAGACCCCCGATCGCAGCTCATTGTTTTGACTAAAACTCAGACACTGAACTACACACTAAAACTAAAATCCAAATGTGTTTAGTGCTACAAATATCACTAATTTAATTACCTTCTCCTGCTTTCGCTGTCTCCTTATCGCCACCAAGCTTCATTCAACTTTCACATTGTTTTATTTTCTTCTAACTGTACATTTTTGCTGCTTGACAAATAACTTTGGGCCTCAGGGAGAAAAAAAGATTGATTAATCATCAAATTAAATGTAATTTTAAGTGGGGGTGGTGGTGGCATACATATAGTGTGACAGTTTGGAAGTTAAGAGAAATAATCAGAGGGTTTTAGTTTGACGAAGGAGGAAATCTGAGGTGAAAGATTTGAGTGAAGATTCAGATTTTGTGTGTTTAAAGAAACGTACCTGCTTGGTGGCAGCCAGYTTCTTCTGCAGATGCTCAATCATCTCTTCTGCTACACGAATCTTCCTGAGGGCGTCTTCGTCGGCTAACTTCTTGCTCTCCTTCCTCTCCCTCTCTTCCAGCTCTCGCACACGCATCCTCAAGTCATCCACCTGGACGGTTCAAAACAACGGATGAGGATACRACTGTCAAACGTTCAGTATATTAGGCTACACATGACTAAAACCATAGAGGATGAACACTAACCTCTGCCTTAGATTTGCGCTCAGCTGCCATTAGCTGCACCTTGTCTCTTTGCTCCTTTGGAGCAGATTTATACATGTCCAACAGGAGCTTCATCTCTTTCTGGGACTCCTGGGCTTTCCTGAGAAAGTAACAAATGGAATTAGAGATTTCATTGATTTTATGTTTCATTTTTGCATCAAATGCAAAAAGTGGTCTTGATCAAAAGGTTTTTTTTTTTACTCATTTTCAGTACACAACTCTTTTCAGAGGATTTCTTGCTTGTTTCAGTCACCTAATTCTGACTAATGAATCATTCAGACATTAAAAGGCTCCTCAATAAAAAAATAATTAATCAATGTGTTGACACATAGCAAACAAGTCTGTCAAAACCTAATTTTTATCAAAAGTTCAGACACTTTGTCACTGTTAAAGGTACTTTTTTTTGYTGAATCCATTAATACTAAAAAAAAACCCAGACTGACAAAAGAATTTTAGTTTGAGGAAAATGATTCTTAAAGAGCTTTTAGAAAAATGTGTCATCAAGTATGATCGGCTGATGCATCTCTCTGGTCTTGTATCAAGTGTTTTTTAAGTCTGTGGTGGCACAGAGGCTCAGTTGATAGATTTGATACCATGAAATGTCGCCGGATCAAATCCCGGCTCAGGGACCTTTCTGGGTAGTTTGCATGTTCTCTCCGTGCATGTGTGGGTTTTCTCCAGGCACTTCGGCTTCCTCCCACAGACCAAAAACATGACTGTCAGGTTAACTGGTAACTCTAAATTGTCCCTAGGGAGAGAGTGAATGGTTGTTTGTCTCGTTTGTCTCTATGTGTGGCCCTGTGATGGACTTGTGACCTGTCCAGGGTGGACCCCGCCCCTCGCACTGTGACTGCTGGATATGGRCACCAGTGACCCTGAAAGGAAGCAGCGGGTATAGATAATGGATGGATGGACTTCTTTTGTCCTCCACTTGTCCATTTATCCTATTTTTTAATTAAATTTTCATTGTATAATATGTTGCTAAAATAAAAAAATAGGCAGATAATGAGTGGAAAAACAGCCAAAGTCCAAAAAACAAACTATTAAGACCACCTTAAAATTCTACAAGAAAGTCTGACACCTGAAAAGTAAAATAATTCGAAAATGGAGATATTTTAGAGTTTGTGCACAGTACTGTAGAACACTTCATTTTGTTGCTATAAAATAGTTTATTTAAAGACTGACGTACTTGAGATCCACTCTGAGCATCTTCAACGTATCAGAGTCCTTCCTCTTCAGCTCGTCACTACGCTGCCTCTCCCTCTCTCGCTCCCTCTCACGTTCTCGCTCTGCCTCCCTCTCTCTCTCCCTCTCTCTGGCCCGCTGCCTCTCYAGCTCCTTCCTCCTCTCCTCCTCCTCCTCCTGGTCTTCATCCTCCTCCTTTTTGACATCAATGCTGTCGCTCGTCGTCTCCTCTAGAATCAAAACCCCTGCGTCTCCACTYTGGCAGCGTAGCTGTTGATAAAGCAAAACAGCATTTTAAGGCACCGTTACTGCACTTTTTTTATTTTTATACATAATCTTTTACATGAAATGATGCAATCATTCATTAGTGAACCACACCACCCACTTTATTGATCTCCATCTGTGTTTCTCGCAGCTTCCTCTTGTAGCGCTGCACATCACCTTTCAACTGCAGGTTGTGGTTTTGTAGGCTGCTGATGAGGTGCCGCATCTCCCTGTTGATTGGTCCTGAATGAGACAAAAAGATTTACCACAAAACACAACCAAYGTGTGATTCAGTTCTGAGTAATTCATCTTCAACTAACTGCGTTGTGAAGTTGGAAATGATGAGTTTATTAGCATGATGAACAGAATCTCTGCTGGCATCCTGTTTTAGTAAAACCTTTGTTTTCAGGYGTTTGTAGTTTATCRTAAATATCTGTAAATTTTGATTCCACACAGGAACATAACAATAATTTTATTTGCATGCACAAAGCTTCTTCATATTTGGATCCATACTGTRATCATTTAATAAATGATCACATTTGAAAAATAACTTGTAATACGTTTTTTAACCCTAGGCAGCACATTTCTCTCTAGAATGCCTTGATAGTCTTGAGATTTCATCGTACCCTGCACACATTTAAGACGCCCTGCGGCAGATGCAGCAAAGAAGCCTCAGGCTTACGCCATGTTTCACTGTTCTTTTCTTGTTAGGCTTCATTTTTGTATCTGAGTCGATGCAACTTGTTGCCAAAAAGCTCCAGTTTTGTCTCATCTGTCCAAAAGACATTCTCCCAGAAGCTTTGTGGCTTAATATTCATTGTGGCAAATTCCTGTTTTTGCTTCTTTATGCTTCGCTTTCAACAGTGGTACCAAACCGTGTAAAAGTGCGCCGGTGGAGATGGGGCTTCAGTTTAAACGGATCCCCGATTAGTTGTAACATTAGACTTTATTTGATAAATATATCTTTTAACTGTAAAATAAAGACTGTAAAAATACTGTAGGTTGTTTAGTTTTTATAAATTTTTAACTAAGGTTTTAAAAATATATTACACAGACGGGGCCATTTTATTTACATGCAAAGCATTCTGGGTAAATGATGACATGGATAGGTCCTCGGTGCGAGGCTGCTAGCGAGCTATATCCACCCTGAAGGTTATACAATAACTGACAATCAGCTCTTTTAAATGAAACCAGAGAGTGTTGACAGAGAGGAGAAGGTAGAAATGACTCAGACTGTAACTGAAAATATGGATGGAGGACAACAGAGCTGCTTCATGGAAGAAGAACCTCAGCTTAGCCTGTTAGCTTTAGCGTTAGCCCCAATGCTATCACCATATATATGTATTAGCTCAGCGCTACACATTCTCCTCTCGTCACTGAGGTCCTCCATCCACATGACAGAGAGGGGAACGCAAAAATGACTCAGCTGCAACTGAAAATATGGATGGAGGACCTCAGTTTAGCTTGTTTGTCGCGCTAGCACCGAGCTAATACATGTAAGGCAATGTAGCGTCAGCGCTAGCCCAAAGGCTAACAAGCTAAACTGAGGCTCTTCTTCCATAAAGCAGCTCTGTTGTCCTCCATCCATATTTTCAGTTACAGCTGAGTCATTTCTACCTTCTCTTCTCTGTCAACGCTCTCTGGTTTCATTTAAAAGAGTCGATCATCAGATATTGTCCAAGATTAACCTTCAGGGTRGATATAGCTCGCTAGCAGCCTCGCACCGAGGACCTATCCACGTCATCATTTACCCAGAATGCTTTGCGTGTAAATAAAATGGCCCCGTCCATGTTAAAATATATTTTAAAAAATTACTAAACTAAACTAAACAGCCTACAGTATTTTTAGTCTTTATTTTACAGTTAAAATAAATGTTTATCAAATAAAGTCTAATGTTACAACTAATCAGGGATCCCTTTAACATGCCCCTATGGTCCAATTGTTTTCAATCTTTTCTAGAGGTACCATCATTTTTGTCCAGGCCTGTTTCATTCAGTTGATTTTTTAATAATTCTGTTCAATCACAAATCAAAATAAATCTGATTTTTCAATGGTTCATTTTCAGTAAATTATTCCTTTTTTTTGATTTCCTGTTATTTTGGTGACCACTGTATGTGTTCTGGTTATTAACAAGAGGGGTACCAACAGAAATATATCAGTCAGGCAGATATAACTTCTCACTAAACGTGTTGATTGAATTGACAGCAGGTTTACTGTTTAGCTGTAAAACAGGTTTCCTCTCTGATTGATGTGATGGTGTGTTTGGTTCAAGTACCTGCTTGCTCATTGGCTGCCAGGTTCTGCTCAAACTCGATGCGCAGCATCTCATACTCTTTGCGCACCTGAGCCAAAGTATCTTCCAACTGGATGACATCAGTCCTCAGCTTCTTCTGAAGGGACAGCTCATCGCTCTGAATGGGAGAAAACAGCAAAACCCCGCAGACTGTGTTGCTACGATGATGAAACAACAAACAAACACAAACCTTGAAATGTAACTTGAGAGGAAAAAAAGGTGGAATGGCCCTCAGTTGCGCCTTAAAACTAAATCATTCCTACCTATAAAGTTTGTGTTGTTTCTGTGGTACAAACAAATGCCGTCAGACCCACCTCCATGTGCTCAATCTGACGAAGATGAGCGTTCTTCGCAGTCAACAGGAGAGCCCGAGCCTCATCCAGCTGAGTTTTAACCCCAAGAGATTCATTGTACAGCAGAGAGAACTGAGACTGCAGACATTTGTACTCAGAGGTTTCCTTCACAACTTCTTCTGGAATATTGCGCAGGTCCATCTGAAAAATGAGATGTATACCAAGAAGGTGCTGAAGATTTAATCGTGTTATATGACAGTTTCAGTCCTCTTTAAACTATGACTTCAAATAAAAACTGGATGTGTCAAACACTGCTTTTACCTTGAGCTTCTCACTCTCCCTCACAGCCTCCTGGAGCTCCACCTGCAGTTTCTCCAACTCTGCCATGCGGCTATTGGCCAACTCCTGGTTGTGCTCCAGCTCAGCGTTGAGACTTTCAAACTAAAGCAACAACAGAAACATCATTTTAGAGACACTGAGAAATGTCTCGTTGATATAAAGCTATGACAAAATCGTTTTATCGCTTAGGAAATACACTTTACTCACCTTCTGTATGTTCAGTGTTATCTGACCTCCAGATAGTCCACCTGAGCTGCCAGTGCTGCTGTATCCAGATTTTAGCTGTGGAAAGTAAACGCAGAGCTTGAGTAACACTCTTGTAACAATTTTCCTTTTTCTTACCTCCACCAAGGGACGCGGTTATGTTTTTGGTCGCGTATGACTGTCTGTGGACAAAATTACTCAAAAACTTATGGATGGAATTTCATGAGATCTTTGCCACATGTGGGTACTGGCCAAAGGAACAAACCAGTAAATTTTGGTGATGATCCGGATGCAGGAATTGTTTTAAGGATTCTTGGAAATAATCCACCGTAGAACAGTAGACAGCCAATTAGCTTCAAGGAAGCTGACCGTAGACTTCCAATCACATCGGATCATTCTTGGACGGGTCAACCCCCCGACTGCAGATTGCCTGAAGCGGTGTAGAAGACCAATCACGAAGGCGCATGGAAATAAAACTTATGACCGAATTATTTTCATATCAACAAAGTTACAGTTGTAATTGACTTTARTGTAACAAAAAAATCAATTGGATAATAAAATCGGCCTTCACGTCATAACAATTTTGTATTTGTATTAAGGATTCTTCACTCTTGCAGGATAGGGGAACTTACCCTTGGTGGAGGTTTACGCTCTCCGAGTGCTTCTAGTTTTTTGTTGTTTTTTGTTTCCATTCTGTCAGCTACTACGCAAAAAGTCCAAACTATATGTAAATTAATTTTAAAATTTATTTTGAATCTAGAATATGGATGCAATTAGAGAAGACAAAGCGAGGTAGAGGGGGATGACTCGCTGTGGTGACCCCTGAAGAAGGAACAGCCAAAAGAAGAAGACTGCACCCAAACGATCATTGAGAAATAACCAAACTACCTTTTATTTTCAAAGCATCTTATTACGTAATGAAATTGGTGACAATTGTTTGTTATTTCAACAACTTACTGAACTTGCATTAATGTATGAATTTGTCCCCTTTTGAGAACTTCACATCTTCTTTGGAAACAAGTAAAACCAAATCATWCAAAGTAAACAGTAACACACAAAACACTGTTTTGTGCATAATACAGAAAACATTTGCATACTCTAAACCAGTGTTTCCCAAAGTTGGGGTC
>NW_013952450.1:937096-941813 GCF_001266775.1 Austrofundulus limnaeus
GTGTTGATAGATAAATAAATTACAGAACTTTTTTATGTTCTTCATATTTGAAGCAAAGAGGAGCACCGAGTGGACTCTGCCTGGTGGCATTAATCATATTAATCGTCAAGTGCCAAAAAAAAATCGATTAATGTTTTTCTGACGATTAATTGCACATGACACGATTACGCCCAACCTTACCCTAAACCTACCTACATATATCTAAACAATAATTAATAGAAAACTCCCAAAGAACTTTCACCATGTAATATACAATCAGACATTTGTGTTTTTAAGAATCCCCTATATATGAAAAATAGCAAAGGGGTCATAACTCCACTAAGAACGGGTGCAGCACAAAATGCTGACAATATGCACAACCTCTCATCATGATTCTACTTTCCACCAAGTTTCATTAAACTCCTTCAAAATGTGCAAGAGCCTCTGAGCTGAGAAGAAAACTGCTAATGCTCAAAAAGACATTCACAAAGACTCAATAACTAAGAAGTTGACGCTAAACTCAACTTTTCTTTGTAGAAAACATTTCCATYAGCACTGTGTCAAAAGTGTGTTCAGAAAAAAAAAAGATCATTCACGTGCACGCCTTGCATCCTCTCATTTTCACTTTATCAAAGCACAATCTGATGATGGGAGATCTTAAAAAAATGCAGCTGGACTGACATGCAGTGATGCTTAGAACCTTATTAAAAGCAACTCACTTACAAAATGAAAAACAACCATGAGCCTATGCCTTGTCTCACACACACAAAGCTTGAATACACTCAACAGTGCAGACMGCAGCAGAGAAACAAGTTGAAAACACATATGCAAACACACCTGCTCCATGGCTTCTGCCAGGTGTTTGTTGAGCTTCTGCTCCCTGTTGCGAAGTTTCTCGATGTCCCACTGAAGGTCTTCCACTGTCGTCTCCATCTCAGACACCTTAGTTTCTGCGCTGGTCACTTTGTCCACCAACTCATTATACTGCAAGAAAATGAGACACAGTAATGAACATTTCCTCACTAAAACATGTATAACTTGTGTCTACATTTACAAATACTCAACAACCTTTAGAGAGAAAAAAAATTACCTCCATGGACATCTTRTGGTGTCTTCCCTGTAGCAGGGTGGCGAGATCTCGCAGTCGGTTGTTCTCTTCCAGCAGTGTGTGTTTCAGAGTGACATCAGACTGGCCATCGTCCTTACATACTAACCAGGAAGACAAATATAATTATGATAATATACAATCATTCATTTCTGTCAAAATCCTTTCTCACATTTAAAGTATTACTTGGCAATAAAAAACGAGGCTGGTAAGAAAAAATAATTAATTCAACATTTTCTTTAACTGAATCCCAGTATTAAAGCTCTACAAATGTGTCAACACCGAGGTCATGTTGATAAGTTACCTGCAGCCTGAACCGCCCTGCACATGTCATCGATGCGACTGTGCAGCCTGTCGAAAACACGCACCAAATGGGCAATGGCTTCTTTACTGAACTGCATGCGATCCTGGAGGTGTAAGGACAGTTCCTCCTCGCTGCTCTGCTCCAGCGTGGCAAGAAGACCCTTAGCATTCTCACTTAAGGGAGGGGGCGGTGGGGACGTGTCTGCAAATAAGAYGAATCACAAAGCTAATCGGGAGAAATAACATGGGTTCATTCTAAAATGTAAGTATCTATGCTGAGACTTTAAACTGCCTGTTCTTGATCCAGCTAATTTGAATCGGTGCATCTGGCTCTGAGGTGCCCAAAGTGGGGCTCGCGGGCCAAAACTGGCCCACCAAGCCATTTGATTTGACCCACCATCAGTTGTCCTGGTTATTAGATTGTAATTATGTTAAGATTAAATATAAAATACAAGTAACTACAAGAGACATTTAGATTAGATTTAAGTCCATATCTAGATGTGCACACCTTATAATACCCCATATACTCACATTTTAAATTATGAAAAGTCCCATGAGCCTTTGCTGCCTGAGCATAAGTTAAATTTTCTCCATGTCCATGGGCTGAAAAAAAAATGTGGGCAACCACACTGGCTGCTAGCTTAATCATAAAAAAATAAAACAACTTTACTTAAGAAGTATTTGCATTTCTTATATTACTGCATTTAGCCCACAGCCCTCAGATTGATTTTAATTTTGGCCCTCTGAGAGAAAATATTTGGGCACCCCGATCTAGATAAACATCACATTTATACAATCGTCAAAAACTAGGAGGACTGTTGCTGACTGGAAAACAAGTATATGAATAAAATCATTTAAACATTGTTTGTAAAGATTAAACGACTCAGATCACAGTGGGAAATGTCATCTAGCTTCGTCACAGAGTTGCTGCTAACCTGTTTTTGAATCCTGCGGCGGCTCTGCTGGTGTCATCAACTCATCTGACCCAGCGAGGGGAGGGGGGCGCTGCTCCTCCTGATGGTTTTCCTGCTGCTCCTCCTGCTTCGGCGGTGGTGGTGGTTCTGCTTGCTCAGCCTCACTCTGGGCCTCTGGTAATGGAGGAGGAGGGGCTGCAGCGGTCGGCAAAGCCAGACTGACACCGCTGTCCTCCTGTGGTACGGTGTCGGGGAGTGGTGC
Organism: Austrofundulus limnaeus; assembly: GCF_001266775.1. Classification (NCBI taxonomy): domain Eukaryota; kingdom Metazoa; phylum Chordata; class Actinopteri; order Cyprinodontiformes; family Rivulidae; genus Austrofundulus; species Austrofundulus limnaeus. The sequence goes on from NW_013952450.1 coordinate 939,660, forward strand.
CGAGGGTGTGGCAGAAGTGGATGACGCGGGTGCTTCTGGCTCGATGCATTTGCGCAAAACCTTTACGGTCTCTTCCAGCTGTAAATTTAAGAGGGGGGGAAAAAAAACTTGAATATTTTAGACAAATTGGTTTGGACTGTCTCCTCCTTTTTAAACCACAAAAATACTTTGTCAACTCTTTAAAATCAATCAATCAATACCATAATGCTTCCACAGGAGATGGATAATATCTATTTTTGTTGTAACAGAAACATAGCAGGAAAAAAATGACCTGTTGATAAGTTTCCATGTTACAGTTTTAATCTGGATTCAAATAATTTAATTTGAAAATTGTGCAAAGTCTAGAAAAGTCAAAGTTTTGCTTAAGATATTGGCCTTATTTTCAGTCTTGCACCTGATAACTTTAAGAGAAGTGTGCTTTTAATTATTTYTAGCTTGCTTAAATATTTTTTAAGAATCATTCAGATATAAAAAAAAGTATCCTAAACTGAAGAGACAAATCAGAGTTACATAAACTTTGCAAWGAATCCATACAAATTGGATTTTTAGGCTTTATTACCAGCAGACTGTCAGACAGACACAAGTTAAATAATTTGAGTTGGATCTATGAAAATACCAGAGATAACAGAGTTCAACACACAAAACATAGTAGTTTAGAATGAACAGTGTGATTCCCAAAGAGACATAAGTTGAAAAACTGGCTTAGATGATGAACTGAAAAATGATCCGTCTCCCAATATCTGTGTCACATTTTTGTTAGACCTCTCCTTCAACGCATGTATTTCAGATGCTGTTCACTCACTGTAAATACTTTAATGTCGGACACTTCTTCTTTTGACCTCCACTTGTCCACTTAACTTTCTAAGCTCACACTGCACAATGAGCTGCCTAGTCATGCACAAAAATTGAACAGTAAATGAGCAAATACAACAGTAAGCAAAGTTGAAAGGAAAACTTTGCAAGATCTTCAGAAAACCAGACGCATACACTATCACATAACATTGTTTAAAGGCATTACAGAAAACTGTGACTCTTGGAAGCAAGACGCTAAAAAAAAAAAAACAGAGTTGTTTCACAAAATGTTGTACCTGTGACCAGTAGTGGTTGACAATCAAGAGGGTGGTGTCATCTGTTGCTTGTCTCTTCTCCAGCTTCTCAATTTTCTCTCGTAACTCATCTTCCATGGCCTGCCTCTGTTCCAGGCGCTCACACAACTTCTTGTTCTTGAACTGGAGCACTTTCATGTCCATTTCTTCCTGCACGGAACAAAAACATACATAGAAAAAAATGAAAGATTTAGAAACTCTGAATACTGATAGGCAAGATTACTCAACAGTAATAGTAAAAGTACTACAAACTGTTAAGCGTAAACAAACAACATCATACCGTCGATGAGACTCCAGCTATTCGTATTGGTTCAATCAGTGTCGTGGTGGTCTTCTCTTCTTTCTTGCTCTTCTTCTCAGGTGGGCCAGGAGGACTGTCCCCTCCCGAGGGACGCTTTCCTCCTCCGGCACCCGACATCTTTCTTTACTCTGCATTAGAAAAAAAACATGAAATATCTGCGTTGATCATCTAAAAACATTAATGTATTCATTTGTCAAAACATACAATTTAACACTAGAACTCCCAAATCCCTGTCATTTGACCAACATTACCTATAGTTCCCATGGAACTGTCAAATGACAGTTTGAATTAGCATTTTTGCGTCCATTGGTATGTATATGAGGCCATTTACAGCACATTACAGAATCAGTTGCTATGGCAGATGAAGTTGCTAGGGGGAGACTACAAGTCCTGTCACCTGTCACCTCTCCATGGTCAAGGCGGGATTGCATTGGTCACTCATATCTGAAGACGGGATTGTATTGGTCACTCATATCTGAACGTGGGATTGCATTGGTCACTCATATCTGAAGACGGGATTGTATTGGTCACTTTTATCTGAAGACGGAATTGTATTGGTCACTTTTATCTGAAGACAGGATTGTATTGGTCACTCATATCTGAACGTGGGATTGCATTGGTCACTCATATCTGAAGACGGGATTGTATTGGTCACTTTTATCTGAAGACGGAATTGTATTGGTCACTTTTATCTGAAGACAGGATTGTATTGGTCACTCATATCTGAACGTGGGATTGCATTGGTCA